>NC_053035.3:386048154-386351184 GCF_002575655.3 Aegilops tauschii subsp. strangulata
ACAGACCGGATACGTGTATATATTGAATGGAGGAGCAGTAAGCTGGTGCAGTTGCAAGCAAAGCGTCGTGGCGGGATCTACATGTGAAGCGGAGTACATGGCAGCCTCGGAGGCAGCACAGGAAGCAGTCTGGATGAAGGAGTTCATTACCGACCTAGGGGTGATTCCCAATGCGTCGGGCCCGATGACTCTCTTCTGTGACAACACTGGAGCCATTGCCCTTGCGAAGGAGCCCAGGTTTCACAGGAAGAACAGGCATATCAAGCGTCGCTTCAACTCCATTCGTGAAAGTGTTCAAAATGGAGACATAGATATTTGTAAAGTACATACGGACCTGAATGTAGCAGATCCGTTGACTAAACCTCTCCCTAGGGCAAAACATGATCAACACTAGGACGCAATGGGTGTTCGATTCATCTCAATGTAACTAGATTATTGACTCTAGTGCAAGTGGGAGACTGTTGGAAATATGCCCTAGAGGCAATAATAAATGGTTATTATTATATTTCTTTGTTCATGGTAATTGTCTATTGTTCATGCTATAATTGTATTGTCCGGAAATCGTAATACATGTGTGAATACATAGACCACAAAGTGTCCCTAGTAAGCCTCTAGTTGACTAGCTCGTTGATCAACAGATAGTCATGGTTTCCTGACTATGGACATTGGATGTCATTGATAACGGGATCACATCATTAGGAGAATGATGTGATGGACAAGACCCAATCCTAAGCATAGCATAAAAGATCGTGTAGTTTCGTTTGCTAGAGCTTTTCCAATGTCAAGTATCTTTTCCTTAGACCATGAGATCGTGCAACTCCCGGATACCGTAGGAGTGCTTTGGGTGTGCCAAACGTCACAACGTAACTGGGTGACTATAAAGATGCACTATGGGTATCTCCGAAAGTGTCTATTGGGTTGGCACGGATCGAGACTGGGATTTGTCACTCCGTGTGACGGAGAGGTATCTCTGGGCCCACTCGGTAATGCATCATCATAATGAGCTCAATGTGACTAAGGCGTTAGTCACGGGATCATGCATTGCGGTACGAGTAAAGAGACTTGCCGGTAACGAGATTGAACAAGGTATTGGGATACCGACGATCGAATCTCGGGCAAGTAACATACCGATTGACAAAGGGAATTGCATACGGATTGATTGAATCCTCGACACCGTGGTTCATCCGATGAGATCATCGTGGAACATGTGGGAGCCAACATGGGTATCCAGATCCCGCTGTTGGTTATTGACCGGAGAGGCGTCTCGGTCATGTCTGCATGTCTCCCGAACCCGTAGGGTCTACACACTTAAGGTTCAGTGACGCTAGGGTTGTAGAGATATATGTATGCGGAAACCCGAAAGTTGTTCGGAGTCCCGGATGAGATCCCGGACGTCACGAGAGGTTCCGGAATGGTCCGGAGGTGAAGAATTATATATAGGAAGTCAAGTTTCGGCCACCGGGAAAGTTTCGGGGGTTACCGGTATTGTACCGGGACCACCGGAAGGGTCCCGGGGGTCCACCGGGTGGGGCCACCTATCCCGGAGGGCCCCATGGGCTGAAAGTGGAAGGGAACAAGCCCTTAGTGGGCTGGGGCGCCCCCCTTGGGCCTCCCCCCATGCGCCTAGGGTTGGGAACCCTAGGGGGGAGCTTCCCCCTTGCCTTGGGGGGCAAGGCAACCCTTCCCCCCCTTTGGCCGCCGCCCCCCCTTGGAGATCCCATCTCCTTGGGCCGGCGCCCCCCCAGGGAACCTATATAAAGGGGGGGAGGGAGGGCAGCAACACACAGCCTTGGGCGCCTCCCTCCTCCCTTGCAACACCTCTCTCTCTCTCGTAGAAGCTCGGTGAAGCCCTGCCGGAGACCCGCTACATCCACCACCACGCCGTCGTGCTGCTGGATCTCCATCAACCTCTCCTTCCCCCTTGCTGGATCAATAAGGAGGAGACGTCGCTGCACCGTACGTGTGTTGAACGCGGAGGTGCCGTCCGTTCGGCACTCGGTCATCGGTGATTTGGATCACGGCGAGTACGACTCCGTCATCCACGTTCATTGGAACGCTTCTGCTCGCGATCTACAAGGGTATGTAGATGCACTCCCTTCCCCTCGTTGCTAGTATACTCCATAGATGCATCTTGGTGAACGTAGGAAAATTTTAAAATTATGCTACGATTCCCAACACTGAACCCACCGCCAAGCCGTTCTGGATCAGCCGCCACACATGAATTAACGCCTTCCCCGGCGCGTTTGTACCCCATAACGCCAGCCAACTTCGGTGATTCACCGCATTAGATGACGAGCCCGGCTGTCCAGTACTCGCCCTCTTCTTCTTCATGCATAAGTGATAAGCTGACTTAACTGAGAAAATCCCATTCTTCGTAAATTTCCAGGCAAGTATGTCATCAGTACCCATTCCTCCCACGCATATCTGCATTATATCCTGTACGTCGTCCTCTGTAAACATCGCTTCTAGCTTGTGTCGATCCCACCCTGAAGCTGCATCATTAGCAAGTCGCTCACCCTCGTCATCCCAGCCACATACACCTGGCCCAGTGGCCATAGGCTGCCCTTCCGAGGGATCCAATTATCATGACGGATCCGGATTGAAGACCCATCACCCACCCGCCATATCAGACCATCCAAGAGCAAGTTCCTGCCATGCAAAATACTCCTGAAAGTATATGACGCACCACCGGGGCAGGTTGCATTAAGGATAGAACCATGTTCATAGTAGTGCGCTTTGAGGACTCGAGCACAAAGAGAAGAAGGGACCTGAAGTAGTCTCCATGCCTGCTTGGCAAGTAAGGCCTGGTTGAACGCTTCCATATCACGAAATCCCATCCCTCCCTCCTTCTTACTGACACACATTTTCTTCCAAGCAATCCAGTGGACCTTTTTCTCACCATTAGCTTCACCCACCCAAAAGTTAGAAGAGATAGATGTCAGGTTCCCGCACAATTTCTTGGTGAGCTGAAAGCAACTCATGGTGAACGTTGGGGTAGACTGGAGCCTCGATTTTACCAAAACCTCCCGCGCCTTCTTAGATAGTCCTTGCCCCTTCCACCCCGTGACCTTCCCCTTAGCACTCTCCCGTGCGTATTTAAACGTTCCTTCCTTGGATTTTCCCACAGCTGTGGGCAGCCCCAAATATTTCTCACTTAGGGCCTCGGACGTAATCCCGATCACTGCCTTTAGATGTTCTTTTGAATCTTCTATGCTTCCTTTGCCAAAGAAAATGGACGATTTCTGCAAATTTACCTTCTGTCCCGATGCCATCTCATATTCCCCAAGGATTTCTTTAAGGACAAGGAGATTACTGTCAGATCCTTCAAGAAACACAATGCTATCATCCGCAAAGAGGAGGTGGGTGACCATGGGGCCAGTGCTCCCAAAAGACACCCCCTTAATGTCGCCGGATCGTTGTGCATTCTTTAGCAGTGCCGAGAAACCCTCCACACAGAACAAGAATAAATAAGGCGATAGAGGGTCACCTTGCCTGAGTCCCCTAGTCGGCAGAAAAAGATCCGAGAGCCCTCCATTAAGCTTCACCACGAACCTTGCCGACGTCACACATCTCATCACCATTTGAATCCATGTTGCATGAAAACCAAACCTCTCCAACACCCTCTCCAGAAAAATCCACTCCACTCTATCGTAAGGCTTCATCATATCTAGCTTAACCGCGCATAACGGCTTCCTCCTCCTCCTCATCCTAATAGCATGTACACACTCGTATGCAACCAGAACATTATCCGTGATAAGCCGACCAGGTACAAAGGCACTTTGCTCCTCTGAGATCAAAACAGGAAGGATTCCCTTGAGCCTATTGGCAAGAACCTTTGTTGCTATCTTGTAGAGAACATTACACAAACTGATCGGTCTAAACTGAGACAACAACTCCGGTGAGTTGATTTTAGGTATCATCACAATAATCGTATCGTTGAAACATTCTGGTGTCGCAATCCCATGCAAAAATTCCTTCACCGACTTGCAAACGTCCTCTTTGACTAACGACCAGTGTCGTTGGTAGAACAAGGCAGGAAAGCCATCCGGCCTCGGGGCTTTCGTAGGGCCCATCTGAAATAGAGCAGTCTCTATTTTAGAGTCGGTGATCCCGGCAGTGAGCTTCCCATTCATCTCGTCCGTGACAACAGTGTCAATATGTTGAAGTACATTGGCTGCTGCATGCGAACCCTCCGAACTGAACAAAGTGGCATAGAAGCTCGCAACCAACGCACGCATGTCTTCATCAGAACTGCACAGTGTACCGTCCTCCCTGCGAAGCGCTTTTATCGTATTTTTCCTCCTCCGGTGAGAAGCCCTATTCTGGAAGTACTTTGTATTTTGGTCGCCCCACTGCAGCCAGTCAATACGCGAGCACTGTTTATAGTAGATCTCTTCCTTCTCATACAGGTCGTGAAGCTGGCTCTCTATGTCCTTGACTTCCTGAAAGAAACCGGTCACTAGCGACCTCCCCTTCGCGTCCCGTAGTTGCGTTTTTAGCTTGCTGATCTGCTTACAAAGGGAACCAAACACCTCACGACTCCACGTCTGCATGGCCTTGGACAAAGTGCCCAACTTGCTGCACATCCCCGCAGACTCCCCATGCTGCCGTTTGGCACATTCCCATGTTCTCATAATCATCTGCTCGTAGTCATCATGTCTAGTCCATGCTTCTTCAAACTTAAAACCCATATGATTTTTAGGCCTCGCAGCATCCAGTGATACCGCTGCCCGGATGACTAGCGCCGCATGGTCGGACTCCTCCGTGAGAACGTGTTCGGCCATTGTTTCTGGAAAGAGGCTCAAAAACTCGTCATTGCATGTGGCTCTATCCAGCCAGACCTAAATATTTGCTCCTCCATCTTGCTTATTATCCCACATAAAAGGGTATCCAGTGAAACCCAAATCAGCTAGTCCACAATCACCAAGACACTCCCGAAAATCCTCCATTCGGTTGAAATTTCTAGGATTTCCACCTCTCTGCTCTGTTTGAAAAAGAATCTCGTTGAAGTCCACAATCACCACGATAACCCTTGAGGGGTCCATATCCTACAACATATGAGTTGTTGCGGTGGGCAGACTACAACAAGGGTTCAGTTGCAAAAACGCACCAGAAAATGCTAGGTGAGCCCACGCATGACACACGTTGCACGAACGAGGCGGCGGACACCCGCGTGCGATCCGTCGGCTGAAGCCGAGCGTTTCCCTTATAACAGTGATGTCAAATTTGTCATTTTTGTATCTCAAAAAATATTTCAATTTTTTATACGAAAATTTGTGACATCATACACGGATGTTGCGTTAACGAGCTAGATTTTTTCAGATTTTTTTAAAAAAATTATGGCATCCGGTGCACCGATAGCATCACAAATGCGGGATACATTCCCCCCGGGCCATGCCCCCCCTCCAAGCTCACATGTATATACTCCTTTGTATTAGGCCTACTTCCAATTAAAAATCAGCTAAAATAGTTATGTTTGCCCCCCTCTAGCCCATGGCCCCCCATAATTTCGGCTCAAGCTCCCCCGCTGCTATAAATTATATCATTATATATGTCATAAAAATTATTTATGCATGTCAGAAAAATATTCATGAATTCTATTTAAAAAATCACGAGTTTATAATTGTTCATGAATTTTATAAAATGGTCAGGAAAATATTAATGAATTTTTAAAAAAACTCAAATTTTTAATAAAACATTTATGAATTTGGAAATATTAAAAAGATATGTTCCTGAATTCAAAAAATATTCATTAATTAAAAGAAAAGAAATGTAAAAACGAACAAGAAAGTAAACCATGACAAAGAAAGAACGGAACCTTCCCAAAACCAAAAGTACCGCCCTACATGTTACACTCAATAGCGCCCACCAGGTCCGTGTTTGCTCAACCGCCTTGTTCACAAAATGCTAATTGCCATAATAACCCTTAGGATAAAATTGAAGAACAGCATAGGAAAGTGCATGTTACCTAGGAGGCGGACGAATGGCACTCGGCGATGATGCACCCTGATATCTGTGTCATTGAGTTCTTGCGATGGCATGGCTGCATTAAAAGTAGAATGGATTTGCTAGTTACAGATACATATTAAATACTAGATAATACACTATGACTCCTATCCTCTGCACACATAGAGCCAATGTTCTCAATAAATGTCGTATGCGTTTGCACGCGAAAAAGTACGGTGTCAGTTATAAATGTAGCAATTAACATCACATTTCTGTTAGATGGAGTAGATAATTTTCTTTTAAAAGGAAAATCCATTAAATGAGAAGTTGATGCTTACACAAACACGAGTTAATTAGCTCCTTTGAGCGGGTTTGTCTCCCAGATAAACCAAACATGGTAAGTTCTAAACCCTGTTATCTATTAAGGCATATCGATCCAAGTATTGTTCTTCTTTTAGATGACTATGATCTTTTAGGGGACGTATAGTGCATCAAGTGTTAGTTAATTAGTGACATAAGAATGCAGGGGCTGTTTGGTTTGTGACTAACTTTGCCAAAGGTTGCCACACCTAAGGTTAGGCAAGTTTGACTAACTTAGGTGAGTGTTTGGTTCAAGCCATACCTTAGGCAAGCCACACTTGAGCCCCACATGAGATACACACAAAAACTGTGGCAAGATTCCCTTAGGCTTGCCAACTTGTGACTCTCATTTTGATGAACTAAGCTTAGGCAAGGTTGACAAAAAAGTGCGGCAAAGTGTGGCAATGCTAGATCTAGAATCAAACAGCCCCGTAGTACTAAACTGCTAATGAACGATTGTGGCCGGAGTTTAGTGTGCTGAGGAAGAAACATTACCGCGTGAGTAGTAAATGAAGTGTACAACCATAGGTTGGCAGTTACAACACGTACATGTGATAAATGCATGATGGGACCAGAGTTAGAGCGGATACATTAAATTCTCAGCTTTCTTAGAATAGGATAATACCTGAGATTATTATAGAAAATGTTTTTGAAATTATTCTCATGACGTACTCAGTTTCTCAATTAACAGTAAAGAAAAACAAAAATGAAATATGTTAGAAAATCTCTCAAATCTAATTTGAATTTCACATGAATTAGTATCGTAAAAATTAAGTTCGTAGAAATGTTTGATTTCGTGAAATGGCTTTTAACTTTGAGATGAAAGAGTTGAAGAAAGATGAGAAGAGCATTAACTGATGGTGTGACCATTGCTTGAGTAAATGTAGCTTTAGTTGTTGGATGTTGGCGGCTAGAGCAGGAGCGTGTTGTAGAATGGGCCAGTGCATGCAGAGACTATAATGCTATACATCTCTAATTGAGAACATACATGCAACAAAAATGATGAATACAAATAGTGGTGTGAATCCCAATGCATATTCAGCGGTGGAATATCAGGGGGTTGAGCCCGCAGGTGCTCTATGCAATTTTGATGTTACGTATAGTTACATTCATGCTCTGAGAATTGCAAGCAAGCGGGTGAATATAGATACGCCAACAAAAAGGAAAGCTGTCTACCGGAATAATGCGCTAAGTAGTAGCACCAAAAAAATTGGACACCGCTACCCAGCCAGCGTGATTCCAACGCCACAGCAGCGCGGCGTGTCGTCTCCGTTGGACGTCATGTGCCTGCCGAGGCGCGTGGAAACTGGAAAGAGACGGTCGACGTGAGAGAACTGCAACACCTGCTCTAGCTTTTCTCATTAAAACTCCCAAGCTTGTGTGCTGCTCCGTCAAACATTCCATGGAAATCAGGGACCAAACAAACGCTCAGCACCCCGATGTTCAACATCCTAAAAACAACTCCAACGCAGGGACCAAACGGACACGAATTTTATCCGCTTTTTGTGCGTATGAGTCATAAGTCCGCCTAGCAGACATGCGGCAGACACGCGGTGCACCCAACGCAGCAACACATGAAGCGGACAAGCACAACAGAACACAGGCAAGCGCACAGTAGCAGCAGCACCAAGCGAGCCGGACCACCGACAGTGCCCTGGCCCCGCGCCGCCGTCACCGGCCCTCCCTCCTCCCTTCTTCTCCCTCATCGGATCCGGCACAGAGGATGTCGGGGGGATGAACCCTGGGCAGGCAACGGAAGCCGGATCCTTTTCAAAAATATCGGGGCTAGCATCGCCCCTCAATCCGGCTCGCACTTGGCCGGGTCTCCTAGCCCGACCAAGTCCCTCGACCCGGCCAAGACGGCAACCCGGCCCCAACGGCTGGCGCAAGACGGGCGAACCCGGCACACCAAGACTTCTCCAACAAGCCAGCTCCCCCGTGGCGTGTTCCTCAACCGGCCACGGGTCAGCTCCCGTCTCATCCCAGTCGTACGATGGGACGAGTCTCCATTCAAGGATGAGCAAGGCAACAGTGCCCCACCAACTCCTCTGACCGGCCGAGGCATGGCAACAATGCCCCACCTACCCCGCTGACCAGGCCCGGCGTGGCTACAGTGCACCCGTCGTCACTGCTGACGCCAGCAGGCGGCGACCTGGCAGTGCGCCACTGTAGCGGACTCAACCCGGCCACTCCGCGACGATCGACAAGATGGCAAACAATGCCCCCTGGCGCACGGGGCCCGCGCCCGGAGAACCCAGCGAGCCCTGGCACCCGGCGGGTCCCAGCGCCGGCTCCCCGGACAATGACAACCCGGCCCCACGACCTTGTAACTTTACCATTGTAACCCTGGGGGGTTGACCTATAAAACCCCCCAAGAGCCCTCATGTACACGGGCAAAGCCACCACATGCACACTACACACGATCAGACTAGCCACACCCACACATAAGGAGAGGGAGCAGCCTAAGCCTTGGCCTGCCCTCCTTCTTCCTCAATACAGCTCCACGAGCAGCTTTGTATTGATACATATAAACCAAACTTGGCAGGACTAGGGTGTTATTGTTGGGGAACGTAGTAATAATTCAAAATTTTCCTACGTGTCACCAAGATCAATCTAGGAGATGCTAGCAACGAGAGAGAGGGAGTGCATCTTCATACCCTTGAAGATTACTAAGCGAAAGCGTTACAAGAACGCGGTTGATGGAGTCGTACTCGCGGCGATTCTTCTTCTTGATCCAGCAAGGGGAGAGGAGAAGTTGAGGAAGAACTCCGGCAGCACGACGGCGTGGTGGTGAAGCTCGTTGTTCTCCGGCAGAGCTTCGCTGCGCTCAACGGAGGAGGAGGAGGAGTTGGAGGGTGGAAGTGCTGTGCCAGGGGAAGGGTGCGGCTGCCCTCCCACCCCCTCACTATTTATAGGGGGAAGGGAAGAGGGGGCCGCCCCCCTAGATGCATCTAGAGGGGGGGCCAGGGGGGAGACTTGCCCCCCAAGCAGGTGGGAGGCACCCCCATCCCCTATGGTTTCCAACCCTAGGCGCCTTGAGCCCTTGGGGGGCGCACCAGCCCACTAGGGGGCTGGTTCCCACCCATATTCAGCCCACTTGGTCCCCCGGGGTAGGTGGTGAGGGAGTCCTGGATTAGGGGGTCCTTGGACAGCCGGACTATGTACTTTGGCCGGACTGTTGGACTATGAAGATACAAGATTGAAGACTTCATCCCGTGTCCGGATGGGACTCTCCTTGGCGTGGAAGGCAAGCTTGGCGATTCGGATATGTAGATCTCCTCCCTTGTAACCGACTCTGTGTAACCCTAGCCCCCTCCGTGTCTATATAAACTGGAGGGTTTAGTCCGTAGGACAAGAACAACAATCATAATCATAGGCTAGCTTCTAGAGTTTAGCCTCTACGATCTCGTGGTAGATCAACTCTTGTAATACTCATATCATCAAGATCAATCAAGCAGGAAGTAGGGTATTACCTCCATCGAGAGGGCCCGAACCTGGGTAAACATCATGTCCCCCGCCTGTTACGATCCGCCTTAGACGCACAGTTCGGGACCCCCTACCCGAGATCCGCCGGTTTTGACACCGACATTGGTGCTTTCATTAAGAGTTCTGCTGTGCTGTCACGATAAGGCTTGATGGCTCCTCTTGTTGTCAAGGACAGCATTACCTCTAGGGGAGCCCTGGCTGTAGGCCAAACTCTCCGACTAGGCGGCTTCGTCATGACCGCCCGTTCGGTCGTCACGCCCACGATGACTTCTAGGGTCATCAAAAACAACCTCCACATCGGCTCGGAATTCGCCAAGCAGATGGATCCAATGGAGCTCTCGTCCTTGAACGAGCTCTTGGATCGCATCGTCGCCCTGGGAGTCGCTACGGACTATGATCGGATCGGGCTTAAACCCGACCAAAGGGAGATTAACTCTCCGCCGGTCACCCATCAGATAGCGGTGGTGGAGGAGCAATGTATCGATTCTTCCTCTATTTTGAGGACAAACTATGTCCGGATTCCCGAGCTCTTCGAGCCGGATACCCGTCTACGGGAGGACATGGCCCAAGCTTCGAACCTAGAATCAGGCATTGGGCCAGAACTATTGGGCAACATCCCAGAGCCCAAACTGCCAAGCTCGGAAACTCCCCCGCCCCTGGGTTTCAGATCGGGTCAGGGTTCGGACCTAAATCTACCCACCCGCCTAGACATAAGTGATCTTTCCCACATTAGATAAGAGCCCCAAGAGACAGTACATCACTATTGGGCCAGATTCCTCCTTGTAATGAACAAGGTCAAGGACTGTCGAGAGGAAGACGCAATTTCATTCTTTTGCAATAATTGCACGGACAGGGGAATTCTCAACGCCTTAAGTCGCCGTGACATAGCACACTTCGCTGACTTGGCGGCCATAGTACAGAAGTACTGTGCGATGGAAAGCGCCTGGAAAACCCAAACAAAATTCTGGGATCCTCCGGCTCTCACTAGACCCCCCGTCCAAACTAAAAGGGTATACTCTCGTAAGTCACCCGATCCAATCACAAAGAAACCAAAGCCCACCACAGGGCGTGGAACTATATTGGAGGGATGGCTCAATGGGCCATGCAAAATTCACAGTACACCGGATACAACGCCAACACATAGCCTTAGAGCATGTTGGATACTCCGGCAGGTGGCCAAGAGCGGTGAGGATCTCCTCATCAACAATACCGCAGAGCACCATCCCATGGACAATAACAATACAGTATTGACAGTCTTCGAGACATTCGCCTCAAATAATAGGCACAAGCGAGCACTCCGCAGCCTTACCGAAGTCTGCCACGTTGCAGCAATAAATCCATGGAACGACACGTCCATAACCTTCAATGCCAGTGACGAACCTCAATTCTGAACAGCCCGAGCACCAGCCGCTTTGGTCCTTAGTCCAATTGTGGACGACTTCCGGCTTACTAAAGTGCTCATGGACGGCGGCAGCGGATTAAACCTCATCTACGAAGAAACTCTTAGCAAAATGGAAATAGACAGGAGCCGCATTGAGCAAAGCAGCACGACCTTCAGAGGAATCATCCCTAGTCGGGAGGCACGCTGTGCGGGAAAAATCACACTAGATGTGGTATTCGACACGCCGGAGAATTATGGGTCCGAAGAAATCACATTCCAAGTGGTCCCGTTCAGTAGCGGATACCACGCCATTCTAGGGCGGGAGGCATTCACGATCTTCCAAGCTATACCCCATTACGGGTACATGAAGCTCAAAATGCCCGGGCCCAATGGAATCATCACTCTAGCTAGTGATCCGGACATAGCACTCCGCGCCGAAAATAAAACCGCCGCACTAGCCCTCGAGGCGTTATCCGAAGCCCTCGCGGCCGAAGAACTAACTGCGCTGCGCTCCACAGTGGACAGGGACGACGTGATACTCGACAAAAGATCCAAGTCCACCTCTTTTAAACCAGCGGATGAAATAGTCAAATTCCAGGTCCACCCAACGGACCCTACAAAAACATCATCCATTGGGGCACAACTGAACCCCACAACAGACGCCGCACTACGGGAGTTCTTGTGCGAGAATTGAGACATATTCGCCTGGCATCCTTCAGACATGCCAGGAATCCCACGCAGGCTGGCCGAACATAGCCTTAACATCCTAAAGGGGTTCAAACCGGTCAAGCAGACTCTCCGACGTTTCTCTGAGCCTAAGCGACAAGCCATGGGAGAAGAGCTAGCCAAGTTACTCGAGGCCGGATTCATTAGAGAAATAAAACATCCGGACTGGCTAGCAAACCTGGTGATGGTACCAAAGAAGGACAAATCCTGGCGCCTATGTGTTGATTTCAAGGACCTTAACAAGGCTTGCCCCAAGGATCCCTTCCCCCTCCCTCGCATCGACCAAATTATCGACGCTACCGCATGACACGATTCATTGTGTTTCCTCGACGCATACTCCGGATACCATCAAATCAAGATGGCGGAGTTCGATCAAGCCGCAACGACATTTATCACCCCATACGGCCCCTTCTGTTTTAACACCATGCCTTTCGGGCTTAAAAACGCCGGTGCAACCTATCAACGCATGATTCAGACATGCCTGGAAACACAGATCGGCAAAACAGTGGAGGCATACGTAGACGATGTGGTCATTAAAACGAGACACGTCGAATCCTTAATAGACGACTTGAGGCTCACGTTCGACAATCTCCGAACATACGACATCAAGCTCAATCCGGAAAAATGCGTTTTCGGCGTGCCCGCCGGAAAGCTCTTGGGCTTCATCATCTCCAATAGAGGAATTGAAGCAAATCCGGCTAAAATCCGAGCTCTGTCACAGTTGGCTATCCCAACAGACCTCAAGCAAATCCAGAAATTAACTAGATGTGTGGCTGCCTTAAGCCGCTTTATCTCCCGATTAGGAGAAAAGGCACTACCTCTTTATCGCCTTCTTCGATGCACCGAACACTTCGAGTGGACGGATGCGGCCACCGCCGGATTGGAAGAAATAAAGGCCGTCTTGTCTAGCAACCCAATCTTGGCCGCGCCAAATATCGGCGAACCAATGCTGCTATACATAGCGGCAACACACCAAGTTGTAAGCGCAGTGCTCGTCGTCGAACGAGAGACGGACGAACATAAATTCCCGCTTCAAAACCCGGTATACTACGTGTCCACTGTCCTCACTCCATGCAAATCACGGTACCCACATTATCAAAAGATAGCATACGCGGTCTTCATGGCATCCCGGAAACTACGACACTACTTTCAAGAGTGTTCAATTACGGTGGCCTCTGAAGTACCACTCAACGACATAATAAATAACCGCGATGCCACGGGCCGGATTGCTAAATGGGCTATTGAGATCCTCCCATTCGACATAATATACAAACCACGGCGAGCCATTAAGTCACAAGTACTGGCTGATTTTGTCGCCGAATGGACAGAAGCCAAACTCCCTAAAGAGTATGGTGCGTACTCCAATTGGATCATGCACTTTGACGGCTCTAAAATGCTGGCTGGTCTGGGGGCAGGCGTCGTTCTGACATCCCCCACCGGAGATACAGTCCAATATGTACTCCAAATACTATACACAGACTCCAACAGCGCAGCAGAATACGAGGCCCTGTTACATGGTCTCCGGATGGTAGTCTCCATGGGCATTCAACGCCTAGAAGTGCGTGGGGATTCGAACCTCGCAATATCTCAAATAAATGGAGACTTTGACGTCAAGGATTCGAAAATGGTGGCTTACCGCAACGCTGTCCTCAAAATGTCAGCTCGGTTCGAGGGGCTCGAATTCCACCATGTGGTCCGAGAACAATCAAGCGGCGGATATCCTCGCCCGCATCGGCGCTAAGCGCGACCCTGTCCCACCTAATATCTTCTTAGAAAGGCTGTTCAAGCCATTCGTGGTGTGGGAACGGGAGACCGGCAACAACAGTCCGGATCCGGCCACAACTCCAGACCCCGAACACTCTGACGTAATCGGAGGCTCTGCCACCGAAATAACACCTTTGGCCCACGTGATTATGGCTGTCATCGCCCCGTGGACAGAACCCTTCTTGGCATACCTAACTAAGCAAGAACTCCCTGAGGACCCAAACGAGGCACGTTGCATTGTGCGGCAGTCTAAAGCCTACAAGGTCCACGAGGGAGAGCTTTATAAGAAAAGCGCTACCGGAGTACTTCAAAGGTGCATCTCCGAAGAGGAAGGACGACAACTTTTGGCAGAAATTCATGCTGGACTTGGCGGCCATCACGCCGCAGCACGGGCCCTTGTAAGCAAGGCCTTCCGTACTGGTTTTTACTGGCCGACGGCCCGATCAGACGCACAGGACCTCGTCCAACGTTGCGTCGGTTGCCAGCTTTTCGCAAACCAAAGCCATATGCCACCTGCCGCTCTCCAAACAATCCCCATTACTTGGCCCTTTGCGGTCTGGGGGCTCGATATGGTCGGACCCCTTAAAGGGGGAAGCCATAAGAAAAAATACCTATTGGTCATGGTGGATAAATTCACCAAATGGATAGAAGCCAAACCAGTTAAAACGGCCGAGTCCGGACCAGTGATAGACTTCATATCTGGGGTTGTACACCGTTACAGCGTCCCGCATAGCATCATCACCGATAACGGCTCAAACTTTACAGCCGACGAGGTAAAAATTTGGTGCGGCAACATGGGCATTAAGCTTGATTATGCCTCTGTCTATCACCCTCAAACAAACGGTCAAGTCAAGCGAGCAAATGGTCTTATCATGAGCGGCATTAAACCCAGATTAGTGCGATCCTTGAAGGAATCAGATACGCACTGGGTCGAGGAGCTCGACTCCGTACTATGGGGCTGCGGACCATGCCGAATCGCACTACCAGATACGCACCGTTTTTTATGGTGTACGGCGCAGAGGCGGTACTGCCCTGCGACATCATTCATGACTCACCTCGAGTGCGCATGTACGAAGAGAAAGAAGCCGAGCTTGATCGGCATGACAGTTTGGACGCCCTGGAGGAGGAGCGTGACGTGGCAAAAGCCCGCTCCGCATTCTATCAGCAACAGGCTCGATGGTATCAAAGCAGAGAAGTACGGGTCAAAACTTATAACGTTGGCAAACTCGTTCTACGCCTACCAGAGAAGAAAAAGAACAAGCTCCAGCCCAAATGGGAAGGTCCCTTCATTATTGACAAAGTTCTGACCGGTGGAGCGTACCGTCTGCGGGATGCATCGGACAATCGACTCGAGCCAAACCCATGGAACGCGGCCAGACTCCGCAGATTCTACGCCTAGTGCCGGACTCTGTGTTCGTCTCCTTCCCTCCGTCAATTATTTATATATATCAGTTATCTGTCTTCTCTTTCTTTCTTTTCTCCCTTTTCTTCATGACCTTACAAGGTTAGAATGTGTCTTGATTACACAACCTTGACGCTCTAGAGATGCTCATTATACCTGGGGGCTTCTTATAGAGAAGCTTAATATAACTATGTTCCGGGCTCTATGCCCCCCGCACATGTGTTACTTTTCCACATGTACCTTTTCTTCGCCATTATATGCCTCGATATGACTTAAGTTTTGGCCAAGCTGGGTTGCCTAGCTCTTGTGTTTATGCCCTACGTTCCCGTTAATTCGGCTAGGGCATAAGGGGAGCACCTCTGCGATTGTTACTGTCGGGTCAGCCGGATGTGTACCTCAGACTGGGTGAAGCCGAAAGCTAGCGTTCTTAAGGGAATATTCGGTCGGTGAACAAAAGATGACTTTTACTTATTGTACTACATGCCCCCAGATGTTTATATCCTGCGTCTCTTTTCGCAGTTCGGACATGCACACTAATGCATGCGTACCCAGGGAAAGGAACCCTTGACAGAACTATTCTCCCTGGAAGATGTTTCTTACTATCCATGTAATATAACATAGCTAGTTGGGTACTTGTCTGTTCAAGCACTTATGACCCCTACGCCTGGTTTCCACGCGTACCCCGGTTTTTACATAATTTAGCGGGTATTCGGATACACTCCGGACTGTCGGGTCTGGAGGTCGAAGCGAAAAGGTCCACCATGACAAATGATTTACAATCCGGCTAGGGACAATATATGTCAATTGAAGTACAAAGTCACTTAGACTGACTAAATTCTTCTTCTATACCATCCAACAGGATGTCTAGCCTACAATCCTGTTGGGAATACTTTACGGCTAATTTCACCTGGTCATACACCAAACTGACGGGGATCTCTTTCCCGTCAGACCCCACAGGTCCGACTTCGGCCATATGGTTCGGGTCAGCCTTGGTATATCGAGTCTTCACCATGGCCCAGGCTTCCCTCGCACCTTGTCGGCAGGCGAATATCTTCCATAATCGGAAGCGCCGCCGCGCTCCCTAGAGCATCTCTACGAGCTCCCCCATGCCTCTTGGCAGGGAGGCGGATGGCCACAAGGCCTGGGCAATGCACTGCATCACCTGCCGAACTCGTTCATGCAGTTGTGAGAGCTCGGGCAGAAGATCACCTGCAGACCCCGGCATCTCCTCTGCGGGACGACCCGTCAACATACCTGCAGATATAACTCTGTTAGCCGGTTTCTTCGCCGAACTCAATAAAAGTTTGTTCAAGCACTTACTAAAAATGCCGCGTCGAAGCCTCTTATTCTCCTTTACGGAGTCAGCAAGTTGGGCCCGAACATCTTTCAGTTCAACACTCAGCCGGATATTGGTATCTTGGAGATCGTTTTTCTCCTGCCTAACCTGCTTAAGCACGCGCTCACCAGCCTTTAACTGTCGTTGAGCATGTCGCTCATCCCCTTGCATGACCTTCGGATTAACTCCGGGATCATCTGCAGAATCTATTGTTAGATTTGCATACATGCCGCATACTAACTGGTAAGTGTCATTCTTTTTGATAGAGACAAGTGTTACCAGAAGGGGCCTTCTCGGACTCCTTCATTGGAGCAGCTGCGACCCGTAGCTGGGCTTTGCACTCCTCCAGCTCTTGAGACAACCGGGTATTCTTCTCCGTAAGCACCTACACAAATAATGATCCTTAAATCAGTTGTGTCAACTGTTTCAAGTCTCAGGGGCTACTGATATCCATAATTATCAGATTTTCTTACCCGTATATCCTTTACATACTGGTCCGTGGCTCTGGCAAGACCATTTTGGGCAGCTCGGATGTACGCGTCTCCTGAGTTGAAGGCATCGAATGCCTCTTCAGAGAAACCAGAGTCGCGAAGTACGGCCCGACGACGCCTGTGATTCATGGCACTCTCCACTTCGGAGTTTGTAGCAGACAGCCTATCCGCATCCTCTGTAGGAGGAACATCCGACGTTGTCCTCACATTACCATCTGCCTCTGGGTCCGGCTCTGAAGTCCGGCTAGTGGAGGCATGGCCGGCAGGCTCTCCGGATACAGTCCAGCGAGCATTTTTTCTGCCAAGAACCATGGACGTCATTATATTTTCAAGACGACAACCACGGAGCAGGGTTCTTCTTCATACCTCTGCGATGGCGTCCCAGTCCTGACCACCTTCCTTTTAAGCCTGCCCGGTTTCGGTGCCCCTTATTGGTGGGCCAGTGCGGGTTCGGCATGGCATCCCGAGGGCCGTCCCTGTAAGACACCAAATGTGTGCGGTAGGTGAAGTGAAAAAAGCGGGATCCTTCTTGGAAGTTGGGACTCCGGTTTTACTTACATGCGATGCAGGGAGCGGTCCGGGGTAATCGGCTATGATGGCCACCAAGGCACCATCGCAGCTCAATTGATAGAATGTCCTGTCAATGAGCTCCACAAATGTGTCCGGATCTTCTTCGAGTCCGGGGTCGAGGGCCCGGTCAGGGTCCTCTGGCTGTGGAGATGGGCTGTGGACCTCCCTCACGGCTTTTCGCAGTTCCTGCTATGAAGTAGCAAGGTAAATATTTATGATAAAGAATGCGGGAAGGTCTGGAGTAAAAAGTAGCAGCTCACCCAGCTTGGGGGGTTGTACATGGAGAATCCATCCCGTGGCTTAATGCGGATGAACTCCTCTTCCTCTCCTTTATATAAATCGGACAGTATTTTCGCTAGAGCAGCGACTGAGTCCGGACCTTTACGACCGCAGCGGGTGGCATCGTCTTCTCCATTGAAGTGCCACATGGGTTGTCCCCGATATTGAAGTGGCTGCACCCCCCGCATTATACATATTGACATAACCTCGATTATTGTCAGTCCTGATTTGGCCAGCGTTTATACCCAGTCTCAATAATCGAGGTTATGTCAATATGTATAATGCGGGGGGTGCAGAATAGCCTCTTCCGCGGAGGAACCGATGGATTGGAAATCCAAGTCCCCTTAATAAGTAAGGGACAAGGCATACCCGCTCCCCAATAGATGGGATGGGAAAGCTCTCCGCTTGCTCCCCGCCATTATAGGTGGCTAGTCCGGCTCGGACGGGGACCATATACGCAGGAGGGAGAAATCCCTGGGTCTGTAACTCTACTAACTGTCTGTGGGAGACGGAACATTTCTTCCAGTTACCTGGCTTAGGGCTACGGGAGCGAGAGGAGGAACTGCGATGGCCGGCCATGATGGGATGGAATTTTTCGGACGCGCCCCGGTGGATACTCGCTGTGGAAGGATGGTGTGATCTAGATCTAAGGATCCCCGGCTCTTTAAATAGACGACTTACTCACATGGCTAGGGTGGCAGATGTAAAAATGCCCTGGCTTCTCGCAATCGCTCGACATGTGGAAGATAGCCATTATTAGGCGCGGAAGCCAAGGAGTGCAACATTTATGGGAAGCCGGACACTACTCGATAGGTACTCAGCATTTGGAGAAGAACCCGCCTTGCAATGCCGAAGACAAATCTGCGCGCCGGACCCATCGTCATTGAAGCCTGGTTCAGGGGCTACTGAGGGAGTCCTGGATTAGGGGGTCCTCGGACAGCCGGACTATGTACTTTGGCCGGACTGTTGGACTATGAAGATACAAGATTGAAGACTTCATCCCGTGTCCGGATGGGACTCTCCTTGGCGTGGAAGGCAAGCTTGGCGATTCGGATATGTAGATCTCCTCCCTTGTAACCGACTCTGTGTAACCCTAGCCCCCTCCGGTGTCTATATAATCCGGAGGGTTTAGTCCGTAGGACAAGAACAACAATCATAATCATAGGCTAGCTTCTAGGGTTTAGCCTCTACGATCTCGTGGTAGATCAACTCTTGTAATACTCATATCATCAAGATCAATCAAGCAGGAAGTAGGGTATTACCTCCATCGAGAGGGCCCGAACCTGGGTAAACATCGTGTCCCCCGCCTCCTGTTACCATCCGCCTTAGACGCACAGTTCGGGACCCCCTACCCGAGATCTGCCGGTTTTGACACCGACAGGTGGCCCCACCCGATGGACCCCCGGACACCTTTCGGTGGTCCCGGTACAATATCGATAACCCCAAAACCTTCCAGCGACTGAAACTAGACTTCTCATATATAAAAATTCACCTACGGACCATTCCGGAATTCCTCGTGACGTCCGGGATCTCATCCGGGACTCCGAACAACTTTCGGTAACCACATACAATTTCCCATTACAACTCTAGCGTCACCGAACCTTAAGTGTGTAGACCCTATGGGTTCGGGAACCATGCAGACATGACCGAGACATCTCTCCGGCCAATAACCAAGAGCAGGATCTGGATACCCATATTGGCTCCCACATGTTCCACGCTGATCTCATCGAATGAACCACGATGTCGGGGATTCAATCAATCCCGTATACAATTCCCTTTGTCCATCGGTATGTTACCTGCCCGAGATTCGATCGTCGGTATCCCCATACCTCGTTCAATCTCGTTACCGGCAAGTCTCTTTACTCGTTCCGTAACACATGATCCCGTGGCTAACTTCTTAGTCACATTGAGCTCATTATGATGATGCATTACCGAGTGGGCCTAGAGATACCTCTCCGTCATACAGAGTGACAAATCCCAGTCTCGATTCATGCCAACCCAACAGACACTTTCGGAGATACCTGTAGTGCACCTTTATAGTCACCCAGTTACGTTGTGACGTTTGATACACCCAAAGCATTCCTACGGCATCTGGGAATTGCACAATCTCATGGTCTAAGGAAATGATACTTGACATTAGAAAAGCTCCAGCAAACGAACTACACGGTCTTGTGCTATGCTTAGGATTGGGTCTTGTCCATCACATCATTCTCCTAATGATGTGATCCCATTATCAATGACATCCAATGTCCATGGTCAGGAAACCATAACCATCTATTGATCAATGAGCTAGTCAACTAGAGGCTCACTAGGGACATGTTGTGGTCTATGTATTCACACATGTACTACAGTTTCCGGTTAATTCAATTATAGCATGAACAATAGACAATTATCATGAACAAGGAAATATAATAATAATCATTTTATTATTGCCTCTAGGGCATATTTCCAACAGTCTCCCACTTGCAATAGAGTCAATAATCTAGTTACGTTGTGATGAATCGAACACCCATAAAGTTTTGGTGCTGATCATGTTCTGCTCGTGGAAGAGGTTTAGTCAACGGGTCTGCGACATTCAGATCCGTATGTACTTTACAAATATCTACGTCTCCATCTTGAATATATTCACGAATGGAGTTGAAGCGGCGTTTGATGTGCTTGGTCTTCTTGTGAAACCTGGGCTCCTTGGCAATGGCAATAGCTCCAGTGTTGTCACAGAAGAGAGTCATCGGGCCCGACGCATTGGGAATCACTCCTAGGTCAGTGATAAACTCCTTCATCCAGACTTCTTCCTGCGCTGCTTCCGAAGCAGCTATGTACTCCGCTTCACATGTAGATCCCGCCACAACGCTTTGCTTGCAAGTGCACCAGCTAACTGCCCCACCATTTAAAATATACATGTATCCGGTTTGTGACTTGGAGTCATCCATATCTGTGTCAAAGCTAGCATCGATGTAACCCTTTACGACAAGCTCTTCGGCACCTCCATAAACGAGAAACATATCCTTAGTCCTTTTCAGGTACTTCAGGATATTCTTGACCGCTGTCCAGTGTTCCATACCGGGATCACTTTGGTACCTCCCTACCAAACTTATGCAAGGTTCACATCAGGTCTGGTACACATCATGGCATACATAATAGAGCCTATGGCCGAGGCATAGGGGATGACACTCATCTTTTCTCTTTCTTCTGCCAAGGTCGAGAGTTGAGTTGTGCTTAATCTCACACCTTGCAATACAGGCAAGAACCCCTTCTTGGACTGATCCATATTGAAATTCTTCAATATCTTGTCAAGGTATGTACTTTGTGAAAGACCAATGAGGCGTCTCAATCTATCTCTACATATCTTGATGCCTAATATGTAAGCAGCTTCTCCAAGGTGCTTCATTGAAAAACACTTATTCAAGTAGGCCTTTATGCTTTCCAAAAGTTCTATATCATTTCCCATCAATAGTATGGCATCCACATATAATATGAGAAAAAGCTATAGAGCCCCCACCCACTTTCTTGTAAATACATCCTTCTCCATAAATCTATATAAACCCAAACACTTTGATCATTTCATCAAAGCGAATGTTCCAACTCCGAGATGCTTGCACCAGCCCATAGATGGAGCGCTGGAGCTTGCATACCTTGTCAGCATTCTTAGGATCGACAAAACCTTCCGGCTGCATCATATACAATTCTTCCTTAAGGAAACCGTTAAGGAATGCCGTTTTGACGTCCATTTGCCATATCTCATAATCATAGAATGCAGCAATTGCTAACATGATTCGGACGGACTTCAGCTTTGCTACGGGTGAGAAGGTCTCATCGTAGTCAACTCCTTGAACTTGTCAATAACACTTAGCGACAAGCCGAGCCTTATAGAAGATCACATTACCATCCGCGTCAGTCTTCTTCTTAAAGATCCACTTATTCTCTATGGCTCGCCAATCATCAGGCAAGTCCACCAAAGTCCATACTTGTAACGCCCCGAGACCGACGCTTCAGAAGACTTCCTTATTTTCGTGATCGCCGTGTGTTTCTTTTCTGCTTGCTCTTTTATTTTTGCATTGCATCATGTCATCATGCCATCATGTCATTTAATTTTTAAAACTCAACCAAGTAAATTGCATGGATCTTCGATCTATTTAAATCGAGGGAATTCACATGGTGATTTCTCTTTATAACATATCCTCCTAATATTTATGGAGCTATTATAAATATTCCATTAATTGGAGTTCACCTTAACACACGTGCAGAATTAATCCTATGCCTTTTTCTGCTTTGAGTCAATCTCTCTAACTTTGCCAACAATTCTTTCTCCATTTATTGTGGCTCCTCTAAAATTCTCAACATTTTTGGGCCTTCCAAACCTCCAGTTCCTATTCACCCATTTGAACTAAATTCAAATGTTTTTGAATCTAAACCTTGCATCCATGCCCACTCCTATTTTCTTGGATTAAACTCATTTTTCTGAGTCTGAGAAAATTAACCCCGTGCCAATTCTTTCTCTAACCTTCTCTTTTCTCTCTATTCTTTCTTTTTATTTTCTGTAAATCAAGAAGAGAGAAGCCCAGCTGGCCAATTGGGCCTCCCAGCAGGTCAGCCCACCTATCTAATCCTAACCCTAGCCCGACCATCGCTCTCTCCCGATCCCCATCTCTCCCTCTCGTCCCTCCCTGCGCCATCACGCACACACACGCACGCATAGAGCCAGGGAGAGGAGCTCCCTTCTGCTCGCACCCTCCATGGCGCTGCCTTGCTGCTCCCTCGCGCCGCCATCTTCCTCACTCGATCTCTCCCTCACGCCCGACGCCCTGCAGCCACCGCCGTTTTGCAGCGTGCTGCGCCCCACCTCCATGGCCGTCGCGCCTCCCTCTGACAGCACCAGGCCGGAGCCCCGTCGGCCTCCTCGCCGCCGTCGCGCCCCTTCCATCTCCAGCCACTCCTCTGCAGCTCCTTCCTCCACCACCGCGTCTTGGCCCTGCCCTCGCCGCGCCCTGCTCCCTTCTGCAGGTGTTGCTCCGCCCTGAGCTGCGGTGCGACCAACTCCGGCGGCCCCGTCGCTTCTGCGGGCGAGCGCCGCGCGCCCAACCTCCTGCTTCGCCTGTCCTCTGCTCCGCCTCCATCGCCGGCGACCACGACCAGCACCCTCTCGTCGGTGAACCTCCGCCGCACGCTTCCCTCCGTCCCGGCCATCACCTCCCCGACGCCCTTGCTGCTGCTGCTAGACCACCGTCGCCTCCTTGCTGCTGGCATCCCGAGGCCTTGTGATGTTTTGTGTTGCTTCGTTTTGGTTGCGCCAAGATTCCCTCCGACAAGTGTACAACTATCCGGTGATGCGCCAAGTACCCCATGGACGTCAAGTACCTCTACCGACGACCCCGAACATTTACGAAAACGTGTACCACTACCGTCGCCGTGTACCACTACTTCCCTCGGCGACCCGTGAACAACTACTCCCACTACCGTCGAACCCGAGCCACTCCGAAAATGCACGCTTCGAAGGTATAACCGCCGAGACGACGCCCGTGAACGAATGATTGTGATGTATGAGTTGCTCATGTTCGAACCGTGTCCCAGTTGTCGCTTGCGCATTCCTCGTTTCCTTGCCACCGTCTTGTGGGACACCCGATAACCGGGATCACCCCACCATCTTGCATGACACGCTCACGCCACACTTCCTTTTGCACCGGTATCTCCGTGAACTACCGGAACCGATATGTTGCCGTGGCATCATTTTCGGATTCGTTGCCGTGGCACCTTTTTTCGTTCCACCACGGTAACAAATGCTTCATAACATGCTCATGTCCACGTTTTATAAAATTGCTTAAAACTTGCATTGTCATCCGCATCATGATAACAACATTAAAAAATGTCTAAAATTGATGTTTGCATTAAAATTGCTAATCGACATATGGGGATTTTCCGGTATTGTCGTTTGTTATTTCCGGCCTCTTTTAAACGTGCCTAGATAGGTTGTTTATTTATGCTTCACCCCTTGCCATGGTTAACAACATTTAATATTGTTGGTTACTTAAACAAGAGCGAACTAAATAATTAAATGTGGTGTTTCGTCAATATGCAACTCGTTGCATATTGAGCTCCATTTAATTTGTAGTGTTGTTTGTTGCACTTTGCCATGCCATGCTCATTAGACCGGACATGCATCATACTTGATTGTGCATCATGCCATGTGTATGTGGTGGTTGTTTACTATGGTGTTTGTTTCTTTCCGGGTTGCTTCTCCCGTTAGCTTCGGTTTCGTTCCGAAGTTGTGAGGATTCGTTCGACTCTGTCTGTTTGTCTTCTTCATGGACTCGTTCTTCTTCCTTACGGGATCTCAGGCAAGATGACCACCCCTCGAAATCACTTCTATCTTTGCTTTGCTAGTTGCTCGTTCTATTGCCATGCTACGCTACCTACCACTTGCTATATCATGCCTCCCATACTGCCATGTCAACCCCTAACCTTTGTCACCCTTCCTAGCAAACCATTGTTTGGCTATGTTACCGCTTTTGCTCAGCCCCTCTTATAGCGTGTTAGTTGCAGGTGAAGATGAAGATTGCTCCATGTTGGATTATGTTTATGTTGGGATATCACAATATCTCTTATTTTAATAAATGCATCTATATACTTGGTAAAGGCTGGAAGGCTCGGCCTTATGCCTGGTGTTTTGTTCCACTCTTGCCGCCCTAGCTTCCGTCATACCGGTGTTATGTTCCTTGATTTTGCGTTCCTTACGCGGTTGGGTGATTTATGGGACCCCCTTGACAGTTCGCTTTGAATAAAACTCCTCCAGCAAGGCCCAACCTTGGTTTTACCATTTGCTACCACCTATCCCCTTTTCCCTTGGGTTCTGCAGACTCAAGGGTCATCTTTATTTTAGACCCCCCCAGGCCAGTGCTCCTTCGAGTGTTGTTCCGAACTGAGTAGACTGCGGGGCCACCTCATGGAAACTCGAGGTCTGGTTTTACTCGTAGGATGTCTCATCCGGTGTTGCCCTGAGAACGAGATATGTGCAGCTCCTATCGGGATTTATCGGCACATCGGGCGGCTTTGCTGGTCTTGTTTTACCATTGTCGAAATGTCTTGTAAACCGGGATTCCGAGACTGATCGGGTCTTCCCGGGAGAAGGTTTATCCTTCGTTGACCATGAGAGCTTATAATGGGCTAAGTTGGGACACCCCTGCAGGGTATTATCTTTTGAAAGCCGTGCCCGCGGTTATGTGGCAGATGGGAATTTGTTAATATCCGGTTGTAGAGAACTTGACACTTGACCTTAATTAAAACGCATCAACCGCGTGTGTAGCCGTGATGGTCTCTTCTCGGCGGAGTCCGGGAAGTGAACACGGTTTCTGGGTTATGTTTGACGTAAGTAGAGGTTCAGGATCACTTCTTGATCATTGCTAGTTCACGACCGTTCCGTTGCTTCTCTTCTCGCTCTCTTTTGCGTATGTTAGCCACCATATAAGCTTAGTGCTTGCTGCAGCTCCACCTCATTACCCTTTCCTTCCTATAAGCTTAAATAGTCTTGATCTCGCGGGTGTGAGATTGCTGAGTCCTCGTGACTCACAGATACTTCCAAAACAGTTGCAGGTGCCGATGAGACCAGTGCAGATGACGCAACTGAGCTCAAGTGGGAGCTCGATGAAGATCTTGTTCGTTGTGTTGTTTCTTTTCATTTTGATCAGTAGTGGTGCCCAGTTGGGACGATCAGGGATCTAGCAGTTGGGTTGTCTTCTTTTCTTTTGGTTCCGTAGTCGGACCTATGTGTGTACTTTGTATGATGTATGATTTGATTATGTTTTGTGTGAAGTGGCGATTGTAAGCCAACTCTTTATCCCATTCTTGTTCATTACATGGGATTGTGTGAAGATGACCCTTCTTGCGACAAAACCACAATGCGGTTATGCCTCTAAGTCGTGCCTCGACACGTGGGAGATATAGCCGCATCGTGGGCGTTACAATACTTTGTTCTCATACATGGATTCTATCTCAGATTTCATGGCTTCAAGCCATCTGTTGGAACTCGGGCCCGCCATCGCTTCTTCATAGTTTGAAGGTTCACCGTTGTCTAACAACATGATTTCCAGGACAGGGTTGCCGTACCACTCTGGTGCGGAACATGTCCTCGTGGACCTACGAAGTTCAGTAGCAACTTGATCCGAAGTTTCATGATCATCATCATTAACTTCCTCTCTAGTCGGTGCAAGCACCACAGAAGCATCTTCCTGAGCCGTGCTACTTTCTGGTTCAAGAGGGGGTACCTCATCAAGTTCTACTTTCCTCCAACTTACTTCTTTTGAGAGAAACTCTTTCTCCAGAAAGGATCCATTCTTGGCAACAAAGATCTTGCCCTCGGATCTGAGGTAGAAGGTATACCCAATAGTTTCCTTAGGGTATCCTATGAAGACGCATTTTTCCGATTTCGGTTCGAGCTTTTCAGGTTGAAGTTTCTTGACATAAGCATCGCATCCCCAAACTTTCAGAAACGACAACTTAGGTTTCTTCCCAAACCATAATTCATACGGTGTCGTCTCAACGGATTTAGACGGTGCCCTATTTAAAGTGAATGCGACAGTCTCTAAAGCATAACCCCAAAATGATAGCGGTAGATCGGTAAGAGACATCATATATCGCACCATATCCAATAGAGTGCGATTACGACGTTCGGACACACCATTACGCTGAGGTGTTCCAGGCGGCGTGAGTTGTGAAACAATTCCACATTTCCTTAAGTGCATGCCAAACTCGTGACTCAAGTATTCTCCTCCACGATCTGATCGCAAGAACTTTATTTTCCTGTCACGTTGATTCTCTACCGCGCTCTGAAATTCCTTGAACTTTTCAAAGGTCTCAGACTTGTGTTTCATTAAGTAGACATACCCATATCTACTTAAGTCATCAGTGAGGATGAGAACATAACGATAGCCACCGCGAGCCTCAATGCTCATTGGACCGCATACATCAGTATGTATTATTTCCAACAAGTTGGTTGCTCGCTCCATTGTTTCGGAGAACGGAGTCTTGTTCATTTTGCCCATGAGGCATGGTTCGCACGTGTCAAATGATTCATAATCAAGAGACTCCAAAATTCAATCTGCATGGAGTTTCTTCATGCGTTTGACACGAATGTGACCAAGGCGGGAGTGCCACAAGTATGTGGGACTATCATTATCAACCTTACATCTTTTGGCATTCACACTGTGAATATGTGTAACATCACATTCGAGACTCAATAAAAATAAACCATTGACCAGCGGGGCATGACCATAAAACACATCTATCATATAAATAGAACAATCATTATTCTCGAATTTAAATGAGTAGCCATCTCGCATTAAACGAGATCCAGATACAATGTCCATGCTCAAAGCTGGCACTAAATAACAATTATTGAGTTTTAAAACTAATCCCAAAGGTAGATGCAGAGGTAGCATGCCGACGGCGATCACATCGACCTTGGAACCATTCCCGACGAGCATCGTCACCTCGTCCTTCGCCAGTCTCTGCTTATTCTGTAGATCCTATTTTGAGTTACAAATATGAGAAACCGCACCAGTATCAAATACCCAGGAGCTACTACGAGCGCTGGTAAGGTACACATCAATAACATGTATATCATATATACCTTTGGCGTTGCCGGCCTTCTTATCCGCTAAGTACTTGGGGCAGATCCGCTTCAAGTGACCATTTACCTTGCAATAAAAGCACTCAGTCTCAGGCTTGGGTCCATTCTTTGGCTTCTTCCCGGCAACTGACTTACCGGGCGTGGCAACTCCCATGTCGTCCTTCTTGAAGTTCTTCTTACCCTTGCCTTTCTTGAAACTAGTGGTCTTATTCACCATCAACACTTGATGTTCCTTTTTGATCTTCACCTCCACTGATTTTAGCATTGAATATAACTCAGGAATGGACTTCTCCATCCCTTGCATATTATAGTTCATCACAAAGATCTTGTTGCTAGGTGGCGACTGGAGGATTCTATCAATGACCGAGTCATCTAGAAGATTAACTCCCAACTAAGACAAGCGGTTGACAGAACTATTTTCCTCCATCTTACAACTGTAGAAATTGTCGGAGACTTCATATCTCTCGACCCGGGCATGAGCTTGGAAAACCATTTTCAGCTCTTGGAACAGCTCATATGATTCGTGTTGCTCAAAACGCTTTTGGAGCCCCAATTCTAAGCTGTAAAGCATGCCGCACTGAACCAGGGAGTAATCATCACTACGCGACTGCCAGGCGTTCATAACGTCTTGAGTTGCTGGGAAAATGGGTGCGTCACCTAGCGGTGGTTCAAGGACATATGCTTTCTTGGCAGCTATGAGGATGATCCTCAAGTTACGGACCCAGTCTGTATAGTTGCTTCCATCGTCTTTCAGCTTGGTTTTCTCTAGGAACATGTTGAAGTTGAGGGCAACATTAGCGTGGGCCATTGGGTCTATAAGATAGATTCTAAAGACAATTTTAGACTAAGTTCATGATAATTAAGTTCATCATCAAATTACTTAATGAACTCCCACTCAGATAGACATCCCTCTAGTCATCTAAGTGATACATGATCCAAATCGACTAGGCCGTGTCCGATCATCACGTAAGACTGACTAGTCATCAACGGTGAACATCTCCATGTTGATCGCATCTACCATATGACTCATGTTCGACCTTTCGGTCTCTCGTGTTCTGAGGCCATGTCTGTACATGCTAGGCTCCTCAAGTCAACCTAAGTGTTTCGCATGTGTAAATCTGGCTTACACCCGTTGTATGCGAACGTTAGAATCTATCACACCCGATCATCACGTGGTGCTTCGAAACAACGAACCTTCGCAACGGTGCACAGTTAGGGGGAACACATTTCTTGAAATTTTAGTGAGGGGTCATCTTATTTATGCTACCGTCGTTCTAAGCAAATAAGATGTAAACATGACAAACATCACACGCAAATCATAAAGTGACATGATATGGCCAATATCATCTTGCACTTTTGATCTCCATCTTCGAGGCGTGGCATGATCACCATCGTCACCGGCATGACACCATGAACTCCATCATCGTGTCTTCATGAAGTTGCCTCTCCAACTATTACTTCTACTACTATGGCTAACGGTTAGCAATAAAGTAAAGTAATTACATGGCGCTTAAATTGACTTGCAGGTCATACAATAAATTAAGACAACTCCTATGGCTCCTTCCGGTTGTCATACTCATCGACATGCAAGTCGTGATTCCTATTACATGAACATGATCAATCTCATACATCACATATATAATTCATCACATCCTTTTGGCCATATCACATCACATAGCATACCCTGCAAAAACAAGTTAGATGTCCTCTAATTGTTGTTGCATGTTTTATGTGGCTGCTATGGGTTTCTAGCAAGAACGTTTCTTACCTACGCAGACGCCACAACAGTGATATGCCAATTGCTATTACCCTTCATAAGGACCCTCTTCATCGAATCTGATCCGACTAAAGTGGGAGAGACAGACACCCACTAGCCACCTTATGCAACAAGTGCATGTCAGTCGGTGGAACCTGTCTCACGTAAGTGTACGTGTAAGGTCGGTCCGGGCCGCTTCATCCCACAATGCCGCCGGATCAAGATAAGACTAGTAACGGTAAGAAAATTGACCAAATCATCGCCCACAACTACTTGTGTTCTACTCGTGCATAGAATCTACGCATAGACCTAGCTCATGATGCCACTGTTGGGGATCGTAGTAATAATTCAAAATTTTCCTACGTGTCACCAAGATCAATCTAGGAGATGCTAGCAATGAGAGAGAGGGAGTGCATCTTCATACCCTTGAAGATCGCTAAGCGGAAGCGTTACAAGAACGCGGTTGATGGAGTCGTACTCGCGGTGATTCAAATCGCAGAAGATCCGATCCAAGCACCGAACGGACGGCGCCTCCGCGTTCAACACACGTACAACCCAGGGACGTCTCCTCCTTCTTGATCCAGCAAAGGGAGAGGATAAGTTGAGGGAGAACTCCGACAGCACGAAGGCGTGGTGGTGGAGCTCGTGGTTCTCCGGCAGAGCTTCGCTACGCTCAACGGAGGAGGAGGAGGAGTTGGAAGGTGGAAGGGTTGCGCCAGGGGAAGGGTGCGGCTGCCCTCCCACCCCCTCACTATTTATAGGGGGAAGGGAAGAGGGGGCTGGCCCCCCTAGATGCATCTAGAGGGGGGGGGTGGCGGCCAAGGGGGGAGACTTGCCCCCCAAGCAGGTGGGAGGCGCCCCCACCCCCTAGGGTTTCCAACCCTATGCGCCTTGGGCCCTTGGGGGGCGCACCAGCCCACTAGGGGGCTGGTTCCCACCCATATTCAGCCCACTTGGTCCCCCGGGGTAGGTGGCCCCACCCGGTGGACCCCCGGACACCTTTCGGTGGTCCCGGTACAATAACGATAACCCCGAAACCTTCGGGCGACTGAAACTGGACTTCTCATATATAAATCTTCACCTCCAGACCATTCCAGAACTCCTCGCGATGTTCGGGATCTCATCCGGGACTCCGAACAACTTTCGCTAACCACATACAATTTCCCATTACAACTCTAGTGTCACCGAACCTTAAATGTGTAGACCCTACGGGTTCGGGAACCATGCAGACATGACCGAGACATCTCTCCGGCCAATAACCAATAGCGGGATCTGGATACCCATATTGGCTCCCACATGTTCCACGATGATACCATCGGATGAACCACGTTGTCGGGGATTCAATCAATCTCGTATACAATTCCTTTTGTCCATCGGTATGTTACCTGCCCGAGGTTCGATCGTCGGTATCCCCATACCTCGTTCAATCTCGTTACCCACAAGTCTCCTTACTCGTTCCGTAACTCATGATCCCGTGGCTAACTTCTTAGTCACATTGAGCTCATTATGACGATGCATTACCAAGTGGGCCCAGAGATACCTCTCCATCATACAGAGTGACAAATCACAGTCTTGATTCATGCCAACCCAACAGACACTTTCAGAGATACCTGTAGTGTACCTTTATAGTCACCCAGTTACGTTGTGATGTTTGATACACCCAAAGCATTCCTACGGAATTCGGGAGTTGCACAATCTCATGGTCTAAGGAAATGATACTTGACATTAGAAAAGCTCTAGCAAACGAACTACACGATGTTGTGCTATGCTTAGGATTGGGTCTTGTCCATCACATCATTCTCCTAATGATGTGATCCCGTTATCAATGACATCCAATGTCCATGGTGAGGAAACCATAACCATCTATTGATCAACGAGCTAGTCAACTAGAGGCTCACTAGGGACATGTTGTGGTCTATGTATTCACACATGTATTACGGTTTCCGGTTAATACAATTATAGCATGAACAATAGACAATTATCATGAACAAGGAAATATAATAATAACCATTTTATTATTGCTTCTAGGGTATATTTCCAACAGTTATCTCTCCGGTGAGACCCGAATCTGGGTATGTCTTGCGTCCCACGCTCGCTCATGCCGACCTCGCCTTTGGAGCCCACCGGTGCCCTCGAGCCTCCTCCTCTCTTTAGCCATCCCTTGGCATCTGCCGTGCGCCCACCACAACAGAGGAGCTGCTCCGCCATGGCCGACAACCCAAGGTGAGCGGCGATTCTAGGCGGATCCCACGTCCGTGCTCGACCATCGCCGCCGCCCCAGCCCCAGGGCGTGGGCTCGCCGATGTCACCGGCCCACCTTCTCCCTAACCGGATCTAGAGCAGAGGAGCTGCTCTGCCATGGCCGGCCGCCCAAGGTGAGCGGCGGTTCTGGACGGAGCCCACATCCGTGCTCGACCGCCGTGATACGTCTCTGTCGTATCTATAATTTTTTATTGTTCCATGCCAATATTATACAATTTTGATATACTTTTGGCAACTGTTTATACTATTTTTAGGACTAACATATTGATCCAGTGCCCAGTGCCAGTTCCTGTTTGTTGCATGTTTTATGTTTCGCAGAAACCCCATATCAAACGGAGTCCAAACGGGATAAAAATGGACGGAGAATATTTTTGGAATATTTGAGATATCTGGGAAGAAGAATCAAGGTGAGATGGTGCCCGAGGGGGCTACGAGGCACGGGGCGCGCCCCAGGGGGGCAGGCGCGCCCCTGACCCTCGTGGGCACCCCGTAAGGCGGTTGCTGCTATTCTTTTGCCGCAAGAAAGCTAATTTTCGGAAAAAATCACGGCGAAGGTTTCAATCCAATCGGAGTTACGGATCTTTGGTTATAAAAGAAACGGTGAAAGGGCAGAATCCAGAGCGCGGAAACAGAAAGAGACAGAGAGATAGACCCAATCTCGGAGGGGCTCTCGCCCCTCCCATGCTATGAAGACCATGGACCAGAGGGGAAATCCTTCTCCCATCTAGGCAGAAGGTCAAGGAAGAAGAAGGGGGGCCCTCTCCCCCTCTCTTCCGGTGGCGCCGGAACGCCGCCGGGGCCATCATAATCATCGCCATCTACACCAACAACTTCACCGCCATCATCACCAACTCTTCCCCCCTCTATGCAGCGGTGTAACCCCTCTTTTACCTGCTGTAATCTCTACTTAAACATGGTGCTCAACGCTATATATTATTTCCCAATGATGTATGGCTATCCTATGATGTTTGAGTAGATCCGTTTTGTCCTATGGGTTAATTGATGATCGTGATTGGTTTGAGTTGCATGTTTTATTATTGGTGCTGTCCTATGGTGCTCTCCGTGTCACGCAAGCGTGAGGGATTCCCGTTGTTGGGTGTTGCAATACGTTCATGATTCGCTTATAGTGGGTTGCGTGAGTGACTGATACACAAACCCGAGTAAGGGGATTGTTGCGTATGGGATAAAGAGGACTTGATGCTTTAATGCTATGGTTGGGTTTTACCTTAATGATCTTTAGTAGTTGCGGATACTTGCTAGAGTTCCAATCGTAAGTGCATATGATCCTAGAAGAGAAAGTATGTTAGCTTATGCCTCTCACTCAAATAAAATTGCAATAGTGATTACCGGTCTAGTTATCGATTGCCTAGGGACAAATAACTTTCTTGTGTGACAAAAAGCTCTTAACTAAACTAACTTAGTTGTGTCTTCTTCTAAACAGCCCCTACCTTCTATTTACGGGCTCTTTATTATCTTGCAAACCTACCAACAACACCTACAAATTACTTCTAGTTTCATACTTGTTCTAGGTAAAGCGAACGTTAAGCGTGCGTAGAGTTGTATCGGTGGTCGATAGAACTTGAGGGAATATTTGTTCTACCTTTAGCTCCTCGTTAGGTTCGACACTCTTACTTATCGAAAGAGGCTACAATTGATCCCCTATACTTATGGGTTATCAAGACCTTTTTCTGGCGCCGTTGCCGGGGAGCAATAGCGTGGGGTGAATATTCTCGTGTGTGCTTGTTTGCTTTATCTCTAAGTAATTTCTATTTGCTGTTCTAAGTTGTTTTCTATCTTTAGTTATGGGTAGGAAACGCAAAATACCAAAAAAATAGTTGTACCTACTACACCAATGGTTGAAGAACCACTCAAAATCTATCACACTCCGAAGCTTTTTACTTGGATCATCTTTGATCCCTTTGTGCTCGTGCTGAAACCCCAACTAGATTAGTTGAGGGCAAATCTTTAGATGAGCATGCTTGTTTTGTGCGACACCGCTTATCTCAAAAAGGGAAACTTTTACTGGATCAAATTCATCGTTTGCAATGTTATGCTTGGAATTTATGTGAAATATATGATGTGACTTGTTGTTCTGAAAACCCTAAGAAACACCTTCCCTACCAATGTGAGTTTAGTGATAATGGAATCGTATCTTCGTATGCTAAGGGTGTTTATAATTACTATGATGTTCAACAAATTGAATAATTTGTTGCTTTTAAGGGTGCTTATGAAATTGCTTCTTTGATTGAAAAGTATGACACTACTCTTTACAAATCTGAAAATTTTGCCATACTTGAATATTGTTATGATAATTATGCTTCTAATGCCTATGTTAAACCTTATATTGAGGACTCCCCCGCTGTCCAAGAAGGGACTAATATTTTGCAGGAGTCTATGGAAGAAGAAATTAATGACATTGTGAGCTCATTGGATGAAAAAGATGAGGAGGAGAGCGAAGGACAAAAGGAGGAAGAGCGGATTGATCACCCGTGCCCACCTTCTAATGAGAGTAACTCTTCAACTCATACATTGTCTAATTTCCCTTCGTGCTTACTGAAGGATGATTGCTATGATGATTGTTATGATCCCGTTGATTCTCTTGAAATATCCCTTTTTGATAATGCTTGCTATGCTTGTGGCCAAGATGCCAATATGAATTATGCTTATGGAGACGAACTTGCTATAGTTACTTATGTTAAACATGAAATTGTTGCTATTGCACCCATGCATGATAGTCCTATTGTCTTTTTGAATTCTCCCGACTACACTATATCGGAGAAGTTTGCCCTTATTAAGGATTATATTGATGGGTTGCGTTTTACTATTACACATGATGATTTTGATAGATATAATATGCATGTGCTTTCTGCTCCTACTTGCAATTATTATGAGAGAGGAACTATATCTCCACCTCTCTATGTTTCCAACATGAAAAAATTGCAAGAAACTGTTTATACTATGCATGGCCTTTACTATGTGTGCATGAATTGTTCTTTTATGACATGCCGATGCATAGGAAGAGAGTTAGACTTCGTTGTTGCATGATATATGTTACTTTGTGCTCACTACTAAATTACAAATCATTGTTAATTAAAATTGGCTTTGATATACCTTGGGATCCGGGTGGATCCATTACTTGAGCACTATATGCCTAGTCTAATGGCTTTAAAGAAAGCGCTGCTAGGGAGACAACCCGGAAGTTTTATAGAGTCATTTATTTCTATTGAGTGCTTTTATAAAGTTTAAAAAATAAAAATAAAGAGGGGAACCCAAAACTTTTCAAAAAGGAAGGAAAGTGAGAGAGACAAGCATTGTTGAAGTGGGGGAGCTCCTTGAACTTTGTTCATGCTCACGGAAACTTTGTGAATCTTGATTACAGAAATTTTTCAACAAAAATAATTATCCCCTTGTACAATTCCATTGTATTCTAAAAATATGTGCCAACATTTGCCTTTAGGATGTTTACATTGCTTGTTGGATTGTGCGTTGCAGGACAGAAACTTTGGCTGTAGTGCGCGATTTTACATTTTTTACTGGAAAGTCAAACGGTTCTGAATTTTTTTGCAATGTCTTTCTATAATTTTTTTTATTTTTCCTAATTTTGGTATAATTGTTGGAGTACCATAAGTATGGTGAATGTTCAGATTACTACAGACTGTCCTGTTTAAGACAGATTCTGTTTTTGATGCATGGTTTGCTTGTTTTGATGAAACTATCGATTTCTATCAGTGGATTAAGCCATGGAAAAGTTATATTACAGTAGCTACAATGCAAAAACAAAATATGAATTGATTTGCAACAGTACCTAGAGTGGTGATTTGCTTTATTATACTAACGGATCTTACCGAGTTTTCTGTTGAAGTTTTGTGTGGATGAAGTGTTCGAAAATCGAGGAGGTCTCGATATGAGGAAAAGGAGGAGAGGCAAGAGCTCAAGCTTGGGGATGCCCAAGGCACCCCAAGTAAATATTCAAGGAGACTCAAGTGTCTAAGCTTGGGGATGCTCCGGAAGGCATCCCATCTTTCTTCGACAAGTATCGGTATGTTTTCGGATTGGTTTCATTCATGTGATATGTGCAGATCTTGAAGCGTCTTTTGCATTTAGTTTTCACATTTCTTTTATGCACCATGCTGGTATGAGATAGTCCTTGGTTGATTTATAGAATGCTCATTGCACTTCACTTATATTCTTTGAGTATGGCTTTATAGAATGCTTCATGTGCTTCACTTATATCATTTGAAGTTTGGATTGCCTGTTTCTCTTCACATAGAAAACCGCCATTTGTAGAATGCTCTTTTGCTTCACTTATATTTGTTAGAGCGTGGGAATATCTTTTGTAGAAAGAATCAATCTCTCTTGCTTCACTTATATCTATTTAGAGAGTTGACAGGAATTGGTCATTCACATGGTTAGTCATAAAATCCTACATAAAACTTGTAGATCACTGAATATGATATGTTTGATTCCTTGCAATAGTTTTGTGATATAAAGATGGTGATACTAGAGTCATGCTAGTGGGTAGTTGTGGATTGTAGAAATACTTGTGTTGAAGTTTGTGATTCCCGTAGCATGCATGTATGGTGAACCGTTATGTGATGAAGTCGGAGCATGAGGTATTTATTGATTGTCTTCCTTATGAGTGGCGGTCGGGGACGAGCGATGGTCTTTTCCTACCAATCTATCCCCCTAGGAGCATGCGCGTAGTACTTTGTTTCGATAGCTAATAGACTTTTGCAATAAGTATGTGAGTTCTTTATGACTAATGTTGAGTCCATGGATTATACGCACTCTCACCCTTCCATCATTGCTAGCCTCTTCGGTACCGTGCATTGCCCTTTCTCACCTCGAGAGTTGGTGCAATCTTCGCCGGTACATCCAAACCCCATGATATGATACGCTCTATCACACATAAGCCTCCTTATATCTTTCTCAAAACAGCCACCATACCTACCTGCCATTCCGAGATATATTGCCATGCAACTTCCATCATCATCATATACATGACTTGAGAATTTATTGTCATATTGCTTTGCATGATCGTAAGATAGCTAGCATGATGTTTTCATGGCTTGTTCGTTTTTTGATGTCATTGCTACGCTAGATCATTGCACATCCGGGTACACCGTCGGAGGCGTTCATATAGAGTCATATCTTTGTTCTAGTATTGAGTTGTAAGTAAATAAAAGTGTGATGATCATCATTATTAGAACATTGTCCCAGGTGAGGTTATCAAAATAAAAGAGGCCAAAGAAGCCCACCAAAGAAAAGAGAATAAATAAATAAATAAATAAAATGAGAGAAAAGAGAGAAGGGACAATGTTACAATCCTTTTACCACACTTGTGCTTCAGAGCAGCACCATGTTCTTCATATAGAGAGTCTCTTGAGTTATCACTTTCATATACTAGTGGGAATTTTCATTATAAAACTTGGCTTGTATATTCCGATGATGGGCTTCCTCAAATGCCCGAGGTCTTCATGAGCAAGCAAGTTGGATGCACACCCACTTAGTTTTCAGTTTGAGCTTTCATACACTTATAGCTCTTAGTGCATCCGTTGCATGGCAATCCCTACTCCTCGCATTAACATCAATTGATGGGCATCTCCATAGCCCATTGATTAGCCGCGTCGATGTGAGACTTTCTCCTTTTTGTCTTCTCCACACAACCTCCACCATCATATTCTATTCCACCTATAGTGCTATATCCATGGCTCACGCTTATGTATTGCGTGAAAGTTGAAAATGTTTGAGAACATCAAAAGTATGAAACAATTGCTTGGCTTGTCATCGAGGTTGTGCATGATTTGAATACTTTGTGTGGTGAAGATGGAGCATAGCCAGACTATATGATTTTGTAGGGATAACTTTCTTTGGCCATGTTATTTTGAAAAGACATGATTGCTTTATTAGTATGCTTGAATTATTATTGTCTTAATGTCAAAAGATAGACCATTGCTTTGAATCACTCGTGTCTTAATATTCATGCCATGACTAGATTACATGATCAAGATTATGCTAGGTAGCATTCCACATCAAAAATTATCTTTTTTATCATTTACCTACTCGAGGATGAACAGGAATTAAGCTTGGGGATGCTGATATGTCTCCGTCGTATCTATAATTTTTTATTGTTCCATGCCAATATTATACAAATTTTATATACTTTTGGCAACTTTTATACTATTTTTGGGACTAACATATTGATCCAGTGCCCAGTGCCAGTTCCTGTTTGTTGCATGTTTTATGTTTCGCAGAAACCCCATATCAAACGGAGTCCAAACGGGATAAAAACGGACGGAGTTTTGGAATGTTTGTGATATCTGGGAAGAAGAATCAACGCGAGACGGTGCCCGAGGGGGCCACGAGGCACGGGGGCGTGCCCCTGACCCTCGTGGGCACCCCGTAAGGCGGTTGCTGCTATTCTTTTGCCACAAGAAAGCTAATTTTTGGGAAAAAATCATGGCGAAGGTTTCAATCCAATCGGAGTTACGGATCTCCGGTTATAAAAGAAACGGTGAAAGGGCAGAATCCAGAGCGCAGAAACAGAGAGAGACAGAGAGACGGATCCAATCTCGGAGGGGCTCTCGCCCCTCCCATGCCATGGAGACCATGGACCAGAGGGGAAACCCTTCTCCCATCTAGGGAGAAGGTCAAGGAAAAAGAAGAAGAAGAAGGGGGGCCCTCTCCCGCTCTCTTCCGGTGGCGCCGGAACGCCGCCGGGGCCATCATCATCACCGCCATCTACACCAACAACTTCACCGCCATCATCACCAACTCTTCCCCCCCCCCTCTATGCAGCGGTGTAACCCCTCTTTTACCCGCTGTAATATCTACTTAAACATGGTGCTCAACGCTATATATTATTTCCCAATGATGTATGGCTATCCTATGATGTTTGAGTAGATCCGTTTTGTCCTATGGGTTAATTGATGATCGTGATTGGTTTGAGTTGCATGTTTTATTATTGATGCTACCCTATGGTGCTCTCCGTGTCGCGCAAGCGTGAGGGATTCTCGCTGTAGGGTGTTGTAATATGTTCATGATTCGCTTATAGTGGGTTGCGTGAGTGACTGAAACACAAACCCGAGTAAGGGGTTGTTGCGTATGGGATAAAGAGGACTTGATGCTTTAATGCTATGGTTGGGTTTTACCTTAATAATCTTGAGTAGTTGCGGATGCTTGCTAGAGTTACAATCATAAGTGCATATGATCCAAGAAGAGAAAGTATGTTAGCTTATGCCTCTCCCTCAAATAAAATTGCAATAGTGATTACCGGTCTAGTTATCGATTGCCTAGGGACAAATAACTTTCTTGTGTGACAAAAAGCTCTTTACTAAAATTAACTTAGTTGTGTCTTCTTCTAAACAACCCCTACCTTTTATTTACGCGCTCTTTATTATCTTGCAAACCTACCAACAACACCTACAAAGTACTTCTAGTTTCATACTTGTTCTAGGTAAAGCGAACGTTAAGCGTGCGTAGAGTTGTATCGGTGGTCGATAGAACTTGAGGGAATATTTGTTCTACCTTTAGCTCCTCGTTGGGTTCGACACTCTTACTTATCGAAAGAGGCTATAATTGATCCCCTATACTTGTGGGTTATCACGCCGCCGCAGCCCGCGCTCCTCGGCTTCCACGCTGTCGTTCGAGGTAGCAAGCCTCGCGGTCGGCGGCAACGCCAACAACGCCTCTTCGCCGCCCCCGCAGGCATGGCCGGGCGGGAGGACGGGGCCGCCGCGGCGGGGGTCAAGGAAGAGTGGGCGCACCAGCTGGCATGGGGATGGGCCTCGGCGCCGGCGAGGGGTGGGACGACGCATGTGGGCGGCGCTGGACTAGGTGGGGATCTCGCCCCGTCGAGCGGCCCGTGCCACGTCGTTGAATAGTGGGACCAAGGAGGACACGAGAGGGCAACAACGGACAAGAGCGGACGACGGGAGCGTTCGCTTTTGTCCGTCGCGGACCCATTTGTGACCCATATTTGCGTTCTGTTTGGGTTGGAGCGGATAACAAACGGACAAGAGGTGGACACGCGCATCCATTTGGGTCGCCCCGTTGGGCGAAGTTTTCTGTCCAGATGACCCAACAGACAAAATGGGTCCTTGCCTTGGAGTTGCTCTAACCATCTATAAATAGCCCACATTACAAGAGAGATGTTACATGTTGTTAAATGAAGCTTCAAGCTCCGGGTTTTACCGGTGCCGTTTACCCAGGACGATCTTTCCCATAGAAAATAAAGCTCCAGCTCAGACTAACTAAACCATCTTCACTGTAACTTTGGGAAAGGATGAGCCCTAAATCATTGTTACTTGAGCTCAAAACTTGGTATTGCTACACTTGCAGTCACATTAAAGATGTTCAGAGCAACAGGTAACTCTGGGTGCTTTGGGGAAGGATGAACCCTAGAAAATGTTCGGATCGTCAACATGGGCTACTTCTCGCATCAACATGCTGCGTCAATGACTATTTTTCAGCATGACAAGTTGACAACATTGTCAACCAAAATCTATTCGGACTCCGAATAGTGGAACAGCAAATGACAAAAATATTACTGTCTTGCTGGTAGAATAAATATGAGAGTAGCAACTATTCCTAGAAGAAAGCCAGGTCGGGAAAGTTTAAAAGTAGATGGCTAAATATTACCCGTCTTGCTGGTAGAACAAATAAAGAAGAGTAGCAACTATTACTAGAAGAGAAGACAGGTCGGAAAAGCATAGAAAATAGAAGAACTTTGTTAGCAAAAAGATCAAAGGTACCGAGACACCTGAACACCATAACATTATTAGAAGTAGCTGAATCGGAGTAGACAGGTCACGGGTGTCAGAAAGACATTCACCCAAGTGGTAGTAATCTTCCTGACTTTGGGATTTCATGTACAACTATTTCAAGACATCAGCATGCACTAAACTGCATATAACAAGGCATAACCAAATAATGCTACAAATCCAATTGTAACGACACAAATTGAGTGAACCTGAGAACAGATTACCAGTTATAAGGGCACCAACTGAACGAATTCGACAACTGAAAGTTATACAAGGTTCTACTGCATTCTAATATACAGTATTCAAGAAATTCTTTGGTTACATCTTATTAAGGATATCATTTATTCATCAGCACTCTTTTCACTCACTATTTCGAGAATGAAAGATTGAAAGTTGTTCAGTTTGTACTTGAGAGTCATCATGATTATGATATCAGAGTTTAGAACAATACAATGTCAAAAGAATCAATGTTCAAAATTCAGTTTCTAAGATCATGCAAGTCACCGTGCCTTTCCAAAATCAGTCAAGAGTACCAGTTGGTGTTTGCGCATGATTGACTAAGGATGACGAATCCAGTCTCTTAACTGCAATAAGTAACGAGTAATGATGGATGATGGTTACTGTACTCACCAAAGCCCAGCACCACCACACCAACTCCAGACTCCAGTCTCTTATAAAGGCAAACTTTCCATTTCAGTCATCGGATGAAAAAAAAATAAGTGTATGATTGTTCAAGTTGACTGCTAATAAACACAATGCTTGACAAGTTGACATTGGTCACACTCAAACTTCCATTGTACTGCTGCCACTGGAGTTGCTCATATAAATTAGGATAGCAACTCTATGACACAAACTTCACGGCAATATTGAACTACATCCGTCTACCTTCATACAGAAAATAATTGTGGGGTAAGGATTCATTTTGCTTGCCAAAATGAGCTATTTATTGTGAAAAGACCCTCTATACAACACTCTCTTGCGCTTATGTTGTAGTAGGAACCAAGAAATTGGTGGCAGTTAAGGTGAAATCCTCTGGAACTCAACCCGAATATATTAAGCAAAATGAACAAAACAGAGAATTGCCTGATAAAAATTTGTCACCACTTCAGAAACAAGAGGCATAAAATGTACACAGCACTGAATTAGGAGGCGACCACCAATTTTCGGAAATTATAACATGTCAATCGATCCAAAGTGTCAAAGAGCTATACACTTAAACCCAATTATTCCAGACAGCAGTCAATAATATACACACACAATCAATAAATAAGAAACAAAAACACGAATTCACAATCACATAAGTTGATACAACAGAGTCATATCGAGAGAGGGCTGACGGAGTTCACCGCGATCTTACTCTGACGGCTCGCTGGCCTCGCTCTTCTTGGGCTGCGGCGGGGGCTGGGGGCGGCTGTCGTAGTCAACGACCTCGGCGTCGGTGACGGAGCGGGAGTGCTGCACGATGGATCGGCCGATGGAGTTGATCCACTCCTCCTTCTCCTTCTCGGCGTCGGCGATGAAGTACATGGTCTCGGCCGGGTTGGAGAGCTCGAAGGCGAACTGGCGGTTGAGCACGTCCTCGGCGCCCTTGACGGTGAGGCAGGAGGAGACGGGGATGATCCCGCGGGGCACGGAGCCGCGCGTGACGGCGGCGTCCTTGAACCAGAAGAGCCGGCCCTGCTTGAGCACGAACCAGCGCCGCCGCCACGTCTTGATGTACTCGCCCTGCTTGGTCAGCCACCCCGCGCGCTCCGCCCCGTGCCAGAACTCCACGCCGCCCGCCGCCGGGTCGTCGACGCCGCCCGACGAGGAGGAGGAGGAGGAGCCCATGACCGCGCGCCACAGGCTGGCCGCCATCGCGCCGGGGGGGATCGGGGATCCGGGATCGGGTGGGCGCCTGCGAGCGCCGGGGGGGGGGGGGGGGGGGGGGGGGGCTACGACTGGGGAGGAGAGGGACAGAGTGGGTGGGGAGTATTGCGCCGCCGGGCGGTGATTTTGATGCGATCGCAAAGGCGTTTTATATCAGCTGAATTGATTCGCTTCAATCCGGTATTATTCACAGAAAATCATAGCGTTTTTTTTGTATAATGGGAAAATCAGAACAGTTGAGCCGTGATTTCGGCTTTTTTTTAGTCGGCTGGAACCTATATGGGCCCACGAGAAGCCCATTTCGGCCTGATTTTGGTAAGGGCTGGTGGGCTCTATACCACCGTTCATTCATCAAGGACGAAATTTATACACACTTATATTAGCCGAAATCACTGATTACAGGGTACCCCTTGCAAAGTTCACTCCTACATTCTCAGGTTACGAGCACGTCACTTGTCGCAACTTGAGAGTTTTTCTTTTTTCGTAGGTTTATTTATTCAAAATATTTTATCTCTTAAACCGTGTTTCCAAATCCCGAACTGTTTTCATCGTTGGATTTTTCGCGTTGAGATTTTAGAACTAGATCAATGCTGATAGGTTTTGAAAAACTTTTTTTGAAACCTATAAAAAAGTTTTTTTTACGGAAAAACAAGACAAGATAAAACCGAGTTGGAAGCACGGTTTTTCCACTTCTTTTTTCCTTTCTAGAAGAGGCACATCGCAAAAGCAAATATGTGCCTTCACGAAAAACAAATCTGTGCCTCTCACGAAAGCAAATAAAAGGAAAATGTGTTTTTTTTTATTTTTCGAGAGCGACAGATGTGTCTCTCATGGAAGCAAATCTGTGCCTCCAAGAGAAGCAAATATGCGCCTCTCGTGAAAGCAAAAAAAATGCATTTTTTTCATTTCCGAGAAGCCTAGTTGTGCCTCTCGCATAAGCAAATCTGTGTCTCCATGAGAAGTAAATCAATGCCTCTTGTGGAAGAAAAAAGTAACGTGTTTTTTTTCTTTTTCGAAAGGCACGACTGTGCCTTTTGCGGAAGCAAATATGTGACTCCACGAGAAGTAAATACGTGTCTATCGTGGAATTTCCTTTTCTGTCTCTTGCGGAAGAAAAAAATGATTTTTCATGCAATTTTTTAAATTTTTTTGGTCTAAAACCTTGGGAAAACCGGGCAAAAGCTGAAAATAAATTATCTAAAACCAGAAAAACATACAGAAAATTTAAAATTTCCTGAGGAAGCGCCTAGGATACGACACGTAGCGGTGGCTGAGAGCGCGCCAAATCTCAGCCCACCAAAAGTGACCCTTGAGGGGCTCCTGTAAGGGGTACCCCTCGCTTAGTTGCTCTCTAAGTTAACACTATGATCTAAAACAACTTTGTAAACTATTTTAAGACTTTTTAGATCACGCTACGGAGTAGCATATAGCATGTTATATTTAGCGATGGACTGTTCTGCTACTGTAACTTATCTCAAGAGCACTTTTATGGGAGCCTCAGCGGCTCGGCACCTGTTATCAGGGACATACAGAAGAGAATGCTACACTTTGATGAATCAGAAGTTGTTCATGAGACTAGGGAACACAACTTTTAAGATCATGATTTCGCAAAGGCTTCGACCTCTCTTACCGTTGGACGGCATATTTGATTCTCCGCCATTCCTACTGGTCTTTCTTTTTGTAGTAGATATTATTGGTTCTTGAATAAAACATGGTGGAAACCCCTAAAAAACTATGTTATCGCTATGTGTTAAAAAAGTGGATTTGCTAATTCTCATTTAAGTGAGAATTAACAAAGTCAATAGATTATCGCAAGTCAGTAGTCACATAGCCATCGAGTCATTTTCCTAATAGTAACACAATCCTGGAGTTAGCTATACAACTACGTTTTCTAGATTTTACTGCAATCGAATGTTTGAGATGGAAAAATATGTTATCGCGGGAATGGAAATTTCCTTTAACAAGCATGGCAAATCCTTCTCATGTTTAGGCCTTCGTTGGTCCATAGGATAGAAAAGTCAAGGGAATAGGAAAGTCATGGGAAATGAGATGACATGTATATCAAAATCTATGGATATGAATAGGAAAAGAGATGTCATTTGCTTCAAATCATAGGATTTTTTCATTGAGTCTAGACTAATGTTTATTTTCCTATGAAATATGAAGGATATGACGAATACTTCATAGGAATATGATTCTATTCCTACAATCCAATGGACTCTTAAGGAAAATTTTCCTACAGAAATCCTATCCTATAGAATTCCTACAAAATTTCTATAAATCGAAGGGGGGCTTAGTTTTTTGTGGGGAATTGTTCTGGTTGCTAAGGAAATAGCTTCAAAAAGGAAATAAGGAATTACCCTGCTTGCTAAAGAAAATTGTCATCCCTACTACAACATAATTGGTCACATTCGATTTGCCATGCTTAAAAAATATAATGTCAGGATTTTAGCATTTTCGTTTTCCTACAAAATTTCTACAAATCGAAGGGGGGCTTAGTTTTTTGTCAGGACAACCAAAATCACTGCAGGATTGCAAGGGTAGACTTATAAAATCTGCCTTTACGGTTTACAAGGTTTAAGAAAACAAAACCAAGGTCCACGATACAAACCCACAATGAGCCGATGGCTCAACACCCCAAGCACATGCAATACAAACCCAAGCGGGCCCTTGTCTCATTAGCCGAAAACACACCAAACATACTATAGTCGAAGGGCGGCGGTGCTCACTTGCCATGCCCATGGTTCCATTTCAAGATTCTAAAAAGGAAATATCACCACTAAAACATCCACTCAAAAGAGACGAACATAACCCTTCTAAGAACAGAGCAATTTTTTTTTGAAGGGAAGAACAGAGCAAGTTAGTGAAAATGACCTCTAAAGACACCGATGACTTATCTCAAATGGATAGATGTGTTATTCGTTGTTTTCCCCAAAGCCATCAAATTGCGGTAATGGGGTCCGGCCACTACAAGTACGGTAGAACTCTCATATTCAATAGTATTTGCTTATTTGCTTTATATCATTATGTTTCATTGTTGTCTAAAATGAACAAAAACACACTCTAAGGGTTACCCTCTCTGTTTTTGGCATATTTTTTCCACCAAACATCTTTGGCTTTTTAGGGCTTAATTTTCGCTTTCTCGCTAGGCGGCTACTAGGGGCCGACCGACCGACACAAATTACGTCCGATCGCACACGAGCCGTTAGATCCACCAACTGCTGACCACCTGATTTTTTTTCCTTTCGCCCTCTTACTTCATCTTGCCCAATCGCGTGCAGGAAGAAAAAAAGAAGAGGAGAGAGCGCCGCCCAACTTCTTTGGGATCCCCACACGTCGCTACCCCCTCCTCCCTCCCCTCGCCATCATTTTCCTCCCCGTTTGCCCTCCCTGCAGCACCCCCATCGACGGGCGGTGGTTTGGCCATGGCCGCTTGCAGCTTCAGCCGTGGATGGGCGCAGCCGCATGATCGCTGACACGTAGCCTCGACCGGCAGGGCTTGCAGCTCGCCGCCCTATGGTTGCAGCATGGTGCACCCCTCGCCGTCCTCGCTCGTTGTACGTGTGCATGTTGCACGCACTGTCGTCTCCTGGGTCACCACTCCCACTTTCGCCATCCCAGCTCATCGTTTGTTCCTTTTCAGTTTGCTAGTTACAACAAAAACATGACTCCGCCCGTCGTCGCCAATGCACCGCTTCATTGATTATAGCGAAACAATCTACCTTCTTTTTTTGGAACGTAGACGCCAAAGGCGTCCGACTTTAAATTAATAAAGCCAACAGGCGGTAACCACATAGTTCAATGGTCATCATCAAACAAGGCCATCAGAACGACCAAAAGAAAGGAGGTTCACCAACATCAGCACGCAGGCTGGCAGATCATTAGCACGCAGGCTGGCATAACGAAAGTTCTAACTACAACGACGAGCAAAAGGTGTCGAGGAAAGGAGATGCAAATATATCACTCTTGGTCTGCTACTTGGCGTGCTTCCGTCTGGATGTAGCGGATCTTTGCCATCGTCTTGGTCATGCGCTCTTCATCACGCGGTTTCCCCAACGGTGTCCAAGTCTGCAAGAATAAGTGGCATTTGAACAAAATATCAGCAGTGTGAGAAGGAAACTTCTTCTCGATGGTCATCTTATTGCGAATAGTCCATAAAGACCAAAGCAGCGCCCCTACGCAACGCCATACGATCAGTGAACTAGCCCCTTTTTGCGAACACAAGATATGTAAAAGATCGGCACCCGACGATGGGTTACAATTTTGCTGAAAAGCAGCTCTCACTGCGCTCCAGGCAAATCTAGCTAGGTGACAGTGGAAGAAGGCATGGTTAGCATCTTCGATGCAGTTGCACAACACACATGATCCGTCGGAGCGGCCGTTACGAATCGCAACGTTATCTGCCGTCGGGAGGCGATTTTGAAACATCTGCCACAGGAAGATTTTTATTTTCAACGGGAGGCCAACCTTCCACAACCCCCTAGCTATGTCCAGCACCTCGCCCTCGGTTAGTTTACTATACAGAGACTTAACCGAGAATGATCCCGAGGAAGATAGCTTCCAAGAGACCTCGTCCGCACCCGGACTGGTTGAGCGATGACCGATCAAGGCCTTCACCTCGTTCCATTCATTTTCCTCGTGCGGGAGGAGAGATCTAAGGAAGATAACTGAAGGCGGAGAGGTCTGGAGTGCCTCGCCCACCAGCAGCTCCGTGTTAGAGGCAACTTGGAATACTGCAGGGTGACTCTGCCAAAGAGGAGAAGTGTCGATCCAAGAGTCCAGTCAGAACCGGGCTAACTGGCCGTCCCGGACCTGAAACTTAGCCCCTAAGGTGAAAGCAGGTCGCACAGCCTGGATCCCGTTCCAGAATGAGGAGCCCGGTCATTTTGCGGAGAAAACATTGCCGTTAGGGAAATACTTAGCCTTAAGTAGATCAGCCCAGAGACCCGACTCGTTTTGGGCTAGCCTCCACCACCATCGGGAAAGGAGGGCGACATTCACGAATTTGGAATTCAATATGCCCAAACCACCAATTTTTTGGACGGCAAACCGCAGCCCATTTGACTAGGTGGTACTTCTGCTTAATGCCCGTTCCCTCCCAAAAGAAACGGGAGTGAGGCGTGTCCAATTTAGCATGCACCCCATCCGCTAGAAGAAACATTCTCATGGTGAACATTGGAAGAGAGGATAGGCTAGAGTTAGTAAGAATAAGTCTCGCTGCGGAAGACATAAACCTCCCACGCCAAGGGCTCACTCTACCCGCTACCTTTCCATAGAGGGGCTCCCACTCCTTAATGGAAATCCGGCTATGTGGAACGGGCAGGCCAAGGTATTTGGTTGGCAAGCTCCCTAGCTTGCAGTTGAGTAAGTTGGCCACTCTCCTACTCTCATGGTCAGCCATCCCCATGGCTATGACCTCGCTCTTGAGAAAATTAATTTTGATCCCGGATAAGAGCTCGAAAGCAAGCAGCAACAGCTTGATCGAAGCTATGCTATTGTCATCCGGTTCAAAAAGCAACATCGTGTCGTTAGCGTACTGCAGATGCGTAACCCCTCCCGGAATCAGATGCGACACCAACCCTTTGATGTGCCCTGCCGAGCGAGCCTTAAGTAACATAGCTGACAAAGCATCCACAACAAAATTAAAAACAATCGGAGATAATGGGTCTCCTTGTCTTAAGCCTTTTTTGTTGTGGAAGAATCTACCCACCTCCCCGTTAATAGAAACAGCCGTTTGTCCACAATTAACCAGATTCATGATACGGTGGACAAAACCTGCCTCGAAACCCTTTTTGAGGAGCACCTCCCGTACAAACTCCCAGTTTACACGGTCGTAGGCTTTTTCGAAATCAAGCTTGAGCAGCACCCCTTGCTGCTTTTTATTTTAAGCTCGTGAACGATTTCATGAAGGGCAATAGGGCCCTCCAGAATATTACGGCTTTTAAGGAAAGCCATTTGACTTTTAAGGATGACCCTTTGGGCAACGGGGGCCAGCCGGGTCGCGTAAGCCTTGGCACAGATCTTGAAAGGCACATTAATAAGCATGATTGGTCTGAACAACTTAACATTGTCAGCCCCTTTAACTTTTGGAATAAGGCTGATAACCCCGTAGTTAAGGCAGGAGATATCTACCGTTCCAAGGGCAAAACCATTCACAATATTAAAGAAGATGGGCCGAAGCAAAGGCCAAAATCTGCAGAAGAATTCGACCGGCCAGCCGTCAGGGCCCGGGGCCATGCCTTTCTTCATACCCATCAGAGCAGCATCTACTTCTTCAGGAAGGAAAGAGAGCACCAAGCTCTCGTTCTCCTGGGAGGACACTCGATCCCGAGGATCCCACAAATCCTCGCGGATACTAAGTTTTTTCTCCTCAGTCGTACCCAATAGACCAACGAAGTAATCGTAGATGTGACGGGAGATGTCTCCCTGGGAGAGAAGGAGGCCATGCTCCGACTGCAGGCGAAGAATCGCGCTCTTACGCTTTCTACCGTTAGCGTAAGCGTGAAAATAAGCTGTGTTTGCGTCTCCCTTAGTCACCCACTTAATGTCGCCCCTACGACGCCAGTATTCTTCTTCCGCACGAAGGATCGCTAAAACCTTGTGCTCCAGGTCATACCTATGGGCCCACTCGGCTTTCGAAAACATCCGCACATTTGCATGGGCATCTAGGTCAGCGATCTCCTCAATAAGCCTACCACGCTCATGTTTTGATTCACTGCCATGATTGGCACCGCACCCACGCAGGAAGGCGCGCAAGATTGCAGCAGCAACCGACCAGCACTCTACTGGTCCCCTTTGGGGCCCGTGCTGGGCCAGAATCTGCTCCCAGTGAGAATGCGCCATGTGGATGAAGCCCTCCGCTTCAAACCAGGCAGACTCGAAGAAGAAACTCTTGCTACGCTGAGCTCTCTCTTCCCCTGAAGAGAAGATAAGAGGGACGTGGTCCGATCCAATACGAGTTTTAGCCACCAAGGTACACAAAGGAAAAAGGACCTCCCATTCCGGGGTAAAAAACACCCGATCCAGCATGCTGCGAACCGGGGCCAGCTGTTTGTTAGTCCAGGTGAACCCGGCACCCGTACGAGCCGCTTCTCGCAACGCAGCCGCCGCAATGGCATTATTGAACATGGACACCCTTGTCCAGTCCACCCGGTCGTTGTTTTTATCCGCACCCGAGCGGATCAGATTAAAGTCTCCACCCACGACCAGGGGCAGATTAGCCGTGCGCTTGGCCCCAACCAAGGCCGTGACTTCGTCCAAAAAAGTGGCAGAACGTGCGTGATCGGCAGGACCATAAACACACACCACCACCCAAATAAGCCTAGAGACACTATGCCTAATCGTAGCAGCAACAAAAAACATGCCTTGCTCCCACGAAAGAACCTCGCAGATGTCTCGGTTGCAGCCCATCAGGATCCCACCCAAGTGGCCTGACGAGGATAACCAGTGCCAATCGAAACGATTGAGGGGGTCAAAAGCCGACAAGTCACAATAAGAAAAATCTGCTTTAATAGTTTCCTGGAGCGCAACAACATCTATCCGTTCCTTGGCCATGTATTCCCTAAGTTGTGTCCGACGTCCCTCGTGGCCACAACCTCTAATGTTCCAAAAAAGATACCGCATTAGATCAAATAATATGATTCCGCAGGCGGACCCCGCGAGAGGTCACCGCCTTGGCCACACACTTCCGAGTCGTAGCACAACTGGAAGAAGGAAGCATTGAAGCAGCCCTTGCTTCAGCTTCCCCATCGGGGCAAGAGGTGGCACCATCCCCTGCTGGTACCAACCCAGACGAGGTCGCAAGCACACAACGAGCCGCAGCTTCGGCAAGTGCCGCTTGGGCCTCCTCACGCGCAGGCACTAACGAGATAATCTCTCCATGAGGGATAGAAGAGGCAACACCACTATCATCCAAAATTCGCGACAGATGTGCATCAGAGAAAGCATTGAGAATTCTGTAAGAGGGTAGAGGGTTACCTGAAACCTCCAGGTTCTTGTCAGCAGTACGAAGCTTGGCGCTCTCTAGAGAGGATAGATCTCCCAGCTTGGCCTTGGACCTCGCGCTTAGGGCATGCTGCGGCACCGGAGTCGCCTTGGACCTCGCGCTTGGGGCACGCTGCGGCACCGGAGTCGCCTTGGACCGCTTGGCCTTAGCACCCGCACCCACCGACGCCAGCGCCGCTCCTAGATCACCCCGAATCTGCTCCGACTCCATCACCGCACTCGCCTTAGCAGCCGGCTTCCGGCCCGCCGTCTTCTTGGGAGGTCTGCCCGAGCCACCCAAGCCGCGACACCCGGAGGGAGGGGTTGGGGCAGAGTCGTGGATGAGCACACAGCCAGCTTCCACTCCACCAGGAGCCGTCGGGGAGCGGGAGGCCGCGACCCCCAAGTCACCAGAGAGCACCTCAACCACCATGGGGGCCAGGGATGGCGATCCAAGATGGGACCCATATTTATCAAAGAGACAGCAAGAGTCCGGGCCAGCGGAGGAAGGCTAACGGCAGTATCCTGCGTAGCCACAGCCCTCGATCCCCCATCCCACAATCTAACTTCTCGCTATGAGTAATGGAGACCAAGGGAATCCAAATTTGGAAAACAGTCTACCTCTTACGTGAACTTTTGGAAATCAGCCATCTACATTTTGAGAAGTACAAATATAAATCCACGGAAATGGCCCCAAGCTCTACCGAGAGGATACCATTTTTTTTTCAAACTTAGAGCATCTACAGCCGGACTTGGCAAATCCAGCCCCTCAAACATCCGCGGACGCGCTCGGGCGCGTCCGCGGGCACTGACCGGGCACCCTCATATTTGTCACTCTGTCCGCGTATCTCATATCCGGCGCCTTATATCCATTCTACACATGCAAACGTTGATCTATCCTACGTGATCAAACGACGAACAACAAAAATCGGCTGTAAAGGAACACAAAATCGGTTGCAAACGGACATTGACATACTTCACCACATCCAAAAGATCATACTTCGTCCCGGACAAGTTCTTAAACTTCTATAACTAAAAACACTATAAACATTGAGGCGGAGGGGAGGCGGGAATAACCACTTCTGATAGCCGGCATTTTGCCCTTCCGGTCGTCGGCGCAGCTGTAGGCGTCCGCGGCTGGTGGAGGGTCTTGGTCGTCCGACGAGGAGGTGCAGCTGTCACCGTCGTCGGAGTCGAAGTCCGAGAGGACGATGAGCCCCCCTTCATCTGACGGACCGCCCTGTCCTGCTCCCGCTTCAACCTTGCCACCCGAGTCTTCTCCGCTGCTGCCTCATTCGCCTCGCGCTCCGACTACTCAATAGCAAGCCGGAGCGCCTTGGTGTTCTTCCGTCGGAGGCGGCGAGCGTTCGTCTCCGCCGTCGTGACGGAGAGGCAGTAGACCCATGCGAGGAGACGCGCGTCCTCGTCGGCGTCCAGCTCTGTCCCGCGGCGGTGGCGCGCGGACTGCTTCGCCGCGTCCCTCTCCCGTGCATGCTGCCTCTCGCGGCGCGCGGCGCGCCTCTGACTCCGGAGTGCGCGTGCATGCCGGTGGCGCGGGTACAAGCACCCAGCGCTGGCCACATGGAGGAGCGGCCCGCGGGGGAAGGAGACGGCGTGGGGCTGATATGTCTCCAACGTATCTATAATTTTTGATTGTTCCATGCTATTATATATTCTGTTTTGGATGTTTAATAGGCTTTATTATACACTTTTATATTATTTTTGGGACTAACCTATTAACCGTAGGCCCAGCCCAAATTGTTGGTTTTTTGCCTATTTCAGTGTTTCGAAGGAAAAGGATATCAAACGGAGTCCAAACGGAATGAAACCTTCGGGAAAGTGATTTTCAGAAGGTCTTTGCCGTCCGCTTACATAAAACGGACGGCAAAGAATCTTTGCTGTCAGTTGGCGGACGGCAAAGAGAGAGATGGGCCCCACTAACGAGCTGCTTAGAAAAAGACCTAACGGCCCCTCTTTGCCGTCTGCTAGCAGACGGCAAAGAGCAAAAAAGTGGACGACAAAGGGGGGCGGACGGCAAAGAGATAACGTTATTTTTGGCAGACGGCAAAGTGAGCTCTTTGCCGTCTGTGTTTTTTTGGCAGACGGCAAAGAGGAAACACAGCACACAGATCGATCACGCAGATCGATGACTTGGCAAGATCTCAGACGCACATCTCCACCCTCCGTCGGACACACATCCCAGCCACCCACGACGCACGCGCCCCCAGGGCAGCACCCACGCGCCCAGCCCCATGCCCTGTCTTCTCTCTCCCTTATCACCACCCCCACCGCACGTCTCTCTCTCTCTCTCTCTCTCTCTTTTCTCTCCCTCTCGATCCAAATCGAGGAGGCCGGCTGGCCGGCGCCCGCCACCACCTCGACCCCCGGCCCCGGCCAACACCTCGCCGGCCCCTGCCTCATCCCCCGTCGCCCCTGCCGGCCTCCGTGCCTCGTCCCCCATCGCGCGCCGTCCGCCTCTGCCACGCCACCGGAGCCCGCCTCCGTGCGCCGCCCAGCTTCGCCCGCCCCCGCTCGCCGCCGGCCTCCTCCGCAAGCCGCCCGGCCTCGCCTGCCTCCGCCTACGCTGCTCTCTGCCTCCCTCTCTCAGCGCGCCTCCGAGCACCAGCGCCTCCGAGCACCAGCAGCCACCCGCCTCCGAGCACCAGCAGCCGAGCCGCAGGCCTTCACCTTCGCTGCTCTCCTTTGTAGCCCGCCTCCGCATGCCGCGGGCCTCCACCTCCGTTGCTCTTCTCTGCCGGCGATGGGGCTTGGCGCTGACGGAGTTGGTGCGGTCCAATGGATCTAGCGCTCGGACGAGGGTGGCGAGCTCCGGTGCGGCGGCGGACGGCTTGAGCTCCTCGGGTGTCCATGGTGGTGTCGGTGTGCTCCTGTCCATGGAGAAAGGAAGGAGAAGGCAGAGGGACGCGGCTGCTGGTTGTTGCTGCTCCAGCGAGCATGGCACAGGGGATGGTTGCAGGGAGGCGCGTTCATCCAGATCAAACACCTGTACTGTAACGCAGTGTAATCCGTTCGTGTGTAATCTGTTCGTCTTGTTAAACAGAGTAGTTTTGTTTTGGATCAGCAAGCTATATGATGGATAGTTTTGTCCTGTGAAATCCGTTCGTTCGTTGTTGATTCTTGAAACAGCAGTGTTGATGGATACTGTGGTGTTCGTCCTCAGTTCGTTCCTCGTCGCCTCTGCACTTGGACTATTTGTTCGTTTTTTTTAAATAAAAAAATTCTTTGCCATCTGTAATGTTTCTGGCTGACGGCAAAGAAAGAGTCTGTGGCAGACGGCAAAGGATGGCGTGGTTTGCCGTCTGTGGCAGACGGCAAAGCCTCCCGTTAGACACCTAACGTGGCTAACGTCTATCCTTTGTTGTCAACTTTCTTTGCCGTCTGCTTGCCTAGGAAAGCTGACGGCAAATGTCTTTGCCGTCCGCTGTTTGAAAAGAGACGACAAAGAAGCTCTTTACCGTAACTGTCTTTGCTGGAGCCTTTTGCCGTCCGCCATCCTTGTCTTTGCCGTCTGCCATGGCAGACGGCAAAGTAGCTGATTCCTGTAGTGATATACTCATATACCCTGAAAACATCATATACGGAGCCAAAACCCTATTTCCACCGCCGCAACCTTCTGTACCCGTGAGATACCATCTTGGGGCCTTTTCCGGCGCTCCGCCGGAGGGGGCATTGATCACGGAGGGCTTCTACATCAACACCATAGCCTCTCCGATGATGTGTGAGTAGTTTACCTCAGACCTTCGGGTCCATAGTTATTAGCTAGATGGCTTCTTCTCTCTCCTTGGATCTCAATACAAAGTTCTCCTCGATTCTCTTGGAGATCTATTCGATGTAGCTCTTCTTTTTGCGGTGCGTTTGTCGAGATCCGATGAATTGTGGGTTTATGATCAAGATTATCTATGAACAATATTTGAATCTCCTCTGAATTCTTTTATGTATGATTGGTTATCTTTGCAAGTCTCTTCGAATTATCAGTTTGGTTTGGCCTACTAGATTGATCTTTCTTGCAATGGGAGAAGTGCTTAGCTTTGGGTTCAATCTTGTGGTGCTCGATCCCAGTGACAGTAGGGGAAATGACACGTATTGTATTGTTGCCATCGAGGATAAAAATATGGGGTTTATATCATATTGCATGAGTTTATCCCTCTACATCATGTCATTTTGCTTAAAGCATTACTCTGTTCTTATGAACTTAATACTCTAGATGCATGCTGGATAGCGGTCGATGTGTGGAGTAATAGTAGTAGATGCAGGCAGGAGTCGGTCTACTTGTCACGAACGTGATGCCTATATACATGATCATACCTACATATTCTCATAACTATGCTCAATCCTATCAATTGCTCGACAGTAATTCGTTTACCCATCGTAATACTTATGCTATCTTGAGAGAAGCCACTAGTGAAACCTATGGCCCCCGGGTCTATTTTCTATCATATTAATCTCCCATCAACAAGCTATTTCTGGCGCCGTTTATTTTGCTTTCTTTACTTTTAGTCTTTATCATAAAAATACCAAAAAAATTATCTTATCATCTCTATCAGATCTCACTTTTGCAAGTGGCCGTGAAGGGATTGACAACCCCTTTATCGCGTTGGTTGCAAGCTTCTTATTTGTTTGTGTAGGTGCGTGGGACTCGAGCGTGGCCTCCTACTGGATTGATACCTTGGTTCTCAAAAACTGAGGGAAATACTTACGCTACTTTACTGCATTACCCTTTCCTCTTTAAGGGAAAACCAACGCAGTGCTCAAGAGGTAGCAAGAAGGATTTCTAGCGCCGTTGCCGGGGAGTCTACGCACAAGTCAATACATACCAAGTACGCATCACAAACTCTTATCCCTTGCATTACATTATTTGCCATTTGCCTCTCGTTTTCCTCTCCCCCACTTCACCTTTGCCTTTTCTTCGCCCCTCTTCCGTTCGATCTTGTGTTACCATGTGCCTTCTTTTTGCTTGCATCTTCGCTTGCTAAAAGTTTATGGATCCTCATCCGCTTGCTAATCTTTTTAAGAGATCCAATTGTGATGAACCAATTGCTAGTTAGTTTTGTGCACTAGATTATCTTTATGAAGTTTTGCTTGAAATTCATGAATCTGAAAATTGTGATGAAGAAATTTATGAAGTGATTCACGATAGCCCCTTGAATAAAAAGCATGATTGCAATGATTTTACTATAAATTCTATTGATGTCAGTTGTGCTAATAATATGCAAAACCCTAAGCTTGGGGATGCTAATTTTGCTATGTCCACTACTTGTTGCAATGATCATGATTGGGGTGATTCTTCTTATGATCTTGAAAATTTATTTAAGCCCCATGATGAATATGAGATTGATAATAATGTTTGCAATAATATTGAAAGTGGGTTTGGAAGAGTGTCAACTTTAGATCCCACATATTTGGACAACGTTCAATCTTATGAAGTTTTTGATAAAAGTGGGTTTGGAGAGGTCATGACTTTAGTTAATGATAATCCCACTATTTTGGAAGAGTGTCAACTTCGCATGCATGTTGATCGTGTTAAGAATATGTTATGTGATAGCTATTTTGTTGAATTTGCCTATGATCCTACATGTAATTATTATGAGAGAGAGGAAAATATGGTTAGAAATTTCTATCTTACTAAATTACGTCTCGTCATGTTGAGATTGCTATCGTCTCTTTCTTCTTCTTTGCATATGCTAATTTTTGCTTGCTATGATTGTTTGCTTATAAAATGCCTATGCATAGGAAGTATGTTAGACTTAGATGTGTTTGTTACGTGTTTTATGATGCTCTTCTTGCACTTTAATTCTTATCTTTTATGCGAGCATCATTAAAATTATCAATGCCTAGCTAGGGGCGTTAAACGATAGCGCTTGTTGGGAGGCAACCCAATTTTATTTTTATTTTTTTTGCTTTTTGCTCCTGTTTAGGAATAAATCTTTGATCTAGCCTCTGGTTAGATTTATTTTTGTGTTTTAATTAGTGTTTGTGCCAAATAAAACCTATAGGATCTTCTTGGATGATAGTTATTTGATCTTGCTGAAAATTTCAGAATTTTCTGTTCACGAAAACAATTGTTAAAAATCACCAGAACGTGATAAAATACTGATTCCAATTGCAGAAGATCAATAAACAAATTATTTAGGTCTTCCTATTTTGGTAAATTTTTCGAGTTCCAGAAGTTTGCGTTAGTTACAGATTACTACAGACTGTTCTGTTTTTGACAGATTCTGTTTTTCGTGTGTTGTTTGCTTATTTTGATGAGTCTATGGTTAGTAAAATAGATTATAAACCACAGAGAAGTTGGAATACAGTAGGTTTAACACCAATACAAATAAAGAATGAGTTCATTACAGTACCTTGAAGTGGTGTTTTGTTTTCTTTCGCTAACGGAGCTCATGAGATTTTCTGTTGAGTTTTGTGTTGTGAAGTTTTCAAGTTTTGGGTAAGGATTTGATGGATTATGGAACAAGGAGTGGCAAGAGCCTAAGATTGGGGATGCCCAAGGCACCCCAAGGTAAATCCAAGGACACCAAAAAGCCAAAGCTTGGGGATGCCCCGGAAGGCATCCCCTCTTTCGTCTTCATCCATCGGTAACTTTACTTGAAGCTATATTTTTATTCACCACATAATATGTGTTTTGCTTGGAGCGTCTTGTATGATTTGAGTCTTTGCTTTTAGTTTACCACAATCATCCTTGCTGTACACATATTTTGGGAGAGACACACATGATTCGGAATTTATTAGAATATTCTATGTGCTTCACTTATATCTTTTGAGCTATATAGTTTTTGCTCTAGTGCTTCACTTATATATTTTAGAGCACGGTGGTGGTTTTGTTTTATAGAAATTATTGATTCTCTCATGCTTCACTTATATTATTTTGAGAGTCCTACAAAACAGCATGATAATTTGCTTAAATTGTGAAATTAGTCCTAATATGATAGGCATCCAATATTAGTAAAAACTTTCTTATAAGTGCGTTGAATACTAAGAGAAGTTTGATACTTGATTATTGTTTTGAGATATGGAGGTAGTGATATTAAAGTTGTGCTAGTTGAGTAATTGTGAATTTGAGAAATACTTGTGTTGAAGTTTGCAAGTCCCGTAGCATGCACGTATGGTAAACGTTGTGTAACAAATTTGAAACATGAGGTGTTCTTGGATTGTCATCCTTATGAGTGGCGGTCGGGGACGAGCGATGGTCTTTTCCTACCAATCTATCTCCCTAGGAGCATGCGCGTAGTGCTTGGTTTTTGATGACTTGTAGATTTTTGCAATAAGTATGTGAGTTCTTTATGACTAATGTTGAGTCCGTGGATTATATGCACTCTCAACCTTCCATCATTGCTAGCCTCTTCGGTACCGTGCATTGCCCTTTCTCACCTTGAGAGTTGGTGCAAACTTCGCCGGTGCATCCAAACCCCGTGATACAATACGCTCTATCGCGCATAAACCTCCTTATATCTTCCTCAAAACAGCCACCATACCTACCTATTATGGCATTTCCATAGCCATTCCGAGATATATTGCCATGCAACTTTCCACCGTTTCGTTTATCATGACACGCTTCATCATTGTCATATTGCCTTGCATGATCATGTAGTTGACATCGTATTTGTGGCAAAGCCACCATGCATATTATTTCATACATGTCACTCTTGATTCATTGCCCATCCCGGTACACCGCCGGAGGCGTTCATATAGAGTCATGCTTTGTTCTAGTATCGAGTTGTAATCATTGAGTTGTAAATAAATAGAAGTGTGATGATCATCATTCATCGAGCATTGTCCCAAAAAAAGAGAAAGGCCAAATAAAAAAAAGGAAGGCCCAAAAGAAAAAAAAAGAAAAAAAAGGGGCAATGCTACTATCCTTTTTCCACACTTGTGCTTCAAAGTAGCACCATGATCTTTATGATAGAGAGTCTTTTGTTTTTTCACTTTCATATAGTAGTGGGAATTTTTCATTATAGAACTTGGCTTGTATATTCCAACAATGGGCTTCCTCAAATGCCCTAGGTCTTCGTGAGCAAGCAAGTTGGATGCACACCCACTTAGTTTCTTTTGTTGAGCTTTCATACATTTATAGCCCTAGTGCTTCCGTTGCATGGCAATCCCTACTCCTTGCATTGACATCAATTGATGGGCATCTCCCTAGCCTGTTGATTAGCCGCGTCAATGTGAGACTTTCTCCTTTTTTGTCTTCTCCACATAACTCCCATCATCATATTCTATTCCACCCATAGTGCTATATCCATGGCTCACGCTCATATATTGCGTGAAAGTTGAAAAAGTTTGAGATTACTAAAGTATGAAACAATTGCTTGGCTTGTCATCGGGGTTGTGCATGATGAGAGCATTCTTGTGTGACGAAAATGAAGCATGACCAAACTATATGATTTTGTAGGGATGAACTTTCTTTGGCCATGTTATTTTGAGAAGACATAATTGCTTAGTTAGTATGCTTGAAGTATTATTATTTTTATGTCAATATTAATCTTTTATCTTGAATCTTTCGGATCTGAATATTCATGCCACAAATAAGAGAATTACATTGAAAATTATGCCAAGTAGCATTCCACATCAAAAATTCTGTTTTTATCATTTACCTACTCGAGGAAGAGTAGGAATTAAGCTTGGGGATGCTTGATACGTCTCCAATGTATCTATAATTTTTTATTGTTTCATGCTATTATATATTCTGTTTTGGATGTTTAATGGGCTTTATTATACACTTTTATATTACTTTTGGGACTAACCTATTAACCGGAGGCCCAGCCCAAATTGCTGTTTTTTTTGCCTATTTCAGTGTTTCGAAGGAAAAGGATATCAAACGGAGTCCAAACGGAATGAAACCTTCGGGAACGTGATTTTCGGAACAAACGTGATCTAGAGGACTTGGAGTGGACGTCAAGCAATCAACGAGGAGGCCACGAGGCAAGGGGCGCGCCGTCCACCCTCATGGGCCCCTTGTAGCTCTCCTGACCGACCTCCTTCGCCTATATATACTCATATACCCTGGAAACATCATATACGGAGCCAAAACCCTATTTCCACCGCCGCAACCTTCTGTACCCGTGAGATCCCATATTGGGGCCTTTTTCGGCGCTCCGCCGGAGGGGGCATTGATCACGGAGGGCTTCTACATCAACACCATAGCCTCTCTGATGATGTGTGAGCAGTTTACCTCAGACCTTCGGGTCCATTGTTATTAGCTAGATGGCTTCTTCTCTCTCTTTGGATCTCAATACAAAGTTCTACTCGACTCTCTTGGAGATCTATTTGATGTAACTCTTCTTTTTGCGGTGTGTTTGTCGAGATCCGATGAATTGTGGGTTTATGATCAAGATTATCTATGAACAATATTTGAATCTCCTCTGAATTCTTTTATGTATGATTGGTTATCTTTGCAAGTCTCTTTGAATTATCAGTTTGGTTTGGCCTACTAGATTGATCTTTCTTGCAATGGGAGAAGTGCTTAGTTTTGGGTTCAATTTTGCGGTGTCCTTTCCCAGTGACAGTAGGGGCAGCAAGGCACATATTGTATTGTTGCCATCGAGGATAAAAAGATGGGGTTTATATCATATTGCATGAGTTTATCCCTCTACATCATGTCATCTTGCTTAAAGCATTACTCTGTTCTTATGAAATTAATACTCTAGATGCATGCTGGATAGCGGTCGATGTGTGGAGTAATAGTAGTAGATGCAGGCAGAAGTCGGTTTACTTGTCACGGACGTGATGCCTATATACATGATCATACCTAGATATTCTCATAACTATGCTCAATCCTATCAATTGCTCGACAGTAATTCGTTTACCCACCGTAATACTTATGCTATCTTGAGAGAAGCCACTAGTGAAACCTATGGCCCCCGGGTCTATTTTCTATCATATTAATCTCCCGCCAACAAGCTATTTCTGGCGCCGTTTATTTTGCTTTCTTTACTTTTAGTCTTTATCATAAAAATACCAAAAATATTATCTTATCATCTCTACCAGATCTCACTTTTGTAAGTGGCCGTGAAGGGATTGACAACCCCTTTATTGCGTTGGTTGCAAGCTTCTTATTTGTTTGTGTAGGTGTGTGGGACTCGAGCGTGGCCTCCTACTGGATTGATACCTTGGTTCTCAAAAACTGAGGGAAATACTTACGCTACTTTACTGCATCACCCTTTCCTCTTTAAGGGAAAACCAACGCAGTGCTCAAGAGGTAGCAGGGGCCGGCGTGGACTGTGCTATCCTTGCGTCGCTGCGCGCGGGCCGGTGCGGTAGCTGCGGCGACACTCCAGATCTAGAGTTGCCGCCGGTCTCCACCTTGAACCGCTCCAGCGCAATGCGGAGGGCCATCTCCTCGTAGTCGAGCTCCGAGCCAGAGTCACTGCCGGAGCTGCTCATCATGGTGGATGGGATCGGAATCGAAGAGGGAGAAGAGTGGACGAAGTGAGAGAGAGGGAGAGAGTGAGTTAGGGTTTGAACTAGCCTCCCGAATTGTGGGTTTTTGTGGGGTCGTTGGTGGGTCGGGCTTGTCAGGCGGACGCGCCCAGACGTGCCCTCATATCTGCCAATTTAGACTGGATATGAGGGGTGCCGGTCAGCCCGGGCGTTTGCCCGTGGTTTGAGAGGTCTGATTGGGTTGATTTATTTTTGACCGGTCAGTGACCAGATGGCCTGCCCGGGCATTTGAGACGGATACGAGAGGTCCGGCTATAGATGCTCTTATATGATATAGCCAGTGACAAACACGGAGGGCTGTTCTACTATGCTAGCTGCAGTAACACTCTAGAAGGTTTGTAGTGCTATATCGCAAGGCGAGCCGGAACTCTGGTGCACGGATCGACCGGAGCTTCTTCTGTCCGGCTGGCACATTGCCACGGTCTGCTCGACGGCGTGCGCTAGTGGCGCGCCGGCGCTGACAGGGGCGACCCCGCTGCCGGGAGGTGCGCCCTCGGGGGACACTGGTAGCACTTGGCGAAGAGCCCGAAGGTGTCGATCTGCTTGACGAAGTTGGACACGCTCGCCCAGCCGCCGAGCCCGAACCCGACCACCAGCACCCACGCCACCACGAACGCGTTCACCACGAACATCCCGCTCCAGCTCGGCAGGAACGCCGGCGGCTTCTCCGCCGCATTCTGTTGATTTGCATCGCACCCAAGAGAAACACCACGTCAACACAAGAGCATGTAATACCGGCCGACACGGCGCGCGCTAATGGACGTGGACGAAGACAAGCAAGCTTACCAATCTGGCGTGGGCGGAGCGGTAGGTGAGCATGTGGGCGACGGCGGGGATGACGTAGACGGTGAAGCTGACGAGGAGCGCGCCGACGGCGGAGTTGATGGGCCCGAAGAAGGGGAAGATGATGGCGAGGAACCAGATGGGGAGGACGAGGGGGAGCCGCGCGAGCGCGCGCCGGAGGACGCTGCCGGTGTGGTGCATGCCGATGGCCTTCTCCCACACGAAGTAGAGCGGGGTGCACGCGAAGCCGAAGGTGATGAACTGGTGGATGAGCATGAGGATGACCGCCGCGTCGCGCCACCCGGACTTTGGGAGCAGCGAGAAGGCGTTGGAGTGCGTGAGCAGCGCGTCGCCGAACGCCCAGTACATGGTCGACGCCGACGGCAGCGTCAGCGTGAACACGTACAGCGTCGCCACCAGGTAGATGTACTTGAACTTGCGCGGCTTCCACATCGCGTGCATGATCTCTCTGCATGCATGCGCACAGCCAAAGTCAGTTTCTATGTACAAAAATATTGGGCTGTTCCAAGTACACTGCATGAACAATTTCGTGGAAGCAACATATTGCCTGATCGATCAGTTAATTATTACCAAAAAAAAGAAAAGAAACTGATCATCTTATCATAACGGCAGGCAGTTACATAGAGAATAGAATCTTTTCGAGAAAAAAAACATACATAATGCGAATATAAACCCTTTGGAATTAGCGTACTACGTACACCTATATGCTTTACGGTTGATGGAATGAAAAGCAGTGCTTCTCCTAGTCAGGAGGACATTTAGGAGGATGGAGACGTCCGTGAGGAATCTCGCCCGACTTTCAACTCTCACCCAGTTTTCAAGGCTATTATCAAGGCCAAATGCATCCTTGAATAGCTTATATAGCAAGGAATGGCAAATGAGAAGGGCCATTGCCATTTGTCAAGCACTCAAACAGAAGGATTTTGGATGGAATACCCAAAGTAGGCCATTGTGGCGCCTTTGTCTCCACTAATCAAAGGTTGCTAGTTGCTACTAATAGACTCGGAATTATAGACAAGCGATGGCCCGCAAGAGGACCGATTTGGTTTTACTTGATGTGAACTCCGCACTAGCTAAATGGAAGCCGGTCCACATCATCTAATCCCTAGACTTGAAAGAGCATTTCTATCACCGAAAAAGAAAACGCCGCCGAATTTCTTAAGACAAAGGCCACTCCAACTAACAACCGGGAGTTTGAACACCGCACATACCGGCACCGATTATTCCTCGATCGCGTTGGCCATAATCATTAGTCGCGACACGAGGATCATCATGGATGGAGCAGTCATATATTAAGAAATGGGGATCAGCTAGGGAATGAACGATGGGGGAATAAAGGCTTGCTCATGAGGAGGAGTATTGAAATTCATAGTTAGTGCCTAGCAGAGGGCACTAATCGAGTAGGACTGTAAGTGTTCATCACCTAGCTAGCAGCTGGCTTTAGTGCCTGCCTACCGACGGTAAGAAGCTAAGACAGCTGGTTCTCCACGAACCGCGAAACATTTTTAACTCGAACATCGGGATCGGTATGTTTTGCCCTCATCTACAAAGCAATTCTCTACAAGATGTCACTCATCATGCCAGTCAAGTTGGGCAGGAGGTGGGGGACCAACGAACGATGCAGTGGAAACGACCAGCACTAGATTTTCAGTTTTCAACTCTATCCACGACCTCCCAACACAGCACTATGCAAAAGTTGCACCAGGTGAAAGCGCAGACGATAGATAGATACTGGTGTGGTCTGTGGTGCACTAATAATTCAGCAACCGTAGCCAGGTTTTAGATTGTTTTTGTAGTACTTACACGGTGACGGCGTGGCCGCCGAAGGTGTAGAGGATGTTGGTGGCGCCGGTGAAGTAGAGCATGAGGCTGTTGGGGCCCGAGTGCTTGGCGCCGGGGACCTGCGACCGACAGAAAGACATCGTCAGTGTCGTCGTTGGTTAGCGTAGTGTGAACCCGTGTGCCGATCACCAACAAGGGATGCTGGCTTGTAGTGATGTTGGGACAAATGAGTGAGCGTGCGTGCGTACCTGGCCGTGCACGGCGGCGGCGATGGTGAGGTACCAGGCGGTGTAGGTGGTCATGCCGAGGCCGAGGAAGGACCAGATGCGGTAGTTGTGGAAGGAGGGGATGAAGACGGTGGTGGCGCAGCAGGCCACGAAGATGTAGGTCCACGTCCGCTTGTCCAGCCGGTCGTTGATGTAGTAGATGTTACTGCGTGCCATACGTCGTTTCTTCCACGAGTCAGTTCATCTCCAACATAATACGTACGTACATGCTACTGTAGGAAAGGGATGAACCTTGCGCAGGCGATGAGCTGGATGACGGAGCCGAAGAGCAGGAAGGTGCAGTTGAAGGCCAGCCCGGCCGCCTTCCAGTACGGGCCCAGCAGCCCGTCCAGAACCTCGAACCACTGTATCCCAGAGAGAGAGAGAGAGAGAGAGAGAGAGAGAGAGAGAAAAGCAATCAATTCAATTCAGTACTCCTAGGAAACATAAGAATTCAGGGACTAGTGCATTCGAGTTTGATGTAAGGATGGATACGGATGGGTGCATGCAATGCATGCATGAATGCCTATCCCATTGCGGTTTTGCTTCAGCGATAAGGAACTGGTCAAGTCCACAGCACACAGCACGCAAAGCGCCTTTTCGTCCCCAACTCCAGAGCATCACGATCGCGAGCGGACGGAGGGATCCAATTCCGGTACAGACTAGAAACGGGTGCCGGAAAGCCGGAGAAGAAAGATGGAAACTGAAAAACTGACTGAGGCAGAGTGGAGTGGAGTGGAGTCCGACCTGGATGACGTGGTTCTTGAAGCTGACGCCCTCCCTCTCCTTGCGGGCGCGGTACTCGACGTAGAGGACGCTGATGAGGTAGGCGGTCCAGCTGCCCATGAGGCCGTAGAACACCTGCAGCACCAGCCCGGAGGCCATCCCCAGCTGCGAGAAGGAGTAGGGCAGCGTCAGCAGCACCTGCGCCACCTGCACTCACGCACACACCCACGCGGATCCGATCCGGACCGGCGATGAGGCCTCTTCGTTGCGAAGCGAAGCGACGGGGAAGAAGATGGATGCGACGGACGTACGTACCTGGTTGGAGGCGCAGCTGAACCAGGCGTCCCACACGGACCCGCCGTGCCAGAGCATGTCCTTCACGGTGAACCCGCCGTCGCCGTGCCCGCGCTCCGACTCCTCGCCGCCGTCCATCACGCGCGCCCCCTCCTTGCCGCCGCCGTGGCCGCCGTCCGCCATGGCCATGATGGACTCCTCCGCGTGATCCCCCGGCACCATCCTCCCTTTTTTTTTCTCTCTACGCACGCGACAGGAAGGAAACCAAGAACCCGATGTAACAATGGCTGCAGGGAACAGAGGAACACACGCACCGGCCGGTGGCTATATATGCACGGCAGTAGTAAATTACTAGTAACAGCCAGCACCAACCTGTCGCCGGAGAGGGGGAGTAAAGCTGCAAGGCGCCGGCGGAATTAACTGTGCTGCTATCTGGCACTGGCAGGCCGCCCGCGGCCGAAACTGCAGAGTTGGCAGCAGAGTGGGTGCAGTTACTTCGCCGCGGCTTTCTCGGGATCCCGCAGCTCCGCCTCTCGGCCGGGTCTTCCTTCCCCCTCGCGGCCGCGGCGTCCTCTTCTCCCGGCCTCCCCGGCTCCGCCTCACTTCTCTCGCTAGGTGTCGAGTGAGGAGGGTGGGAGGCGAACCACACGCCACCCACATTTATAACGACCGCTCTAGCATACGACTAATTTCTAGGAATACAATATTCATGTTAAAAATATTCTAAAGCAGAACATAAACAACGACTATCATGAGTATACAAACATTAGAGAGTACAAGTATATTTACATCGAATAGGGTACAGGTAATGTGTGAAATTTTATAGAACTTGATTATAGTAATAATGCTTTTGGAAGGCTTTTGCATCAATTGTATTCCATCTTGTTGGGACGATTTATGTGATTTAACGTGGTACTAAAAGAAATCTAGAGAAAATATAAACAACAATGACTATGCGGGGAAAAACTAAAATTGTAGAGGAATTAATAGACAATAGTAAATAAATACAATAAATAGGATATACACCATGGAACTCAATTAATGGTCTTGCCTTGATTCATGTTTTTTATATATTGGCACATTTTATTTCTACTATGATGTGTCAATCTCTATTTTTCATACCCCAATCTCTATCTATATCTCTATCATTTTATATACTGGCAACTTCTCGGTAAAATCTTTATATAATATGTTGAAGGCTGTACAGGCAGATTGTCGTTATAATAAGCTTTGGTTTATTAAAGTTCCATTGGCTTATGTTCAGGCATAGACGCATAGTATACTCACAAAAGATAACTTGTTAGCAAGAGGATGGTCTGGTAGTGATATAAGTGCATATTCTGTGTAACATTAGATTATTGTATTTTTCCATTGCTCTTTGGCTAGTTATGGTTGAGGTGCGGTCAAGTGTGCTCTCGGAATAGATATAAATGTAGGATATGTACATGACTTTTGTGGTTGGAGATTTGGTTTTCCTAGAAAAGCTAGGGGGAGTATAGCAGTAGGAGTTGTTGCGGTGTTGTGAGCTCTATAGAAATCTAGAAATAAAGCATGTTTCGAGAATATTTATCCTTGCGATCCTTCAAGCAATTACACTATCTAATTATTGCTTAAAATTCTAAAAATTGTTACAGAAACGAGAACAATGAGGGATGCAAGTCAGAGGGGCCAGTCTTCTACTGCAAGTGGCTACTGAGATCTTCAGTGAGCATGGAGGCTGGGCTCCAATGGTCCTTCGCATTGCTCGTTAAATATGCTTCCACTTGTTCTCAAGATGAAAACTTAGAATCTAGCCTTTAGTGGTTTGGTCCGATGACGATGGCGCTTGAGCGTTGCTCCTTGCGTGAAGGCGTAGGAAAAAGGCATAGATCTGGGTAGTGCCACCGGAGAAGAGATGTTGTGGAATACCTTCGGTGTCCTTATGATGTCAAGAGATGGTTGATGCGGATATAATCGTTCATGTAGTTTGTTGATCACTTTGGTTTTTTCTTTTTCCTCGTACCTTTGGTCTTGTATGACTTTACTATTTGCCAATGTGTTTACTTTTGTGTGTGCTTTGGTGTCGATCGTGTGCATCATAACTATGTACAGGTCGGTTGTGTGCTCATGGTGTTTGTACCCACTTGTTGTTTTATTTTGAGTCAATAAAATGCACCCTTTATCAAAAAAAAAATCTTAGAACAATTTGCTTTAACACGACACTAAAAAGAAATCTAGGGAAAAATATAAACAACAATGATCACGCGGAAAAATTATAGAGTATTCAACAGACAATAGTAAATAGTACTACAGTAAATACGATATACACCATATTATGGAACCGAATTAATGGTTGTCTTGTTTCATGCTTTTCATATATTGGCACATTAAGTTATCCGCTTTGATGTGTCAATCTCTACTATCTCTTTCAAGCGCTTATGCATTGATATGTCATTGGTCTTTTTTACTTAATGTGTATTTTGAATTTAAGGTGTATGATTTTTTTAATGATTTTGAATAACTCTATATACACAAATTTATCCCAAATGTAAAACACGATTGGTATTAACCATACTTGTTGTGGGGATAACTAATAATACCAGGGTATCATACTTAGCCTGGCAAAGCACATTCTTAAGTTGATTATCGATGCTAGACGTAGTCAACATAAGTCAAAGATATTAACCATGGTAAACAAAGGTAAGAAAAACAAATCAAAGAGGTTTTTTTAGACAAACAATCAAAGAGGTGGAGGAAGGCAAAGAGGCTGCAGTGAAAAATCAAGCCCAAAAAAGGAAGTCCACCAAGGATGAGAGGTGTGTGTGGGGATTGTGTCTTTTTTTGGACGCAACCTCGTTAGAGGGCGGGGAGCTTCAGCATTGCATTAAGAAGAAGAGAATTGGTCGAGTTAATAAGGGAAATCGGACCCAAAAACCGTACATGGCACGGTTACATAGGGGGAACCGGCGAACACCACATAGCCCGGGCTAGCACTCAAGGGTCGTCGTCCGATCCAGATACAAGGGTGCCTAAGCCCAAGACCACCAGCAACACAACATACCCAACCAAGTCAACCTCTGCAATCTCAAGAACACGCCTGCAACTAGCTGTGTACTTGCGCCTAACCTTCTTAAAAAAGAGATCAAACATTGACTTCCATCAAGGCACGAATTGCCTGGACCGCCGTTGGCGTAAGCGGTTTCTTATACATCTGTAGATAAGGCTTCATCTTCTCTTGCACATCCTCCTCGGTGGCTTTCTTAGATGTCATTCCCTTCAGTAGTTCACCATAAGCCTCCGCCAACCGATATTCAGCGCGTTTGGCAGTAGGAATGTTGCAGTTTTTGTTCTTCTTATCCAAACGGTCACTACGCCTTCCGGAACAAGTAGATGGCCCTTCAATCTGCAAATGAATCGGTTCTACAAGCAAAGACCGTGGCGCTGTGCAACTGAAACTGCTTAGGAGCTCATCCAACAAGGTAGTTGAAGGCGCTCCAATGTCACCAAGTAGCTCCTCCGACCCGAAACACATCATACTAGTATTGCCCTCTCAAGCAGTCATCCCTGTAGAGGAGATCAACGAAGGCACCTCTCCAACCAAACCAACAGGCAAGGCCACCTCAATCCACTCCACATCATCGGTCGCTCTGGCTTTCTCAGCAACCTTAGCTTACGCCTCCTCACCTTGAGTCACCATCTTGTGCAAAGCTAGATCCAAAGGAGGAGGAACATCTGCCACAGTAGCCAGTACCTCGGACGAGCAACCGGCCACACAGGCACGTTGGGACGTTGGTTCTTTTCTTTCTTTCTTTTTTTGAACACAGGCACGTTGGCTCTTGTTACAGTTTTAGTGAAGTTTCCACAAATTAACCAGACAATTGTTGCTTCTTCTTAATTAATGAAAATGAATTGACTTTTAAAAAACAAATGCACTACCTCTAATTAACAATGATCATTTTTTCTTGAATATGGCTGAGGTTCTGCCTAAATTCCACTCAGCCTCCGCACAGCTTTTGGCCGGAATCGGTTCCTATGGACGTAGCAGCGGTAGATAGGAACTAGGAACACTTTCTGCGGCCTCCTGAAGGAAAGCGACCTGCATCATCATCATGTAATGGCTATGTGTTCTCTATGCCCGTAGCTTGCACGATCGCAGGCATAGGCATCTATCCTATCCCTGGACCGCGAATAATAACCCATATAAAAAGCTAATAGCGGTAATGGGCCGATTAAAGGCTTATCTAAACTGCAAATTGCTTGTAAGAAAACCCAGTAATCACCAACGTTGTACACAAAAGTAAGATTAAGTGCATATATATGTTGCCCACGGAGTCGTTCGCGAGATTATTCGGTGGAAACTGTTTGCAAGGAAACCCAGTGCGTTCGCACGAGGGGCATGGCGCCGATGGTTAGTCAAGTTTAGTCGCGTAGTTGTGGAGCGGCAGGGCCTATGGAAGAGATTGGATTAACCAGGACTTGGGTGCTCGATCGGCAGTGCCGTCAAGTCAAATCGGACGATCTGTGATGATTAGGCGCCAGATTTGGCTGCCAAACCTGAAGAAAGTGACGCGCGGCCTTCGCTCTTTCGGGAGGGAGGCGAGTCTAATCAAAACCACTTGCTTAAGACGATTGATTTGTAGTTTGTGCTGCTGCCAGGGGGTGCTTTAATCTGTGGTGGATGGGCCATTTGGGTTCGCACATTGGTCTCCACTGTGCTAGTACTAGCTATATCTGCACCCTACTGGCTAGCTAGGCTGCTAGGTAGCTTCTCCACTAGACCTGAATAACACTGCACACGCGCATTATTTGTCTCAAGCATCCCGGTGCCATCATCAATTAAAATGGTTGCTGATAAGCGTATGCCGGTATGATTATGCCACCTTTCGCAGTTTATCGCAAATTGTTGGTTTGTAGGCTCGTGGATGATAGACTGAAAAGATTGTGATAGTCGTGTCACTACAGGTTCTAAGCATAGCTCACTGAAGATCCATAAAACTTGGCTATACAAGGCCATGTTTGGTTTATTTAGTTTTCAAATTTGTTCTATGCTATAAGAAGTCCCGCGAGAAAGCTGTTTCTATTGCCGCTCGCTCATTTGTCACATTATTCAGGGAGGTCAGATCTTTTCTTGCAGATTATGTGTCCGTTTTAGCGTCTACTGTTTCATTTCACTTAGCTAAAATGCTAAATCTAGATCTGTCCTTCATTGTTAGTCAAGAAAGATCTGGCCATCCTATTGATCCGAAGGCTCGGTCAAAAGCATTTGGAGAAACCATAGTAGCCTGGTTCGCGGGTCGGTGCCGCGTCCCATGACCCGGGGTCGTTCGACCCAGATCGAGGGTCGGGGTCACTGCCGGATCGACGTGGATCGACGGCTGGGACGCGACCCTGCATGTTGTCGGGTGACCCCGTTCGGGAGCGAGGCAGAGAGAGCGAATAGATGGGTAAAAGGGACAGATGCAGAGAAGAATACCTCAGTTCACGGTCGTAGCCGCATAGGGGATACTCGTAGCAGCGTCAGGACTAGGATAAACATGGGAGGGAGGCAGAGATCATCCGCGTTTGCGGCTGAGAAAGAGGAGCGGCGGCGTGTAGCAGAATTGCAGAAACAAGGAAATGCATCGGTTGAGAGAGCGAAGCACTAGGTCACGTCAGAAGGGCTGATGGGCTTCAAAGTGTAAGCCCGTTTGGATTATTATCCAACTTTTATACGGACAATTTTGATCGACCCGCACCAGTCGACCCGGGATCGTGTACCGCGTCCCGATCTAGCGTTCCGAAGAAGCCTACCCTCAATCGACCCATCGATTTCACTAGTAGCGAACCTCGTCCCGCGACCCCGATCCTCGACCCGGTCGACCCAGATTTTTGGAAACTATGGGAGAAACCACTATTGCTACTGATGTTCCTGGAGCTGAGTTGCTACTTGCTAGATGAAGAGATGTCACCGGAACGGGAAGATTTAGATGATTAGTCTGATGCTTTTGATTCCTATGATGAGGAAGTGTTGCCATCAGCGAGTGGTATCTGACAAAGTTTAGAGAGTTCGCCAAACAAACTTGACGCCGGCGAGGATCATAAAGGGGAAGAGGAAGTATCTGAGGAACAAGGTGATGCAGAGGAACTAGACGAGGATGATAGTGATGAAGATATGCATGTGCTAGATGGTGACTTTGACATGGATGGTGATACTGATGTAACTGATGAGGATGGTGATGAGGAGCTGAATGATGATTCAGAGAATGGAGACTCGGTCAGGAGGTTGAAGACGGTAATGAGGAGGATAAGTCAAAATGCAGCAGGTCTAAGGTGCATAAGAAGAGTTAAGCGATTATATTGGGCAACTTTATGCTGCAGATGCAAGCCTTTGAGCTCCTAAGGCCTTGTACAATGCAAGGTGCTTAGGGGAGGTGTTTAGAAAAGCAAACCAGTTTTATTTAGGCACCCCTGCTATAAGCATTGGTGCTTGAGAAAACTCGGTTTATTTTATCGAGCACCTCCTCTGAGCACCTTGCGTTGTACAGGGTCTAATAGATTAGTAGGAGCCAAAAAGACCGAAATTTCAACAAATGAAGCTGTAGGATTTCTCCCATGAAGATTTTAAGCGGATCAAAGAGCTCAAGGTATGTGACTTTCAAACAGCTTCTCCATTCATTGTGTTTCCCGATAATTTCAAGTAGTATCAAAGAGCTTAGAGCATCTTCAATAGATGGTTCAAATTTTGGCGGTCCAAACCGGAGATGTAAAATTTGGACCGTCAAAAAGTGCATTTTGGAGCTCCGAAAAACGCTCAACTCCAATAGATGATCCAAATTGATGGTCCAAAAGAGCAACTCCAATAGATGGTCCAAACCAAAGATGTAAAAAATCTGAAAACGCCGCATGGCTGCTGCCAGCCACTGTTCAGCCGCGGTTTTGCATTGAAATAGCATCAAAATTTTGAAAATAAAGTGCATCATCATCATAGTTTCAATCAAAAGTGCATCACCATCATAGTATCAAATCCCTCTACCAAAAGAGCATCGTCTCAATCAAAGTACTCCTTGATGCGTTGCCAATAGGTGTTCACCGTTTGGTCGCTTCCAACGCTCGCATCTTGAGAGATTTTCTTCCAAGCGGTGCATATCAACACATCCTCCGCGGTGGTATAATTTCCATTTCTTCCCTTGACAACAAAGCCCTCATCGTCCACATCAAGATTGTCATCATCATATTGGGTTTCATATTCTTGTGACGCATACATGTAATCATCATTTGCCACATTTGTCGCGTGCATGAAAGCTTCATCATCAAGACTACAATTGGACGCACAAACAATCAAGAACACATACAATTTGAAACAACAAATGAGAGCACAACCGGAAAATTTATACCTTCGTGACATTTCGTCGAACATGTTGGAGGCGGTGGCCGTCGGCGTGGCCACATCTTCCTCCACGGCCGGCGGTGGCGGCGGGGGAGGTTGAGGAATGGATATGTGGCTGCTGGAGGAGGCCGCCGGGCGCACCGGCTGCGAGTCGTCGCCCCGAACCGCTGCGGCCGCCTTGGAGACCTTCACCGGCCGCGTAGAATTGTCGGTCGGGTTGCGGCTGCGATTGGCCGGCCGTTTTCCGCCGCCTTGTCCCTTCGCCGGCTTCGCCGCCGGCGCGGTGGCCACCGGCCGGGGCGGCGCGAATCCGGTCCGGCGGGCGGCGCATGGTAGCGGTTGCGGGCGAGATGGCAGCGGCGGCGGCCACGTGGGTCAGCCCACCGGCTGTGGCGGCGGCGGAGAAGGCGGCGGGGTCGTCGCCTTCGGCCATGACGGCGCCGGACGGCGAGGGGCGGCGGCGGCCGGGTGGGGCGCGGGCCGGCGGGCGGACGGGCGCGGGCGGGAAAGGAAAGGAACTGGCGGTTGGGCGTTCGCAGACGACGGCTGGTTTTGGACCAGATGCACCTCATGATGTAAATTCGCACCAGGAGGTGTTGTATTTTATATCACGAGGAGGCCGCGGTCTAATTTTTTTTACATATAAACCGTCTGTTGGAGCAGCGTTTTTTACCCCAGACGGTCTAAAAATTAGGTATTTTTACATTTGGACCGTCTATTGAAGATGCTCTTAGAGTGCTTATTATTGTTCAGAAGTAAATGGAAATTTTACTGAAAGTATATGAGTTTGAGGCAAAGAAAAAAGCAAAGCTGGCTTTGGTCCATCATGGGCTAAGCAAGGGTGGTAAAAGATCAGCGTCCTTCAAACTTGATTCTTCTCGTCAGCTTAGCAGGATGCGGATTGATCCATCGCAGCTCTAGGTGTTCTCTCAGACACTTGTATGTAAACCATCCATCCCCACCCACCCACCAGACCCGCAAATCACATACACTTGACCTACAGAAACTATGTATGCAGGCTCACATCAAGAGAAATATGACCAAGGAAGAAACATTAGAGGGAGGATAGGTAACCCGATAACCTTATTTTACCCTGGGCTACAAGTTGGAGGCTTGTTTGGTTGCGTTCTTGTTCATCTGGGAAGGCAACGCGTCCTACGGAAAAGAGAGCAAAGGTGACGCGTTCTTGCTAAGAGAAGAAGACCAAAGCCAAGCACTCGGGGAAGCAATTCAGGGGCCGTAAGGCCTGGAAATGAGGCTTCTTTGCGGTGGGTGTGGCCTAGCTTGCAGAAATTTTGACTGCTCTGGTCTGATGATGTTGTGTCTGATGTGTCGACAGTTACAGCAAGCTCATTCTTCAACTCCACAATTATTTGTGTTGGAAAGAAGATATGACCATATTTCAGATCGATTTTCAACAGACAAGATCGGCTAGTAGAATAGAGAGAAAGATTTGCTGCTTTGTTAAAATGATAGAGAGTCAGGAAAGGGTCTATGTTAATAGAACTCTTATAGATAGGGAGAGGAAAGACGTAACTAGACCGCGGAAAGAATAGAATCTTTCGCCGCTACATCCGCTGCAGAAGAAAACTCAGCAAAGGAGATTCTTATCCTTTCTCTAGTTGAAGACTAATTTGGATATTCCCGAAGATGCTTGACTTCGAGTTCTTGGAGTGGTTAAGCTTGATCTATAGGCCCTGTCAGGACTGAAAGATCATGTCTCAACGATCGAAGTCCATTTCAGCATTCAGCCAGTGATCATTACCATACATCCAGTCCAGGGAATAATGTTAGTTTTACCACCCCAACATACATGGACAGGATGCACTCCAAAGTCCAAACACTGAGCCATGTGATATGAGCAGCCAAGGGAGAGGAAGAAACAGCTCCAGAACAAGACCGACCACACACAGAAGACAACAAGGCAACACATAGAGTGGCAAGTTTGGAGGTGAAATCATGCTTGCACAACAAATCAGGTAAAGAACCAATGCTAGCACAGGCACATACACTCATCACATGTCACTTGAAGGTTTCAATTCAACGGCATCAGTCAACAATAGGACGATCATCATCACCAGGAAAAGAAGAAAGAAACAAAAAATCTCAATTTATCCTAGCAAAATTTTGCAGCATAGTCGCCGCCAATCGCCGAATTAACCGTCTAGCAGATAGCCTCTTCTCGCGAATCGCATGAAGAGTGCGGCAGGAAAGAATCCCCTGAGGAACAGGGTCGGCTGGGAGCCGCCCGGCCGATGGGTCGAGCTTCCGGCGACTTCAGCGGTGCGCCGTGACGAGCGTCTGGATGAACCGCAGCCCGTCGAACCTCGGCGCGAACCTGTCGTCCCGGCCGCTCGACGACGAGGATTCCTGCGAAAGCTGCAGCAAGCACAAAACAGCTCAAGACGCCGTCGTGATCCCGAATCGAAACCGGGGGTTGCTATCAAGGAAGGAGGAGGTTCGTTGGGAGGGGAAGATTGGGGGAGAAGGCAGGGGAGGAAACGAGACAGCGACCCGCGGAGGCCCAGCACGTACCCGCTGTCGGAAGAGGAACCCGTCGCATCTGCCGACGACGACGGCGGCGGCGGCGGTCGGCGCCGTCGGGGCGCAGTCGCACGCGAGGAGCTCGGCGCCGGAGGCCACGGCGACGGCGGCCGCGGACGCGACGGCGGCTGCGACCCCCCAGATCATCGTCGATCCACTTTCCCCTGCTCCTCTGGCGGCTGGCTGCAGGGGAGAGGGGTGTGAACGAACGCTGGCGGCACGCTGGAATCTCTCTGGTGGGCTGGAACCGTGCTGACGGCAAGCCGCGTTTGTATATGGCCGTGAGATGGTTGCGGGCAGATTCGTCTTTGCTTCTGGGCTCATGTAAAGAGGACTTTTTACTTAAAAAAAAGTAACGAGGACTTTTTATTTGCTCGCTGTTACTCCGTGAAATTAGATCATAAGCCGCACTTTACTTCTCTATTTGATAATTTACCACCATTGACGGATGTGGCCGAGGCCACTAGTCATTAAAATAACCTTGGGAAAATCATGCATCCCCTCTAAAATGAGGCAAATCATCTAATTCCTTGTTACTACCTCCGTCCTGAATCCTGATTCATTAGTCCTTGTAGTTTGGGTCAAACTTTAACCACTGATTTAACTATTAAAAATAAGTTGTATACCCTAAAATTAATATTATTAGAAAGCTCTTTCAAATATGAATCCAACAATATAAGTTTTGTGGCATACAACTTATAATTTTTTAGTCAAATATGTGGTCAAAGTTGGGCACAAAATACAATGGGGGCCAATAAACCCAGACAGAGGTAGTACTTCATTGTCCTGCCTTTTGTCATCTTTCCCTCTACACACAGTAACTAAATGAGTCGCGTTGAAAATTGCACAACTTGCAGTTGTTGTAAAATAGGCGATGAGCATCAGGGCAATTGCTGCTAATTGTGTGGCTCAGAAGAAGATTGCACCAAGCCTCAACGTGGGCTAGACCGGAACCGGATCCTCTAACATTGAGAAGGAATGTTAGAGAAGCTACGATACCCTAACTTTCCTTCTTTCTATGCATATGATTATGGCTAAAATGACTTAAATTAATTTGAAAATTGATGATCTACCGTGTACATTTATAGTAATTACATGCAAACAAATTGATGGTGAAATAAATATTTAAATTATTTATATCTACAGTAAATACCAAACAGTAAACAATCTATTAACTACCTACTAACAGTCCCTAACTTCCCTTCTTCATTTTACACTAGGCTAACACTATAGCACCGTGACATTACTTCTCTATGTTAGAGGATCCGGTTACGGGCTAGACCAGCCTTCAAGTTGTATATTGCTTACATGCCTCAAACTATTAAAAGCTCCCAATCAGTCGTATGAAACTTCCAAAAGCTTCCGGTTCGGTTTATTCCCCTTTTCTATGTGTTCGGCTGGTTTCTAGATTTTTTTATTTCATTTTGTTGATTATGCTTTTTCTTCGATTTGTGTTTTTTAAAAAATTGCTAACATTTTAAAATCCATGAATATTCTTTTCAATTTCATGAAATTTTAAATCTGCAAACAACTTTTAAAAACCATGATTTTTCAAATCCATGATTAGATTAAATTCATGAATATTTATTTAAATTTGCAAACAATTTTGAAATTCATGAATATTTTTAAAATTCACTAACATTTTAAAAAATGTAAAGCTTTTCATAATTTTACTACTCTTTCTGATCCGAATTAATTGACACAACCTTCATACAATGTCCTCTAAACATTGTAAAGAGTGCGGAAATTTAGTGCGTGTCTTAAGGCCCTTCCCAGTGCTCCACCTTGTCAGGTGCTATGTAGCGACCCGACCTCAAACGGTCAAGCCTCTGTGCTTCAGTGTCATCTCTGGATCGGTAATGCTGACACACACAATACTCGAAGGATTTATAACAGAGCAGCAATCACACACTTATTACATCGAATGTCTCCAAAAGAAAACTTATTACAATAAATATGGCTTAAGGCCATCTAACACGATAACAGCGGAAGGCTTGGAAGATAAAGTGAGTACATCAACTCCAACGGCATAGCTGAGTGCACGACAACGACCTATCGCACCTTTACTCGTCGTCTGAAAAGTCTGCAACATAATACGTTGCAGCCCGAAAAACGGGTCAGCACATGGAATATGCTGGCAATATAACACAGTAGAGCAATGAATAGATAATGCTATCACGATATGCATATATGACTGGTGGAGGCTCTACGGTTATATGATTTTTGCGAAAAGCCAATTTTTTCCTATAACAAAGGAATAAATTTTATTTAACTATCATGGTAGTTGTTAAACATTGAGAAGGTTCCTCCAACTCAATCCCAATTAAGCATCATCGTTAAACCCAATAAAATTATATTAAGAGTGATGAGATCCACATGATAATCCAAGAACTAGATACTCAAGATGTCCATAACCGGGGACACGGCTAACCATGATTAGTTTGTACACTCTGTAGAGGTTTGCGCACTTTTCTTCACAAGACTCGATCTCATCCGTTGGATTTCTCGCACTACAAGGTGTTTGAGAAACGGATGATCGAGACACAGTCTTTCAGAAACATTAACTCTTTACCCTGGGTGGACAGTTACACTTACTTTCTCTCTACATCTGCTAGCCCACCACTGAAAGATGTCATGCAACATACTCAACTATGCCAGAGCCCATAATGGCTTGTGGCTGCACACAGAAGTTTCTAGCATGAATAATCTTATGATCCCTTTGAGCCTGGGTGACGGACCGTAGGATGATCACACGGGTACTCCGGGATATCCTAGGACAACACTGGATTCTCCAGGTGCCCAAACAAGCAATCCACCCAGATGTGTATTAAAGTTGCCACCTTAAGTTGAACCATTAATTAACAATCTCACATCTGTCATGGAATACATGAAGGAAATATGCCCTAGAGGCAATAATAAAGTTATTATTTATTTCCTTATATCATGATAAATGTTCATTATTCATGCTAGAATTGTATTAACCGGAAACATGATACATGTGTGAATACATAGACAAACAGAGTGTCACTAGTATGCCTCTACTTGACTAGCTCATTGATCAAAGATGGTTATGTTTCCTAGCCATAGACATGAGTTGTCATTTGATTAACGGGATCATATCATTAGGAGAATGATGTGATTGACTTGACCCATTCCGTTAGCTTAGCCCACGATCGTTTAGTATTCTGCTATTGCTTTCTTCTTGACTTATACATGTTCCTATGACTATGAGATTATGCAACTCCCGTTTACTGGAGGAACACTTTGTGTGCTACCAAACGTCACAACGTAACTGGGTGATTATAAAGGTGCTTTACAGGTGTCTCCGAAGGTACTTGTTGGGTTGGCGTATTTTGAGATTAGGATTTGTCATTCCGATTGTCGGAGAGGTATCTCTGGGCCCACTCGGTAATGCACATCACTATAAGCCTTGCAAGCATTGCAACTAATGAGTTAGTTGCGGGATGATGTATTACAGAACGAGTAAAGAGACTTGCGGGTAACGAGATTGAACTCGATATTGAGATACCGATGATCGAATCTCGGGCAAGTAACATACCGATGACAAAGGGAACACCGTATGTTGTTATGCGGTTTGACCGATAAAGATCTTCGTAGAATATGTGGGAGCCAATATGAGCATCCAGGTTCCGCTATTGGTTATTGACCGGAGACGTGTCTCGGTCATGTCTACATTGTTCTCGAACCCGTAGGGTCCGCACGCTTAAAGTTCGATGACGGTTATATTATGAGTTTATGTGTTTTGATGTACCGAAGCTAGTTCGGAGTCTCGGATGAGATCGGGGACATGACGAGGAGTCTCGAAATGGTCAAGACGTAAAGATCGATATATTGGACGACTATATTCGGACATCGGAAAGGTTCCGAGTGATTCGGGTATTTTTCGGAGTACCGGAGAGTTACGGGAATTCGCCGGGGAGTATATGGGCCTTATTGGGCTTTAGGGGAAAGAGAGAGGAGAGGCTGGGCGCCCCCCAAGGCCTAGTCCGAATTGGACTAGGGGGAGGGGCTGCGCCCCCTCCTTCCTTCTCTTCTCTCTCCCCTTTCCTTGACTCCTACTCCTACTACTTGGAGGGGGGGGGGGGGAATCCTACTCCCGGTGGGAGTAGGACTCCCCTAGGGTGCGCCATAGAGAGGGCCGGCCCTCCCCCTCCTCCACTCCTTTATATACGGGGAGGGGGCACCCCTTGGAGACACAACAATTGATCGTTTGATCTTTTAGCCGTGTGCGGTGCCCCCTCCACCATAGTCCACCTCGATAATACTGTAGCGGTGCTTAGGCGAAGCCCTGCACCGGTAGAACATCATCATCGTCACCACGCCGTCATGCTAAAGAAACTCTCCCTCAACACACGACTGGATCGGAGTTCGAGGGACGTCATCGGGCTGAACGTGTGCTGAACTCGAAGGTGCCGTGCGTTCGGTACTTGATCGGTCGGATCGTGAAGACGTACGACTACATCAACCGCGTTGTGCTAACGCTTCCGCTTTCGGTCTACGAGGGTACGTGGACAACACTCTCCCCTCTCGTTGCTATGCATCACCATGATCCTGTGTGTGCGTAGGAATTTTTTTGAAATTACTACGTTCCCCAACAATACACTCAAACCCAATCCACGTCTACGAGCATAGCATAGCAATATAAACATAACGTAGAAGTAACTCCCAAGGGTTTGATATTAAAACAGGTAATAGGTTCTACCTCATCATCTACTTCCCAAACTGTGGCACCCCGGCTCAGAGCGACCGGTTTACTATGCATTGCCAGCCTAGAGACCATGTCTTCTGGCAACACACAACATCTTGGTACAGAAAACAACCGCTTTATTGATGCTAGCGGATCAGAGTTTATATTACAATAGGTGTCGAGGCCAAGCAGCACGCCCGGTGCGGCTGAACAATATGTACATTATTTAGTGAACATAAAGGGGCCTCGATCATAACAACTACGCGACAGCAGAACACCGTCGTAGCGGAAGCTCCATATCACAGGGACACCGATGTGGACACGATCTAGACTCGAGCAGCACTCCTTTCCATTGAGACTTTCCTGAAATCTGGCATGACACGCCAGGTCAGTACATTGAATGTACTTGCAAGCTCACAACAGGCATAATCATAATGGCAAACAATATCATGATAATTAACCAATTAATAATAATGCAACACTATATGTCCAACATGCTGTGATCATGCTCGAACGTCCCTCAGGACGGACTTACCAACCGTGATCATTCTCGGATCACAAACAAACCACCATCATGGTCTTGACAAGAGTAACTCGTGATCCTTACGGCGATCACAACCACGACCAATATTTGGTCCTGAACATTTCGATGGCCTTTCTGCCATCATCAACAGTGCAAAGTTCATAACTTAGTGTGCAAATTTTATTAAACGTTGACTCATGGTGGGACCTACTACGAGGTGTCCGTGACCGTGGACTCGGCTATCGATAGATTATACACTCTGCAGAGGTAGCACACTGTACCCACACCACGGAACCCATGGCCTCGCACTCCCATTCAGGTGGACCAACGGCATTTCGATGAAACCCTTCCATTGCCATGACACTCTCCCGGCCACTCCGACCCAATCCCCAACGGGCTAGTCCTGGGTGGCCCCGTGTCTACCAAAGACACAACGACCACCGTCGTGGCCAAAACGATCCCACTCGGGGACCCGGTACCATAATCTCAACAACGGGCACACAAGGTTATGCCTGCTTACCGGGCCAGGGTAAGCATGCCATAGCCTTCCCTAGTTGGAGGCACCGACCAGAGGCAATGTCAATGGACCGAATCAAGGCCTTCCCACAAAGGCAAATGTGGTTGCACTGGGAAAAACTCGATTCAGCGGCACCATGACCCAGTCAACGATATATTCAAGTTGAGTTATATTCAGGTTCAACTTAAAACGAAAATGACCGGTGTCATAGCATGCCATGAAATGCAAAACTACATATGCATCACATATTAACGAAAATGACTGATGTCAACCATATTCACACTAAGCATAAACATCAACAACTTATATTACTTTCTTGGTCAGGGTAGCTCACACTTTAACCAAAATATTTTGCAGCAAGTTTGATTATATTCTCATGCAAGAAAGTAACTTCGATTAATTTCTCACATGCATAGCAAAGATTATACCACAGACAAATCCTATTTTCTTACCAACCAAGTTAGGTTCAAACATTCTGTAAATCAAGTAAAATAACTAAACAAGTAATTAACAGAATATTTTCTAGCAAATTTTACTATTTTATTTATGCAAGAAAATAACTTTACGTAATTACTAACATGCATAACAAAATTATTTCTACATCACCACAAATAGATCTTAGCTTTGCTTTACCAACTAAGCTAACTTCAACATTCTGTAAATCAAGCATAAGAACTAACAAACACTTAACAGAATATAAATAACATAATAGTTATTTAAATGCATGGATTAATCATTTCATTCAAGTAAGAAAATCATAAATATTGAAATGACACCATGAAAATGTTGCTGTGGCTTGCCTTAGTGCAGATGAGGTTCACAAGCCTTCTGGTGATCCTCAAGACAAGCCTCACCCTCTGAAAATAATTTTAAGCACAAAAAGAAAATATCAAGAACACTTCTGAAAATCACAAGAAATTCTAAACAGCTCAGAAAAATCTCATCTTTGGCGAGCTGCTAGATTTCTTTGCAAAGAACAACATGCAAAAAGAATCAATTCATTTGGACTTATGGTTGAGGAGTTATGGCTGTTTGAAGTGTTCTGTAAATTCAAATGAATTTGAATAAAAATAAACAAACTGGGGGGGGGGTGACGTCGAAGGCGTAAAGCCTAGGGGCGCCACCACTCGTACCGCTTCGCGCGCGTACAGAGTGGCTGACTAGCGGGCCCCGCTAGTCAGGTGAGGAGGAGGGGGAGAAGGAAACAGAGGGAGTCGCGGCTTCGCCGGAGCTCTTGCCGGCGACGAGGGCTCCTTGGCCAAAACGAGAGGGAGGGATGGTGAGAGAGGACGGAGGCGCACCTGCCCGTACCCGTAGCGTAGCTAGAGGTGGTCGGACGGCGTCGGAATTAACCTCGCAAGCGGAGGCAGAACACGATGGGAAGACGGCGAGTAGAGGCAACTCCAGGGGCTCCAGGGGACGGGATGGCTTCACCAGAGAGAGGCGGAGGCCCTGGAAGGGTCGCCCTGGCCTGGGAGGGGCTGGAGCTACCGCGGCGACCAGAGGGGATCGCCGGCAAGCTCGAGCTCGAGGACGGCGGCCCGCGGCCTGCCCGGCTGGGCTACGGTTTCCTACGTGCTTGTGGGTTGTGTGGGAATGGTGGATGGTGCTCGAGGAGGCTAGGGGCGGCTCCATTTATAGGCGAGCGGAGAGGGGGGTTCGGGCTCCGCCAGTGGACACCTGTCCACGGCGCCCGGCGACGAGCGGCGTCAGTGAGAGGGGGAGAAGGCGACGCAGCTCACACGGAAACTGTGGGCGAACGGGGACGAGCACAGGAACGAGGAGAAGGCGACGAGCACAGTGCGCACCGCACTGTGGGGTTGGCCGGACCGTGCCCGTGCTCGCTGCGGTGAGCTCCGGCGTCGGCGAGCGCTTGAGGGGAGTTAATGGCGTTGAGACGAGGATGGTGGCGAGGTTTGGCACACTCGGGCAGACAAGGGAAGCGAGCACGCGCGAACAGAGCGCTCGGCGGCACTCAGAGCACGTCGACACGCAGGCATGACACGGTGGACACGCGTGGTCACCGCGCGAACTCTTCCCTCAGGCCAGCCTACGTCCAAAAATCATGTCTGGCATGTTGTTCGTGGTGGTTTTGAAGTTTACCACGCTTTGGTTTGGATGCAGGTGCAGTAGAGGAGTTTTTACATGCCATGTAAGTTTCTGGTCAGTAACTTTGAGCAGTTACTGAGGTCAAACGGCTGGGAGTTGGGGGCTGTGCTTTGGAGGTTAGCCATGATCTACTAAGGTGAAAGTGCACAAGAAAACCCAGGCACAATGGAGCAAGTAAAATGGTAGTTGCTGTAGAAACCACCATTTCTGTCCAAAACAGAAAATATTTTCTATAGCAAAAATATTCCAAAAAGTGATGAAATATTTTTGCTCAAGAAGGTGCCCTAGGGTTCAAAGAATATTTGTGAATTATCTCAGATTTTTCTGGGCCATAAAAATTGGGGTTGCTTTGGAGCATACTGAACTAGATAGGGTTTTTGGGAGAAAAAAATGAATATTTTCCATTTAAGAAAAACATTCCAAAGATTATTTTGGGGTGGATCAGAAGGGGAATGATGATTAGGGAGGGAAATGAAGCACTTGGGTGAAAGCCAAGGGTACCCAAGTGTTTAAGTCCATATGAAAAGATTCAAAAACTCCAAACTTCAAATGACTCCAAATGAAAATCAAGCAAATGAGAGAGGGCAAAAACCAGGCTGTCTCAAACCTCCCCCACTTAGAATGAATCTTGTCCTCGAGATTCGGTTGCTTGGGAAAACCACTCTGGATAATGTGACTGTAGAAATTCTTCCTGCTCCCAAGTTGATTCTGACTCTGTGTGATGTTCCCACTGAACTTTGTAAATTTTCCTTACTTTACTGCGAGTGACCCTTTCCATCTGATGCAAAATTCTAAACGGTCTCTCTTCATAAGTTAAATCTTTTGCCAACTCTACCTCAACCATAGCAGTCCTTTTCTCAGGCGGGGATATGCATCGTCTCAATTGTGACACATGAAACACGTTGTGCATGTCTGCCAATTCAGCGGGTAGTTCCAATTGATATGCAACAGTACCCACTCGAGACATAACCGGGAATGGACCAATGAATCTGGGTGCCAACTTTCCACGAGTCTGAAATCTCTTGACTCCTTTCATAGTTGTGACTCGGAGGTATACATGTTCTCCGGGTTCAAAATTGATCTGTCGGTGCTTTGCATCATAATAACTTTTCTGTCGAGATTTGGCCAATTGGAATCTGTCTCTGATTTCCTTAACTTGTTTCTCAGCTTCCATCATGAGATCTGTTCCGAAGATACGGCTATCTCTAGTTTGAGACCAATTTAAAGGAGTGCGGCACTTACGGCCATACAGAGCTTCATACGGTGACATTTTTAGACTGGTCTGGAAGCTGTTGTTATAGGAAAACTCGGCATATGGCAAGCAGTCTTCCCATTTAGGTCCTTGGGCTACAGCACAGGCTCGCAACATATCTTCGAGTATTTGGTTTACCCGTTCTGTCTGTCCATCCGTCTGAGGATGATAAGCAGTACTATATTTCAGTGCTGTCCCCAAGGCTTGATGGAGGCGTGACCAAAAAGCGGAGGTAAACAGGGAACCTCGGTCGGAAGTGATAGTTCGGGGTACTCCATGCAGACTGACTATTCTAGATACATACAGCTGTGCAAGTTGATCTGCTCTGTATCTGGTGCTGATCGGAATGAAGTGAGCAACCTTGGTTAGGGTGTCCTGTAACGCCCACGGTGCGGCTATATCTCCCACGTGTCGAGGCACGACTTAGAGGCATAACCGCATTGTAGGTATTGTCGCAAGAAGGGTCATCTTCACACAATCCCATGTAATGAACAAGAATGGGATAACGAGAGTTGGCTTACAATCGCCACTTCACACAATACATAAATTAATTCATACATCATCCAAAATCCACACATAGACCGACTACGGTCAAATCCAAATGAAAATAAGATAACCCCAAATGCTAGATCCCCGATCGACCCAACTGGGCTCCACTACTGATCATCAGGAAACGAAACATAGTAATGACCACGTTCCTCGTCGAACTCCCACTTGAGCTCGGTTGCGTCATCTGCACTGGTATTGTCGGCACCTGCAACTGTTTTGGTAGAATCTGTGAGTCACGAGGACTCAACAATCTCACACCCGCGAGATCAAGACTATTTAAGCTTATAGGAAAGGATGGGGTAATGAGGTGGAGCTGCAGCAGGCACTAAGCATATATGGTGGCTAACATACGTAAATGAGAGCGAGAAGAGAAGCAACGCAACGGTCGCGAAGCTAGAAATGATCAAGAAGTGATCCTGAAACTACTTACGTTCATGCATAACTCAAACCGTGTTCACTTCCCGGACTCCGCCGAGAAGAGACCATCACGGCTACACACCCGGTTGATGTATTTTAATTAAGTCAAGTGTCAAGTTCTCTACAACCGGACATTAACAAATTCCCATCTGCCTCATAATCGCGGGCACGGCTTTCGAAAGATAATACCCTGCAGGGGTGTCCCAACTTAGCCCATTATAAGCTCTCACGGTCAACGAAGGATAAACCTTCTCCCGGGAAGACCCGATCAGTCTCGGAATCCCGGTTTACAAGACATTTCGACAATGGTAAAACAAGACCAGCAAAGCCGCTCGATGTGCCGACAAATCCCGATAGGAGCTGCACATATCTCGTTCTCAGGGCACACCGGATAAGTCAAGCTACGAGTAAAACCAGGCTCGAGTTTCCCCGAGGTGGCCCCGCAGGCTGCTCGGTTCAGACCAACACTCGAAGGAGCACTGGCCCGGGGGGGGGGGGTTAAATAAAGATGACCCTCGGGCTCGCGAAAACCCAAGGGAAAAAGGCTTAGGTGGCAAATGGTAAAACCAAGGTTGGGCCTTGCTGGAGGAGTTTTATTCAAAGCGAACTGTCAAGGGGGTCCCATAAATCACCCAACCGCGTAAGGAACGCAAACTCAAGGAACATAACACCGGTATGACGGAAACTAGGGCGGCACGAGTGGAACAAAACACCAGGCATAAGGCCGAGTCGTCCACCCTTTACCAAATATATAGATGCATTAATTAAATAAAAGATATTGTGATATGCCAAAATATCCATGTTCCAACATGAACCAACTTCAACTTCACCTGCAACTAGCAACGCTATAAGAAGGGCTGAGCAAAAGCGGTAACTTAGCCAAACAACGGTTTGCTAGGAAAGGATGGTTAGAGGCTTGACACGGCAATATGGGAGGCATGATATAGCAACTGGTAGGTAGCGCAGCATAGCAATAGAGCGAACAACTAGCAAAGCAAAGATAGAAGTGATTTCGAGTGTATGGTCATCTTGCCTGCAAGGTTCTCAGAGTTGTCGAAAGCTTGATCCTCGTAAGCGTACTCAACAGGTTCCTCATTCATGAACTCGTCTCCTGGCTCTACCCACAACAAGAACATAAGCAATGGTACCACAATCAATCACGGGAAAAGCACAAGCAACATGCTGCAAAACATGCATGATATGCGAGATATGATATGCGATGCATATGCGTGCTCCGGAAGAAAAAAGGATGAACAAGGCAGTAACTTGGCGAACCAAGTATGCCACTGGAAAGATGAGATGATTTCGGTCGAAATCGATATAAAGATCACCGGAAACGGATGCACGTTTGCAAATGGCAAGCAAAACAGGAATGACACGATTCTGCGATTAACAGCATGATAGCACTTAGAATACAACAAGTAACTATGCTACAGCACCCCAACATAGCAACAAAGCATATGGCAGTAATCTACAGGAGATGCTTGACAAAAGATGAACACTGAGCTACGGCTAGATCATACAATAACAGGTTCAAACAAGCATGACAAAAGTGCAAAAGATATCAGTATCCCAGACTTGGTGAAAATACTGAACATGGCTGAAACAACATCAGGTAGCAATGTTCAGAGCAAGCAAAACACATGCTACAGGAACTTAACATATCAAAACAGGACACGGTATGGAGCTACTAAATTCATAGAACAAAAGTCCCTTGCTGACCATGAGCCAAAAAGGACCAGAAGATATGATGGCACCCATGTAAACATAGCAAGTTTCGTTAACAGGTTTTAGACTTAGCAGAAAACAGAGCATGGCATTAACAGAATTATGAGGGCATCTTTGTGAGCTCGATTCACTCATCACAAAGCAATGCATGACAAAACAAGCATACCTACAGCAAGATGGCATGTTCATGAAGCTAACCATGGCAAGAGCATGCATAGCATGTATGGATCAACTACAACAACCTTGGCAAAATTGAATATCATGTTAACAATCTGCCAGGAATATTTTATAGTAAAAGTAGAGCAAGATTAAGACATCCTAGGGCACTCCATAATTACAAACAGGGGCATGGATCGATATATCACAACTATATCTACAAAACATCCTTACTGAACATACTCAAAATAAGCATGGATCTCACTGTAGACAGATGGATACATGGCAACAAAATAACAGCAGTAACAGACAGCAAAATTCTAAGTCCCTGAAAACAGAAACATCACGAAGCCTAGTTTGCATGCTTGTGCTAGTCACCAAATAGATCACAAAAATACATGGCATACACCTCTGTAAAGATGGCATGACACAGATCAAAACACCTGTAGAGCTCATGCCCATAAGATGCACAAATCAAATGCAACACAAATAACAAAACATCAAGTTCTGATAATTAACAGCAGTAAACATCATATAGCACTCTTGCATCAGAGATTTGGGCATCAAGATGGACTCAAACAAGCATGGCACAATGGAACAAAATGAAGAGCATATCGTGACGAACATTTTGATATATCATGCACGCAAAACGGAGCAGTATGCAATGAGATATGTTGTGATGAACATAGCAACATAATGAGATATTTTCGGGACTTGGGGGATTTCCAGGGTCAACCTTCTTCCAGATCTGGATCGGGGGCAGGCACGGATGTCGAGGTTCGCCGGAGTTGGAGCGCTGCGGTGGCCGGAGTTGGACGGGGAGAAGGCGCCGGAGTCGGAGGATGGCCGGATCTGGCGGGGAGGACGTCGGGCGGCGACTCGGGCGGAGCCTCGGGGCGGGGGCGTGGAGGCGCGCGGGTGGAGTGGCGGAGGCGGCGGTGGTCTTCGACGGCGCGGCGAACGGCGGCGACCGGCGGGTGGAGCGACGGACGCGGTCGGCGGGCGACGGGCGGGGGCGACGAGGCGGCGGAAGGGCGGCAGGGCGCGCGGGCGGAGCCGGGCGGCGGCTCGGGCTCCGGGGGACGGGCGCGGGCCTGGCGGGCCGACGGCGCGCGTGGTGGCCGTGGGCCACGTGGCGGCTAGCCACTGGCTGCGGGGCGGCGGCGACTTTGTCCGGTGGCGGCGGAGGGCGATTTTTAGGGTTTGGACGCAAATTTCTGAGGGGGAGGTGTTTATATAGACATAGGGAGCTAGGAGACTTCAAATGGAGTGCGGTTTTCGCCCACACGATCGTGATCGAACGACCGAGAGCATGGAGGTGACTTAGATGGGTTATTGGGCTGTTTGGAGGGGTTTTTGCTGCAACACACAAAAGGACTTTGCGGTTACCCGGTTAACCGTTGGAGCGTCAAACGACCTCCAAATGGAACGGAACTTGACAGGTGGTCTACCGGTGGTATAACAAGGCCACTTGACAAACCTCGGTCCATTCCGAGAATGTTTAACACTCGCTCACAAAAAGAGACAAGAGGGGTGCGCCGGTGCATGTGGGAGTGCCGGATTGCAAAACGGACAACAGGGAAAATGCTCGGATGCAAGAGACGAACACGTATGCAAATGAGATGCGCATGATGACATGATATGAGATGCATGACATGAACAAAATGCAAAACGAAAAAACAAAACCCGACCACGAAGGGAATATCATAACACATAGCTGAAAATGGCAAGAGTTGGATTTACAAATATGGAAAGTTACATCCGGGGTGTTACAGTCCACTATGACCCAGATTGCATCTTAGGCAATCCCGTAATGAAATCCATACAAACGTCATCCCATTTCCATTGTGAAACCGGCAGTGGTTGGAGGAGTCCGGATGGCTTCTGATGCTCTGCCTTTACCTTGTTACATATGTCGCAACAGGCCACAAAATAGGCAATGTCTTTCTTCATTCCATCCCACCAGAATATTTGTCTAAGGTCCTCATACATTTTCGTACTTCCCGGGTGAATGGAATATGAGGATTCATGTGCTTCTGACATGATTTTCTTCTTTAAGTCCGGTTGATTGGGTACACAAATCCGTCCACGGAATCGGAGGGTACCGAATTTGTCCTTGGAGAAATCTGGGGTCTGCTCTGCCATCTGGCCCTTGGCACGTCTTTGCACCTCGGCGTCAGCTGGCTGGGCCTTGCGGATCTCTACCTCAAGTGTGAGGGTAACTTCCAAAATATTAGCGAGGCCAACATCCACTATGACCAGGTTGAGCTGAGCGATCTCCTCTTGGAGTTCGGGAGGCAAGGATTTCAATATGACATTTAAGCTGACGGGCTTTCGACTGAGTGCATCGGCAACCACGTTGGCCTTACCCGGGTGGTAATTTATTCCAAGGTCATAATCCTTGACCAACTCTAGCCATCTTCATTGACGGAGGTTTAAATCTGGCTGAGTAAAGATGTATTTGAGACTTTTGTGGTCGGTAAAAATTTGGCACCTTTTTCCAATGAGCTAGTGTCTCCAAATTTTTAGCGCATGAACCACCGCAGCCAATTCCAAATCATGAGTAGGATAATTTCCCTCGTGGGGTCATAGCTATCGCGATGCATATGCTACTAACTTGCTGTCTTACATAAGTATCTAACCAATGCCTTGCCTGGAGGCGTCACAATACACATCAAAACTGCGATAAATGTCTGGAAGAGTCAATACAGGTGCGGTTGTTAGCCGTATCTTTAGCTCATTAAAACTTTTCTCACAGTCCTTCGTCCATTCAAACTTCTTATCCTTTTTGAGCAGCTCCGTCATGGGTTTAGCAATCTTGGAGAACCCTTCAATGAAACAACGGTAATATCTAGCTAATCCGAGAAAACTCCGGATCTGCGTCACGGTCGTGGGCGGCACCCAATCGAGCACATCCTTTACTTTGCTCGGGTCCACGGCTATACCTTCGGCGGATAGTACATGTCCGAGGAACCCAACTTGCTTGAGCCAAAATTCGCATTTACTGAATTTGGCGTATAGCTGATGGTCGCGGAGTCGTTGTAGCACTGCTCGGAGGTGATCCTTGTGCTCTTCTTCACCCTTGGAGTAAATGAGGATGTCATCGATGAAGAGTACCACGAATTTGTCGAGGAAGTCCATGAATACTTTGTTCATCATATGCATGAAGAAAGCAGGGGCATTGGTGAGACCAAAGGACATCACAGTATATTCATAAAGACCGTACCGAGTAGTGAATGCGGTCTTAGGAATATCCTCCTTTTTGATCTTGAGCTGATGATATCCGGTCCGTAAATCTATCTTAGAGAATACTTTAGCCCCACTGAGCTGATCAAACAGATCATCAATCCTTGGCAGTGGATATTTATTTTTGATGGTGACCTCATTCAACTAGGGGTAATCTACGCACATGCGGAGACTGCCATCCTTTTTGTCCATGAAAATAGTATGTGATCCCCATGGTGAAGAGCTGGGACGGATATATCCTTTCTGGAGCAGTTCATCAAGCTGTTTCTTTAGCTCCACTAATTCTGATGAGGGCATCCGGTAGTACTTCTTGTATAACGGTGCAGTTCCAGGCACAAGATCTATTGCAAATTCCAGTTCCCGATCTGGTGGCATGCCTGGCAGTTCTTCTAGAAATACATCAGGGTACTCGCTGACCACAGGAATTAATTCCAACTCAGCCACAGCGATGAAAACCAATTCTTGCTTGGGTATATTCTCGCGAGCATAGAATTTGGTAGCCTGCCCATTCAGACTGGTCAAAGTGACTTCTCGTGTCGCACAGTTTATGCAAACTTGATATTGGGTCAACCAATTCATACCCAATATAATATCCAATCTTTCAGACTCAATGATTACCAAAGAGGTTGGAAAGTAGACTCTGTTGATATTGATTTCCAGATCTCGGCAGACCAGATTGCTCTTGATTATAGATCTCGGGGTTTGTACCAGCATATTTTTGCCCAAGAGCGTACAAGGAAATTTTTTTTGGGCAGCAAAACTCCAAGAAATAAAAGAATGGGAAGCCCCAGAGTCAAATAAAATTACGGCAGGTATGCCATTAACAAAAAACATACCAATGACGACTTCTGGTTTCTCTTGGGCTTCATCGGCTAAGATATGATGCACGTACCCAGTGAAGTTTTGTTGGGTCGGGCATGACTCCATAAAGTTGACTTGTGGCCTGATTAGGGCATTCGCCTTGTTGTTCTTGGGGCACTGTCTGGCATAATGTCCGTTCTGCCCACAACTGAAGCAAGAATTATTGTGCTGACGCTCCTCATTCATTGGGTTGGCCACGACATTCTTGACTTGAGTGGTGGTCTTGTTAACATTCTGTTGCCAATTGGGCTTGTATTCCACCTGAGTCTGCTGCCAGGAACGAGCCTTTTGCACTGGTTGCCCATCCTTCTTTGGCTCAAACTTACGCTTGTTGTCATTGTTAACAAGCCTACTATCTGATACAAGCTTGTGCTCCCGTTCAGCAATGAAAGCCTTGTTCACCAGAGTTTGGAAATCTGGGAAATCGAGCATACTGAGAGTACACCGGAGTTGCGGGTTTAAGCCTCCAAGAAATCTGTCAATCTTCCTTTCTTCGGTGGCCACGTCATAAAGAGAGTAACGGGCCAGATGATTGAATTTTTGCAAATATTCACCCACAGACTGATTTCCTTGGACGAGTGCGAGAAATTCACGCTGCTTAGTTTTCGCAACTCCAGTAGGGATATGATATTTTCGGAACTGATCCTTAAACTTTTCCCAGGTGATTTCTTCATCAATAGGCCACACGGCTTTTGCATTTTCCCACCATATGGCAGCTGCGCCTTCAAGGCAATGAGTTGCAAATGGAACTTTATCATTTTCTTCAGTACGAGCAATCTCAAGATTTTTCTCAATGGTACGCAACCAATCATCTGCATCCAATGGGTCAACAATCTGACTGAAACTGGGTGGCTTGGTCCTTTGAAAATCTGTCAGCTTTGAGTGATGACCGTTCCGATTTCCATTCTGTCCAACCATAGCTTGCACACTTCTTAATATTTCGATCAGATCATTGTTCCTTCTTTCTTCAAACATACGCAGAATTTGCTCGGTGGAGGGCGGATTTGGCGGTGGAGGCGGTGGCGGAACGTACGGCTCGGGAGAATGTCCTGCCTGTCGTGCGAAACAACGAACAGGAGTTCCCTCACGAATGTTGCTACTGCTGCCTCCTCGCGTCATCCTATTGTGGATTTTTCCCAAGACAACGCAATCGAGATGAGAAACATCCAAGAAATAAATTTGGGGGAAAGCCAGCAACAAATCCCGGAAGAAAACAAAAGAGCGAAGAAAATACGGTGAATAAAGTCCCAACATAATTATACATAGACTGATACATGGAAGATAAACAACACGCCAGGTTCAACTACTCTCATACATGCAACGAACATCATGACTCGTACGACTACATCCGTACATCATCTGGACGACTGCGAATACTCAAAGATACTACTGCTCTGCTGGTGCTGTGGTGTCCTCCCCTGAAGCGGTCTCGGATCCTGAACTGACGAGGTTAACGGAAACCTCCGGGTTAAAGGTAACACGACGATGCTGCCTCGAGGGCTCTCCCTCAGGGGCAGGGGTAGGGTGAATCATCGGAGCTACAGGAGTAGCGAGAAGTGAAACCCACTCGGCAGGAGTACTGAGAGGATTCACGGCCGAGACGCCCGTGCTACTCGGAGGAGTAACCAGTGAAATAGGGGAACTAGAGCTGGCTGGAATATACAGAGTAAATCCCAGAGAAGATGGATTAGTGGCAGATCTAGTAGTGACTAAAGCAGCGGCTAAAGCAGTACGAGCACGAGTCAGCTCTTGAGCCAGCTCGTGGATCATAAGGTAGCTAGCAGTGACATAACGAGCAAGGTGGCTAGCAACACTATCAGACTCCGGATCAATGATAGGGAAACGGACACGCTCATTGTCATGCTGAGAAGGGTAGTAATAGAAACCTGGGTGGTTCTGCATTCAGACCTCGTTGTAGCGGAGCTCGACAAGGACCTCGAATGTAGCAAACTGGACAGCCTGAGAAGCGGTGGAGGTGTAACCGCTCTGAGAAGTACGAGTGTAAGAGCTGGAGTCTGAACTAGTGTGCAGATTGACCACTGTGTGATACTCATACACTGAATCAGCTAGACTCTCCTGGTACACACGATAGACTGGGGCGTCTCCGAGAGGGTACAGCCGACGCCACACGTTGCGAAGGAGGTACGGTGACGTGTACGGCATCAACTGCAACTGGCACGGATATGGCACCGGAGCCATCTACACTCACAACCATTAGCAGGTTAGCATAAAAATATAAACCAAATGCATGCAATGCAACAACCAGCTACAATTGCTACCGACACTCAACTTAAACTCGTATCTAACATCCAGTTAACACGTCGTAGTCTAGCATGGCCTACAGTCAGCGCGGCTCTGATACCAAGCATTGTGGCACCTCGCTCAGAGCGACCGGTTTACCATGCATTGCCAGCCCAGAGACCATGTCTTCTGGTAACACACAACATCTTGGTATAGAAAACAACCGCTTTATTGATGCTAGCGGATCAGAGTTTATATTACAACAGGTGTCGAGGCCAAGCAGCACGCCCGGTGCGGCTGAACAATATGTACATTATATAGTGAACATAAAGGGGCCTCGATCATAACAACTACGTGGCAGCGGAACAACGTCGTAGCGGAAGCTCCATATCACAGGGACACCGATGTGGACACGATCTAGACTTGAGCAGCACTCCTTTCCAACGAGACTTTCCTGAAATCTGGCATGACACGCCAGGTCAGTACATTGAATGTACTTGCAAGCTCACAACAGGCATAATCATAATGGCAAACAATATCATGATAATTAACCAATTAATAATAATGCAACACTATATGTCCAACATGCTGTGATCATGCTCGAACGTCCCTTAGGACGGACTTACCAACCGTGATCATTCTCGGATCACAAACAAACCACCATCGTGGTCTTGACAAGAGTAACTCGTGATCCTTACGACGATCACAACCACGACCAATATTTGGTCCTGAACATTTCGATGACCTTTCTGTTGGGGAATGTAGTAATTTCAAAAAATTTCCTACGCACACGCAAGATCATGGTGATGCATAGCAACGAGAGGAGAGAGTGTTGTCCACGTACCCTCGTAGACTGAAAGCGGAAGCGTTAGCACAACGCGGTTGATGTAGTCATACGTCTTCACGATCCGACCGATCAAGTACCGAACGCACGGCACCTCCGAGTTCAGCACACGTTCAGCCCGATGACATCCCTCGAACTCCGATCCAGCCGAGTGTTGAGGGAGAGTTTCGTCAGCATGACGGCGTGGTGACGATGATGATGTTCTACCGACGCAGGGCTTCGCCTAAGCACCACTACAGTATTAGCGAGGTGGACTATGGTGGAGGGGGGCACCGCACACGGCTAAAAGATCAAATCAAATGTTGTGTCTCCAAGGGGTGCCCCCTCCCCGTATATAAAGGAGTGGAGGAGGGGGAGGGCCGGCCCTCTCTATGGCGCGCCCTAGGAGGAGTCCTACTCCCACCGGGAGTAGGATTCCCCCCTTCCATGTAGTAGGAGTAGGAGTCAAGGAAAGGGGAAAGGGAAGAGAAGGAAGGAGGGGGCGCCGCCCCTCCCCTAGTCCAATTCGGACTAGTCAATGGGGGGCGCGCGGCCTGCCTCTCTCTCTCTCCCCTAAAGCCCAATAAGGCCCATATACTTCTTCCCCCGTATTCCCGTAACTCCGCGGTACTCCAAAAAATACCCGAACCACTCGGAACCTTTCCGATATCCAAATATAGTCGTCCAATATATTGATCTTTACGTCTCGACCATTTCGAGACTCCTCGTCATGTCCCCGATCTCATACAGGACTCCGAACTACCTTTGGTACATCAAATTACATAAACTCATAATATAACCGTCATCGAACTTTAACCGTGCGGACCCTACGGGTTCGAGAACTATGTAGACATGACCGAGACACGTCTCCGGTCAATAACCAATAGCGGAACCTGGATGCTCATATTGGCTCCCACATATTCTATGAAGATTTTTATCGGTAAAACCGCATAACAACATACTTTGTTCCCTTTGTCATCGGTATGTTACTTGCCCGTGATTCGATCGTCGGTATCTCAATACCTAGTTCAATCTCGTTACCGGCAAGTCTCTTTACTCGTTTCGTAATACATCATCCCGCAACTAACTCATTAGTTGCAATGCTTGCAAGGCTTATAGTGATGTGCATTACCGAGTGGGCCCAGAGATACCTCTCCGTCAATCGGAGTGACAAATCCTAATCTCGAAATACGCCAACCCAACAAGTACCTTTGGAGACACCTGTAGAGCACCTTTATAATCACCCAGTTACGTTGTGACGTTTGGTAGCACACAAAGTGTTCCTTCGGTAAACGGGAGTTGCATAATCTCATAGTTATAGGAACATGTATAAGTCATGAAGAAAGCAATAGCAACATACTAAACGATCGAGTGCTAAGCTAACGTAATGGGTCAAGTCAATCACATCATTCTCCTAATGATGTGATCCCGTTAATCAAATGACAACTCATGTCTATGGCTAGGAAACATAACCATCTTTGATCAACGAGCTAGTCAAGTAGAGGCATACTAGTGACACTCTGTTTGTCTATGTATTCACACATGTATCATGTTTCCGGTTAATACAATTCTAGCATGAATAATAAACATTTATCATGATATAAGGAAATAAATAATAACTTTATTATTGCCTCTAGGGCATATTTCCTTCAGTCTCCCACTTGCACTAGAGTCAATAATCTAGTTCACATCGCCATGTGATTTAACATCAACAGTTCACATCTTTATGTGGTTAACACCCATAGTTCACATCGGTATGTGACCAACACCCAAAAGGTTTACTAGAGTCAGTAATCTAGTTCACATCGCTATGTGATTAACACCCAAAGAGTACAAAGGTGTGATCATGTTTTGCTTGTGAGATAATTTTAGTCAACGGGTCTGTCACATTCAGATCCGTAAGTATTTTGCAAATTCTATGTCTACAATGCTCTGGACGGAGCTACTCTAGCTAATAGCTCCCTCTTTCAATATGTATCCAGATTGAGACTTAGAGTCATCTGGATCAGTGTCAAAAACTTGCATCGACGTAACCCTTTACGACGAACCTTTTTTCACCTCCATAATCGAGAAACATATCCTTATTCCACTGAGGATAATTTTGACCACTGTCCAGTGATCTACTCCTAGATCACTATTGTACTCCCTTGCCAAACTCAGTGGTAGGGTATACAATAGATCTGGTACACAACATGGCATACTTTGTAGAACCTATGGCATAGGGAATGACTTTCATTCTCTTTCTATCTTCTGTCGTGGTCGGGCTTTGAGTCTTACTCAATTTCACCTTGTAACACAGGCAAGAACTCTTTCTTTGACTGTTCCATTTTGAACTACTTCAAAATCTTGTTAAGGTATGTACTCATTGAAAAAACTTATCAAGTGTCTTGATCTATCTGTATAGATCTTGATGCTCAATATGTAAGCAGCTTCACCGAGGTCTTTCTTTGAAAAAAACTCCTTTCAAAAACTCCTTTATGCTTTCCAGAAAATTCTACATTATTTCTGATCAACAATATGTCATTCACATATACTTATCAGAAATGCTGTAGTGCTCCCACTCACTTTCTTGTAAATACAGGCTTCACCGCAAGTCTGTATAAAACTATATGCTTTGATCAACTCATCAAAGCGTATATTCCAACTCCGAGATGCTTGCACCAGTCCATAGATGGATTGCTGGAGCTTGCACACTTTGTTAGCACCTTTAGGATCGACAAAACCTTCTGGTTGCATCATATACAACTCTTCTTTAAGAAATCTATTAAGGAATGTAGTTTTGACATCCATTTGCCAGATTTCATAAAATGTGGCAATTGGCTAACATGATTCGGACAGACTTAAGCATCGCTACGAGTGAGAAAATCTCATTGTACTCAACACCTTGAACTTTGTCAAAAACCTTTTTTGACAAGTCTAGCTTTGTAGATAGTAACACTACTACCAGTGTCCGTCTTCCTCTTGAAGATCCATTTATTTCTATGGCTTGCCGATCATCGGGCAAGTCAACCAAAGTCCATACTTTGTTCTCATACATGGATCCCATCTCAGATCTCATGGTCTCAAGCCGTTTTGCGGAATCTGGGCTCACCATCGCTTCTTCATAGTTTGTAGTTTCGTCATGGTCTAGTAACATAACCTCCAGAACAGGATTACCGTACCACTCTGGTGCAGATCTTACTCTAGTTGACCTACGAGGTTCAGTAACTACTTGATCTGAAGTTCCATGATCATCATCATTAACTTCCTCACTAATTGGTATAGACGTCACAGGAACCGGTTTCTGTGATGAACTACTTTCCAATAAGGGAGCAGGTATGGTTACCTCATCAAGTTCTACTTTCCTCCCACTCACTTCTTTCAAAAGAAACTCCTTCTCTATAAAGGATCCATTCTTAGCAACGAATATCTTGCCTTCGGATCTGTGATAGAAGGTGTACCCAACATTTTCTTTTGGGTATCATATGAAGACACACTTCTCCGATTTGGGTTTGAGCTTATCAGGTTGAAACTTTTTCACATAAGCATTGCAACCTCAAATTTTAAGAAACGACAACTTAGGTTTCTTGCCAAACCATAGTTCATACGGTGTCGTCTCAACGGATTTAGATGGTGCCCTATTTAACGTGAATGCAGCTGTCTCTAATGCATAACCCCAAAACGATAGTGGTAAATCGGTAAGAGACGTCATAGATTGCACCATATCTAATAAAGTACGGTTACGATGTTCGGACACACCATTATTCCGTGGTGTTCCAGGTGGCATGAGTTTGTGAAACTATTTCACATTGTTTTAACTGAAGGCCAAACTCGTAACTCAAATATTCGTTTCCGCGATCAGATCGTAGAAACTTTACTTTCTTGTTATGATGATTTTCCACTTCACTCTGAAATTATATGAACTTTTCAAATGTTTCAGACTTATGTTTCATAAAGTAGATATACCCATATCTGCTCAAATCATCTGTGAAGTTCAGAAAATAACGATACCCGCCGCGAGCCTCAACACTCGTCGGATCGCATACATCAGTATGTATTATTTCCAATAAGCCAGTTGCTCGCTCCATTGTTCCGGAGAACGGAGTCTTAGTCATCTTGCCCATAAGGCATGGTTCGCAAGCATCAAGTGATTCATAATCAAGTGATTCCAAAATCCCATCAGCATGGAGTTTCTTCATGCGCTTTACACCAGTATGACATAAATGGCAGTGCCACAAACAAGTTGCACTATCATTATTAACTTCGCATCTTTTGGCTTCAATATTATGAATATGTGTATCACTACGATCGAGATCCAACAAACCATTTTCATTGGGTGTATGACCATAGAAGGTTTTATTCATGTAAACAGAACAACAATTATTCTCTAACTTAAATGAGTAACCGTATTGCAATAAACATGATCAAATCATATTCATGCTCAACGCAAACACCAAATAACACTTATTTAGGTTCAACACTAATCCCGAAAGTATAGGGAGTGTGCGATGATGATCATATCAATCTTGGAACCACTTCCAATACACATCATCACTTCATCCTTAACTAGTTTCTGTTCATTATGCAACTCCCGTTTCGAGTTACTACTCTTTAGCAACTGAACCAGTATCAAATACCGAGGGGTTGCTACGAACACTAGTAAAATACACATCAATAATCTATATATCAAATATACCTTTGTTCACTTATCCATCCTTCTTATCTGCCAAATACTTGGGGTAGTTCCGCTTCCAGTGACCAGTTCCTTTGCAGCAGAAGCACTTAGTCTCAGGCTTAGGTCCAGACTTGGGCTTCTTCACTTGAGCAACAACTTGCTTGACGTTCTTCTTGAAGTTCCCCTTCTTCCCTTTGCCCCTTTTTCTTGAAACTAGTGGTCTTGTCAACCATCAACACTTGATGTTTTTCTTGATTTCTACCTTCGCCGATTTTAGCATTGCGAAGAGCTTGGGAATTGTTTTCGTCATCCCTTGCATACTATAGTTCATCACGAAGTTCTAGTAACTTGGTGATGGTGACTAGAGAACTCTGCCAATCACTATCTTATCTGGAAGATTAACTCCCACTTGATTCAAGTGATTGTAGTACTCAGACATTCTGAGCACATGCTCACTAGCTGAGCAATTCTCCTCCATCTTGTAGGCAAAGTACCGTTAGAGGTCTCATACCTCTCGACACGGGCATGAGTATGAAATACTAATTTCAACTCTTGGAACATCTCATATGCTCCGTGGCGTTTCAAAAAATGTCTTTGAAGCCCCGATTCTAAGCCGTAAAGCATGGTGCACTAAACTATCAAGTAGTCATTATACCGAGCTTTTGTCAAGACGTTCATAACGTCTACATCTGCTCCTGCAATAGTTCTGTCACCTAGCGGTGCATCAAGGACATAATACTTCTGTGCAGCAATGAGGTTAATCCTCAGATCACGAACCAAGTCCGCATCATTGCTACTAACATCTTTCAACTTAGTTTTCTCTAGGAACATATCAAAATAAAACAGGGAAGCTAAACGCGAGCTATTGATCTACAACATAGATATGCTAATACTATCAGGACTAAGTTCATGATAAATTTAAGTTCAATTAGTCATATTACTTAAGAACTCCCACTTAGATAGACATCCCTCTAATCCTCTAAGTGATCACGTGATCCAAATCAACTAAACCATAACCGATCATCACGTGAAATGGAGTAGTTTTCAATGGTGAACATCACTATGTTGATCAGATCTACTATATGATTCACGCTCGACCTTTCGGTCTCAGTGTTCCGAGGCCATATCTGCATATGCTAGGCTCGTCAAGTTTAACCTGAGTATTCTGCTTGTGCAAAACTGGCTTGCACCCGTTGTAGATGGACGTAGAGCTTATCACACCCGATCATCACGTGGTGTCTGGGCACGACGAACTTTGGCAACGGTGCATACTCAGGGAGAACACTTTTATCTTGAAATTTAGTGAGAGATCATCTTATAATGCTACCGTCAATCAAAGCAAGATAAGATGCATAAAAGATAAACATCACATGCAATCAATATAAGTGATATGATATGGCCATCATCATCTTGTGCTTGTGATCTCCATCTCCGAAGCACCGTCATGATCACCATCGTCACCGGCGCGACACCTTGATCTCCATCGTAGCATCGCTGTTATCTCGTCAATCTTATGCTTCTACGACTATCGCTACCGCTTAGTGATAAAGTAAAGCATTACAGGGCGATTGCATTGCATACAATAAAGCGACAACCATATGGCTCCTGCCAGTTGCCGATAACTCGGTTACAAAACATGATCATCTCATACAATAAAATTTAGCATCATGCCTTGACCATATCACATCACAACATGCCCTGCAAAAACAAGTTAGACGTCCTCTACTTTGTTGTTGCAAGTTTTACGTGGCTGCTACGGGCTGAGCAAGAACCGTTCTTACCTACGCATCAAAACCACAACGATGGTTTGTCAAGTTGGTGCTGTTTTAACCTTCGCAAGGACCGGGCGTAGCCACACTCGGTTCAACTAAAGTTGGAGAAACGGACACCCGCCAGCCACCTGTGTGCAAAGCACGTCGGTAGAACCAGTCTCGCGTAAGCGTACACATAATGTCGGTCCGGGCCGCTTCATCCAACAATACCGCCGAACCAAAGTATGACATGCTGGTAAGCAGTATGACTTATATCGCCCACAACTCACTTGTGTTCTACTCGTGCATATGACATCTACGCATAAAACCTGGCTCGGATGCCACTGTTGGGGAACGTAGTAATTTCAAAAAAATTCCTACGCACACGCGAGATCATGGTGATGCATAGCAACGAGAGGGGAGAGTGTTGTCCATGTACCCTCGTAGACCGAAAGCGGAAGCGTCAGCACAACGCGGTTGATGTAGTCGTATGTCTTCACGATCCGACCGATCAAGTACCGAACGCACGGCACCTCCAAGTTCAGCACACGTTAAGCCTGATGATGTCCCTCGAACTCCGATCCAGCCGAGTGTTGAGGGAGAGTTTCGTCAGCACGACGGCGTGGTGACGATGATGATGTTCAACCGACGCAGGGCTTCGCCTAAGCACCGCTACAGTATCATCGAGGTGAACTATGGTGGAGGGGGGCACCGCACATGGCTAAAAGATCAAATAAATTGTTGTGTCTCCAAGGGGTGCCCCCTCCCCATATATAAAGGAGTGGAGGAGGGGGAGGGCCGGCCCTCTCTATGGCGCGCCCTAGGAGGAGTCCTACTCCCACCGGGAGTAGGATTCCCCCCTTCCATGTAGTAGGAGTAGGAGTCAAGGAAAGGGGAGAGGGAAGAGAAGGAAGGAGGGGGCGCAGCCCCTCCCCCTAGTCCAGTTCGGACTAGTCAATGGGGGGGGGGGGCGCGACCCGCCTCTCTCTCTCCCCTAAAGCCCAATAAGGCCCATATACTTCTTCCCCCATATTCCCGTAACTCCTCGGTACTCCGAGAAATACCCGAACCACTAGGAACCTTTCCGATGTCCGAATATAGTCGCCCAGTATATCGATCTTTACGTCTCGACCATTTCGAGACTCCTCGTCATGTCCCCGATCTCATCCGGGACTCCGAACTACCTTCGGTACATCAAATTACATAAACTCATAATATAATCGTCATCGAACTTTAAGCGTGCAGACCCTACGGGTTCGAGAACTATGTAGACATGACCGAGACACGTCTCCGGTCAATAACCAATAGCGGAACCTGGATGCTCATATTGGCTCCCACATATTCTACGAATATTTTTATCGGTCAAACCGCATAACAGCATACATTGTTCCCTTTGTCATCGGTATGTTACTTGCCCGAGATTCGATCATCGGTATCTCAATACCTATTTCAATCTCGTTACTGGCAAGTCTCTTTACTCGTTTTGTAATACATGATCCCGCAACTAACTCATTAGTTGCAATGCTTGCAAGGCTTATAGTGATGTGCATTACCGAGTGGGCCCAGAGATACCTCTCCGTCAATCGGAGTGACAAATCCTAATCTCGAAATACGCCAACCCAACAAGTACCTTCGGAGACACCTGTAGAGCACCTTTATAATCACCCAGTTACGTTGTGACGTTTGGTAGCACACAAAGTGTTCCTCCGGTAAACGGGAGTTGCATAATCTCATAGTTATAGGAACATGTATAAGTCATGAAGAAAGCAATAGCAACATACTAAACGATCGACTGCTAAGCTAACGGAATGGGTCAAGTCAATCACATCATTCTCCTAATGATGTGATCCCGTTAATCAAATGACAACTCATGTCTATGGCTCGGAAACATAACCATCTTTGATCAAGGAGGTAGTCAAGTAGAGGCATACTAGTGACACTCTCTTTGTCTATGTATTCACACATGTATCATGTTTCCAGTTAATACAATTCTAGCATGAACAATAAACATTTATCATGATATAAGGAAATAAATAATAACTTTATTATTGCCTCTAGGGCATATTTCCTTCACTTTCTACCATCATCAACAGTGCAAAGTTCATAACTTAGTGTGGAAATTTAATTAAACGTTGACTCATGGTGGGACCTACTACGAGGTGTCCGTGATCGTGGACTCGGCTATCGATAGATTATACACTCTGCATAGGTAGCACACTCTACCCACACCACGGAACCCATGGCCTCGCACTCCCATTCGGGTGGACCAATGGCATTCCGACGAAACCCTTCCATTGCCATGACACTCTCCCGGCCACTCCGACCCAATCCCCAACGGGCTAGTCCTGGGTGGCCCCGTGTCTACCAAAGACACAACGACCACCGTCGTGGCCAAAACGATCCCACTCGCGGACCCGGTACCATAATCTCAACAACGGGCACACAAGGTTATGCCTGCTTACCGGGCCAGGGTAAGCATGCCATAACCTTCCCTAGTTGGAGGCACCGACCAGAGGCAATGTCAATGGACCGAATCAAGGCCTTCCCACAAAGGCAAATGTGGTTGCACTGGGAAAAACTCGATTCAGCGGCACCATGACCCAGTCAACGATATATTCAAGTTGAGTTATATTCAGGTTCAACTTAAAACGAAAATGACCGGTGTCATAGCATGCCATGAAATGCAAAACTACATATGCATCACATATTAACGAAAATGACTGATGTCAACCATATTCACACTAAGCATAAACATCAACAACTTATATTACTTTCTTGGTCAGGGTAGCTCACACTTTAACCAAAATATTTTGCAGCAAGTTTGATTATATTCTCATGCAAGAAAGTAACTTCGATTAATTTCTCACATGCATAGCAAAGATTATACCACAGACAAATCCTATTTTCTTACCAACCAAGTTAGGTTCAAACATTCTGTAAATCAAGTAAAATAACTAAACAAGTAATTAACAGAATATTTTCTAGCAAATTTTACTATTTTATTTATGCAAGAAAATAACTTTACGTAATTACTAACATGCATAACAAAATTATTTCTACATCACCACAAATAGATCTTAGCTTTGCTTTACCAACTAAGCTAACTTCAACATTCTGTAAATCAAGCATAAGAACTAACAAACACTTAACAGAATATAAATAACATAATAGTTATTTAAATGCATGGATTAATCATTTCATTCAAGTAAGAAAATCATAAATATTGAAATGACACCATGAAAATGTTGCTGTGGCTTGCCTTAGTGCAGATGAGGTTCACAAGCCTTCTGGTGATCCTCAAGACAAGCCTCACCCTGTGAAAATAATTTTAGGCACAAAAATAAAATACCAAGAACACTTCTGAAAATCACAAGAAATTCTAAACAGCTCAGAAAAATCTCATCTTTGGTGAGCTGCTAGATTTCTTTGCAAAGAACAACATGCAAAAAGAATCAATTCATTTGGACTTATGGTTGAGGAGTTATGGCTGTTTGAAGTGTTCTGTAAATTCAAATGAATTTGAATAAAAATAAACAAACTGGGGGGGGGGGGTGACGTCGAAGGCGTAAAGCCCAGGGGCGCCACCACTCGTACCGCTTCACGCGCATACAGAGTGGCTGACTAGCGGGCCCCGCTAGTCAGGTGAGGAGGAGGGGGAGAAGGAAACAGAGGGAGTCGCGGCTTCGCCGGAGCTCTTGCCGGTGACGAGGGCTCCTTGGCCAAAAAGAGAGGGAGGGATGGCGAGAGAGGACGGAGGCGCACCTGCCCGTACCCGTAGCGTAGCTAGAGGTGGTCGGACGGCGTCGGAATCAACCTCGCAAGCGGAGGCAGAACACGGTGGTCGCCGGAGATGAGGAAGACGGCGAGCAGAGGCAACTCCAGGGGCTCCAAGGGACGGGATGGCTTCACCAGAGAGAGGCGGAGGCCCTGGAAGGGTCGCCCTGGCCTGGGAGGGGCTGGAGCTACCGCGGCGACCAGAGGGAATCGTCGGCGAGCTCGAGCTCGAGGACGGCGGACCGCGGCCTGCCCGGCCGGGCTACGGTTTCCTACGTGCTTGTGGGTTATGTGGGAGTGGTGGATGGTGCTTGAGGAGGCTGGGGGCGGCTCCATTTATAGGCGAGCGGAGAGGGGGGGTTCGGGCTCCGCCGGTGGACACCTGTCCACGGCGCCCGGCGACGAGTGGCGTCAGTGAGAGGGGGAGAAGGCGAAGCAGCTCACGCGGCAACTGTGGGCGAACGGGGACGAGCACAGGAACGAGGAGAAGGCGACGAGCACAGTGCGCACCGCACTGTGGGGTTCGCCGGACCGTGCCCGTGCTCGCTGCGGCGAGCTCCGGCGTCGGCGAGCGCCAGAGGGGAGTTAATGGCATTGAGACGAGGATGGTGGCGAGGTTTGGCACGCTCGGGCAGACGAGGGAAGCGAGCACGCGCGAACAGAGCGCTCGGCGGCACTCAAAGCGCGTCGACACGCAGGCATGAGACGATGGACACGCGTGGCCACCGTGCGAACTCTTCCCTCAGGCCAGCCTACGTCCAAAAATCATGTCTGGCATGTTGTTCGTGGTGGTTTTGAAGTTTACCACGCTTTGATTTGGATCCAGGTGCAGTGGAGGAGTTTTTACATGCCAAGTAAGTTTCTGGTCAGTAACTTTGAGCAGTTACTGAGGTCAAACGGCTGGGAGTTGGGGGGTGTGCTTTGGAGGTTAGCCATGATCTACTAAGGTGAAAGTGCACAAGAAAATCCAGGCACAATGGAGCAAGTAAAATGGCAGTTGCTGTAGAAACCACCATTTCTGTCCAGAACAGAAAATATTTTTTGTAGCAAAAATATTCCAAAAAGTGATGAACTATTTTTCTCAGGAAGGTGCCCTAGGGTTCAAAGAATATTTGTGAATTATCTCAGATTTTCCTGGGCCATAAAAATTGGGGTTGCTTTGGAGCATACTGAACTAGATAGGGTTTTTGGGAGAAAAAATGAATATTTTTCATTGAAGAAAAATATTCCAAAGATTATTTTGGGGTGGATCAGAAGGGGAATGATGATTAGGGAGGGAAATGAAGCACTTGGGTGAAAGCCAAGGGTACCCAAGTGTTTAAGTCCATATGAAAAGATTCAAAAACTCCAAACTTCAAATGACTCCAAATGAAAATCAAGCAAATGAGAGCGGGCAAAAACCAGGCTGTCACACAAACCCACAAGTTAAGAGATCCTACTCATGCAATGTGTGAGGGTTGTAGCTAATGTATAAAAACTGGGTAATAAAGGGGTATGATCAATGTATTACTTGCGTTGCTAACGATCCGCACAACCTAGTGACTCGTAGTATCACGCTTTGCACTCCGGGAATTCTATCGCAAACAAACAATAACATACATAAGCAATCAAGCAAAGACGCACGGATGAAACTCAAATAAGAATATCTAACCAGAAAGTTCAACTTAAGAACTCCAGTTTGCAAAAAGAATCAAATCAAACGGAGCGACGAAACTCAAACGGCGAAAGAAACAAGATCCGATTACTAATCTGGACTAAAGTCAAATTTTATGGTATCAAAATCTTGTTCAAGTTTGTTAAACAGAAAGAGGGCTCCGAGACGAAGATCTAGGCGCTTGAATCGCCTTATTACGATAAACGAGCAAAAAGTTATACTAGAACGAAAATCGGATCAGAAATAGCGATCGAAAATAATCGCGAAAATCCCAAGAAAAAGAAAAACTGACGAACAGGCTAACGAACGAACCTTCGCTGTCTGTGACTAACGGGTGAACGGCGTTCGTTTAAATGAACAAACGGACGAACGTCCGCAAAATAAATAAACCGACGAAAAAACCGATCTAAGAAAATAAACCAAGAAAAACCGGGGTTAACCGTAGAAAACCGATCGGCGGTCAACGGCGAGATCTGGCGCGGCGGCTCCGGCGGGCGGCGGCGCGGCAGCGGCGGGTGGCGGCGCGGCGGCTAGGATTTGGGCGGCGGGGCGCGGTGGGCTGGCGGGTGGGCTGAGGGGCAGGGGGCCCCGTCTTATAAAGCCCCCCGGGCGGAGTCCCGGTCGGGTACGGCCCGGAGTCGGTTTCCTTTTTTTTTAAATATTCCGACGTGCAGAAAAAGAAAGAAAAGAAATACTAAACGGAATGCAAAAATCCTGAAATAAATTTTCCCTGTGCTCTAAAAATATGCCAGAAAAGGTGAACATTTATTTGGGCCTATAATGCAATTTGGAAAAACGCGTATTTTTCCTAATAGCAATAAAATCCGAATAACATCAAATATTTGATTTTAATATTTTTCCTCCAATATTTCATTTATTTTGGAGAAGTCATATTATCTCCTCTCATATATTTTAATATGAAATATTTTCGGAGAGAAAATAAACTAAAACCAAAGTGATCCTTGTTTCAATATTTGATAAAAATCAAATATGAAAAACGTGAAATCCCCAACTTTCTCCGAGGGTCCTTGAGTTGCTTAGAATTTTGAGGATCGCGAAACGAAAATGCAATAAAATATGATATGCAAGAATGACCTATGTATAACATTCCAAATTGAAAATTTGGGATGTTACAAACCTACCCCCTTAAGATGAATCTCGCCCTCGAGATTCGGGTTGGCTAGAAAATAGGTGCGGATGGTCTTTGCGTAGATCATCCTCTCATTCCCAGGTGGCTTCGTCCTCGGTATGGTGGCTCCACTGAACTTTGCAGAACTTGATAACCTTACTGCGAGTGACTCGACTGGCAAACTCAAGAATCTTGACTGGTTTCTCCTCATATGTCAAATCACTGTCCAACTGAATCGCTTCCAGGGGCACGGTATCTCTCAAAGGGATATCGGCCATCTCTGCATGGCACTTCTTCAACTGGGAAACGTGAAACACATCATGTACTCTCGACAGTCCTTCGGGTAACTCCAACTTGTAGGCTACCTCTCCCATGCGTTCCAAAACACGGTACGGTCCCACAAATCTCGGGGCTAACTTTCCTTTAACTCCAAAACGTTTAACTCCTCGAAGAGGTGATACTCGCAGATACGCTCTGTCTCCGATTTCATAGACTACCTCCTTGCGTTTTGAATTTGCATAACTTTTCTGTCTGGACTGAGCTACCTTCAGTCTATCTTGAATCAGCTTAACCTTCTCTTCAGATTCCTTAATAAAATCCGGTCCAAACAACTGGCGGTCTCCAACTTCATCCCACATCAACGGTGTTCGGCATCTTCTTCCATACAGAGCTTCGAAAGGTGCCATCTTCAAACTGGCCTGGTAGCTGTTGTTGTACGAGAAATCTGCGTAGGGCAAGTTGTCATCCCAACTAGATCCGTAATCTAGCGCACAAGATCTCAACATGTCCTCCAGAATCTGATTGACTCTCTCGGTCTGTCCATCTGTCTGCGGGTGAAATGCTGTACTGAACTCTAGCCTGGTTCCCAAAGTCTGGTGCAGCTGATGCCAAAACTTTGAGGTAAACTGTGTTCCTCTATCTGATACGATGGTCCTCGGAACTCCGTGCAGACATACGATCCTGGTCATGTATATCTTGGCCAACTTCGCACTTGTATAGGTGGTTTTCATTGGGATAAAGTGGGCTACTTTGGTCAAGCGATCCACTACTACCCAGATAGAATCATATCCCGATCGGGTCCTGGGCAATCCGGTGATGAAATCCATGCCAAGCTTATCCCACTTCCATTCGGGTATCGGCATAGGCTGCAGTAGTCCTGCTGGCTTCTGATGTTCTGCCTTCACTCTCTGACATACATCACATACGGCTACATACTTGGCAATATCCTTCTTCTTACCAGTCCACCAGAAACGCTCCTTCAAATCCAAATACATCTTGGTGTTTCCGGGGTGTATCGAGTATGGCGAGTCATGAGCTTCCTGTAGTATCAACTTCCTGATCTCTGCATTATTGGGCACATATATCCGGTCCTCAAACCATAAGGTGTCGTGCTCATCCTCATGAAAACCTTTGGCTTTCCCTTCACTCATCTTCTCCTTTATCTCGGCAATCTCCTTGTCATCCTTCCAAGCTTCTCGGATTTTTCCCAACAATGTAGACTGAACTTCCATTGCGGCAACATAACCTCTGGGAACAATCTCCAAACGTATCTCCCTGAGATCCTCGGCTAACTCCTTTGGCATCCCTCCGCTTACGAGGGTGTTAACATAACTCCTACGGCTCAAAGCGTCTGCTACGACATTGGCCTTGCCGGATGATAGTGCAGCTTCATGTCATAATCCTTTATGAGCTCCAACCATCTCCTCTGCCTAAGGTTAAGCTCCTTCTGTGTGAAGATGTACTTCAAACTCTTGTGATCCGTGTACACATCGCAACGGTTTCCAATAAGAGAATGTCTCCAGGTCTTGAGCGCATGCACCACAGCTGATAACATCAAATCATGCGTGGCATAATTCAACTCGTGCGGTTTCAGTTGTCGTGAGGCATACGAAACAACTCTCCCGTCTTGCATAAGTACTCCTCCAAGTCCTAAGCGAGAGGCATCGCAATACACTTGGAAATCCTTGCGGATATCTGGTAGAATCAGCACTGGGGCTGTAGTCAAACGTTTCTTCAACTCCTGGAAACTTGCTTCACATTCATCAGTCCAACAGAACTTAGTGTCCTTCTTCAACAATGCCGTCATAGGCTTTGCAATCTTCGAAAAATTCTCAATAAATCTCCGATAGTATCCCGCGAGTCCAAGAAAACTGCGGATCTCTCCGACTGAGGTGGGTGCCAACCACTCAGTGACTGACTGAACCTTGCTGGGATCCACTGCTATACCTTCTCCTGATATAACATGTCCAAGAAATCCAACTTCCTTCAACCAAAACTCACATTTGCTGAATTTGGCATACAACTGGTGTTCCCTGAGCTTCTCGAGAACCAAACGCAAATGTTCCTTGTGCTCCTCTTCATTCTTCGAGTATACCAAGATATCATCTATAAACACCATGACAAACTTATCCAAGAACTCCATGAAAATTTTGTTCATCATACTCATGAAATAGGCAGGGGCGTTAGTCAATCCAAATGACATAACGGTATACTCATACATCCCGTACCTTGTGGTGAAAGCTGTTTTAGGTATATCCTTCTCCCGAATCTTCAGTTGGTGATATCCTGATCGCAGATCAATCTTCGAAAACACCTTAGCTCCTTGCAACTGGTCAAACAAATCATTGATCATCGGCAGTGGATACTTATTCTTGATTGTTACTTCATTCAAAGCACGATAATCAACAACCATCCTTAAGGATCCATCCTTCTTCTCAACCAAGAGCACTTGGGCTCCCCATGGTGATGAACTTCTTCGAATGTAACCTTTCTCCAATAACTCCTTAATCTGCTTCTTAATCTCCTCCAGATCGTTTGCGGGCATCCGGTATGGTCTCTTCGATATAGGTCCGGTGCCTGACAACAGCTCTATCACAAACTCGATATCTCGATCTGGTGGCATGCCTGGTAGCTCCTCTGGAAAAACATCTGGGAAATCCTTCACTATAGGTACTTCCTCCTGAACAACTCCCGTGAGAGAATTTACATCGACATCCAATCAATTCCTAGTATCACATCCAAACCTTGTGACTCCAAAATTATCAGGTCTGAGGGGAAAACATGGCTTCCAATAGTCAATGGCATCTGAAAACATCCTTGACTTGCCATATATTCAGCTCCTGGCGAACTTACTAACATTGGTGTCCTAAGTACCTTAGTGGGCAACTTATACTTATCCACAAATCCCCTTGATATGTATGAATGCGATGCACCAGTATCGAAAAGGACAATTGCAGTAAAAGACTTAACCAAAAACTTACCAATAACTGCATCAGGCTGCTCCTCAACTTCCTCCACGTTCACGTGGTTCACTTGTCCCCTATTGAAAGGGTTGGGCTTCTTCCCAGCGCATCCATTGCCATTGCTATTCTTTGCTCCAGGGCACTCAGTGGCATAGTGTCCAGTCTTCCCGCACTTGAAACAAGTAATGTGACTTAGGTCTTTCTTGGAGGGTGTGGCTGGGTTAGAGCGGTTCTGATTGCTGCCTGCTCCATTCCCGTTTCCATTCTTGGAGCCATTGTGGTTGTGAGAACTCCCTCCGTTGTGGTTGTGGCCTCCATGGTTATGGACAAGTCCTCATGAGTTTGGGGTGAAACGAGGCTTCTGCTGAGCTCCAGAATTGTACTTTCCTTGTCCATACTTCCTCTTGCGGCTCTCAATCTGCTGTTGCTTCCCTTCAATCATAAGGGCCTTGTCTACCAACTCCAGGTAGTTGTTGAATGTTGCCACCATCAACTGCATGCTCATCTCATCATTTAGCCCTTCCATAAACTTCTCCTGCTTCACGGCATCTGTGGCCACATCATTAGGGGCATAACGAGATAGCTTACTGAACTCATCTACGTACCGAGCCACAATACGATTCCCCTGGCGTAAGTTGCGAAACTCATGCTTCTTCATGCTCATAGCTCCAGTTGAGACATGGGCTGTGCGGAATGCTTGCTGAAACTGATCCCAAGTAACATTGGCTATGGGAAAAGTGGCTGTGTAATTCTCCCACCATGAGGCTACGGGTCCATCCAACTGATGTGCGGCAAAACGCACCTTCTCTGCATCCGTGCAACCTGCGGTGGTCAACTCCCTTCCAATCCTGCGTAGCCAGTCATCCGCAACTATTGGCTCGGTGCTACTGGAAAACACCGACGGCTGTAACCTCAGAAAACGGGCTAAGTTGTCAACTGGAGGAGGGTTGTTGTTGTTGTTCTTGTTGTTGTTGTTGTTGCCTTGGTTCTGGACTAATATCTGCATCAAGGCATTCTGCTGCTAGATCAACTGGGTGATCTCCGGTGGGAAGACAAATCCGGTGTCACGTCTCGGAGGCATCTGAGGGGTTTTAGAGGGAAGAGATTAGAATAGAAAAGAGGTCTAGTGAGAAAACACTACCCATATGCACATGAGACAAACACAATCATATCACTCAATCAAACAAGCAAGGGCATACAAACGGTCTAGAACTATCGTTACAGTACTCGGACTATACTATTTACACGGGGGAAATACTACTGATCATATGATGGTCTACTAGAAGTTTTGATCAGTGGAAGACTCCATGATATCCGCTCCAGCTTCGTCTTCAAAGTCATCATCACTATCGTCGAGGGTCAGAGTCGGTGTCGTCGATGATGATGTAGTTTTCTGGGCAAGTGGAATCGTCGTCTTCTCCTCCTGGCTTGGGGTCTCCCATGAATACTCCGATCTTCTTTATCAGGTCGTCGTTCTTCTCCAACAGGGTCGCAATTTCCTCCTCATATCCATCGCGTGTAGACTTGAGTTCCTCCTCCAACTCGGTGATCCTTGTCATTGCCTTCTTCAAATCTATCATGCCTGCGCACATCTGGTTCTCCTGGCGTCGAATGTGCTGGTTTAACTCCTGGATGAATGCTGCAATGGACCTGTCCTTCCTGGTGCTGACTATCTCCCATTGCTCATCTCGGCACCCACAAATCTGGTAGATAGTATCCTCCAGATCCTTGTGGTAAACTTCTCCAATGCGTCCCATGGCGATGTGGGCTGCCATGCTCTTGCCTAGACTCCAGGTGGGTGCGTCAAAGGAAAACTCTATGGGCTCAGTGACTGGCGTGAATGTCCTTCCTGGAACTTGAACTTGAATCATCTAGCGCTCCTCTTCGGGTAAAGTGGCGTTGTAGGTCCCGGTGAAGCTTGGTATTCCAATGTTCAGGTATCTAGTAACCTCCTTCAGGTGTCGTCCAAAGGGGGTGTCTTCATCCGGTTGTGCAAACTTGTTCCTCGAGTCCGCCATCCTAAGGAGCAGAAAATGGAGAGGAGTCAGAAATGAGTAGACAAGAGTGACCTATGGCTTTAGCTTAGTGGTTGCTACCTCTTGAGCACTACGTTGGTTTTCCCTTGAAGAGGAAAGGGTGATGCAGCAAATTAGCGTAAGTATTTCCCTCAGTTTTTGAGAACCAAGGTATCAATCCAGTAGGAGACCACGCACGAGTCCCTCACACCTACACAAACAAATAAATCCTCGCAACCAACGCGATAAGGGGTTGTCAATCCCTACACGGTCACTTAGGGGAGTGAGATCTGATAGATATGATAAGATAACATTTTTGGTATTTTTAGGATAAAGATGCAAAGTAAAGAAAACAGAATAAAAACGGCGCCAGAAATAGCTTGTTATCGGGAGATTAATATGATGGAAAATAGACCCGGGGGCCATAGGTTTCACTAGTGGCTTCTCTCAAGAGCATAAGTATTACGGTGGGTGAACAAATTACTGTTGAGCAATTGATAGAATTGAGCATAGTTATGAGAATATCTAGGTATGATCATGTATATAGGCATCACGTCCGAGACAAGTAGACCAACTCTTGCCTGCTTCTACTACTATTACTCCACACATCGACCGCTATCCAGCATGCATCTAGAGTATTAAGTTCATAAGAACAGAGTAACGCTTTAAGTAAGATGGCATGATGTAGAGGGATAAACTCATGCAATATGATATAAACCCCATCTTGTTATCCTCGATGGCAACAATACAATACGTGCCTTGCTGCCCCTATTGTCACTGGGAAAGGACACCGCAAGATTGAACCCAAAGGTAAGCACTTCTCCCATTGCAAGAAAGATAAATCTAGTAGGCCAAACCAAACTGATAATTCGAAGAGACTTGCAAAGATAACCAATCATACATAAAAGAATTCAGAGGAGATTCAAATATTGTTCATAGATAAACTTGATCATAAACCCACAATTCATCGGTCTCAACAAACACACCGCAAAAGAAGATTACATCGAATAGATCTCCACAAGAGAGGGGGAGAACATTGTATTGAGATCCAAAAAGAGAGAAGAAGCCATCTAGCTAATAACTATGGACCCGAAGGTCTGAGGTAAACTACTCACACATCATCGGAGAGGCTATGGTGTTGATGTAGAAGCCCTCCGTGATCGATGCCCCCTCCGGCGGAGCTCCGGAACAGGCCCCAAGATGGGATCTCACGGGTACAGAAGGTTGCGGTGGTGGAATTAGGTTTTTGGCTCCGTATCTGGTAGTTTGGGGGTACGTAGGTATATATAGGAGGAAGAAGTACGTCGGTGGAGCAACATGGGGCCCACGAGGGTGGAGGGTGCGCCCAGGGGGGTAGGCGCGCCCCCCTACCTCGTGCTCTCCTGGTTGATGTCTTGACGTTTGGTCCAAGTCCTCTGGATCACGTTCGTTCCGAAAATCGCGTTCCCGAAGGTTTCATTCCGTTTGGACTCTGTTTGATATTCTTTTTCTGCGAAACTCTATAATAGGCAAAAAACATCAATTCTGGGCTGGGCCTCCGGTTAATAGGTTAGTCCCAAAAATAATATAAAAGTGTATAATAAAGCCCAATAATTTCCAAAGCAGAATATAATATAACATGGAACAATCAAAAATTATAGATACGTTGGAGACGTATCAAGCATCCCCAAGCTTAATTCCTGCTCGTCCTCGAGTAGGTAAATGATAAAAACAGAATTTTTGATGTGGAATGCTACTTGGCATAATTTCAATGTAATTCTCTTAATTGTGGTATGAATATTCAGATCCGAAAGATTCAAGACAAAAGTTTAATATTGACATAAAAATAATAATACTTCAAGCATACTAACTAAGCAATCATGTCTTCTCAAAATAACATGGCCAAAGAAAGTTATCCCTACAAAATCATATAGTCTGGCTATGCTCTATCTTCGCCACACAAAATATTTAAATCATGCACAACCCCGATGACAAGCCAAGCAATTGTTTCATACTTTTAGTGTTCTCAAACTTTTTCAATCTTCACGCAATTCATGAGCGTGAGCCATGGACATAGCACTATATGTGGAATAGAATGGTGGTTGTGGAGAAGACAAAAAAGGAGAAGATAGTCTCACATCAACTAGGCGTATCAACGGGCTATGGAGATGCCCATTAATAGATATCAATGTGAGTGAGTAGGGATTGCCATGCAACGGATGCACTAGAGCTATAAGTATATGAAAGCTCAACAAAAGGAACTAAGTGGGTGTGCATCCAACTCGCTTGCTCACGAAGACCTAGGGCATTTTGAGGAAGCCCATCATTGGAATATACAAGCCAAGTTCTATAATGAAAAAAAATCCCACTAGCATATGAAAGTGATATCATAGGAGACTCTCTATCATGAAGATCATGGTGCTACTTTGAAGCACAAGTGTGGTAAAAGGATAGTAACATTGTCCCTTCTCTCTTTTTCTCTCATTTTTTTATTTGGGCCTTTTCTTTTTTATGGCCTCTTTTTTTTCGTCCGGAGTCTCATCCTGACTTGTGGGGGAATCATAGTCTCCATCATCCTTTCCTCACTTGGGACAATGCTCTAAAAAAATGATGATCATCACACTTTTATTTACTTACAACTCAATACTTAGAACAAAATATGACTCTATGTGAATGCCTCCGGCGGTGTACCGGGATATGCAATGAATCAAGAGTGACATGTATGAAAGAATTATGAATGGTGGCTTTGCCACAAATACGATGTCAACTACATGGTCATGCAAAGCAATATGACAATGATGGAGCGTGTCATAATAAATGGAACGGTGGTAAGTTGCATGGCAATATATCTCGGAATGGCTATGGAAATGCCATGATAGGTAGGTATGGTGGCTGTTTTGAGGAAGGTATATGGTGGGTGTATGATACCGGCGAAATGTGCGCGGTATTAGAGAGGCTAGCAATGGTGGAAGGAGGAAAAGTGCGTATAATCCATGGACTCAACATTAGTCATAAAGAACTCATATACTTATTGCAAAAATCTACAAGTTATCAAAGCAAAGTATTACGCGCATGCTCCTAGGGGGATAGATTGGTAGGAAAAGACCATCGCTCGTCCCCGACCGCCACTCATAAGGAAGACAATCAATAAATAAATCATGCTCCGACTTCATCACATAACGATTCACCATACGTGCATGCTACGGGAATCACAAACTTTAACACAAGTATTTCTCAAATTCACAACTACTCAACTAGCATGACTCTAATATCATCATCTCCATATCTCAAAACAATTATCAAGCATCTAACTTCTCATGGTATTCAACACACTCATAAGATTTTTTTTACTAATCTTGAATGCCTATCATTGTCAAAGCAAACTACCATGCTGTTTTGTAGGACTCTCAAAATAATCTAAGTGAAGCATGAGAGAACAATAGTTTCTATAAAAAAAAATCACCACCGTGCTCTAAAAGATATAAGTGAAGCACTAGAGCAAAAACTATATAACTCAAAAGATATAAGTGAAGCACATAGAGTATTCTAATAAATTTCGAATCATGTGTGTCTCTCTCAAAAGGTGTGTACAGCAAAGATGATTGTGGTAAACTAAAAAGCAAAGACTCAAATAATACAAGACGCTCCAAGAAAAACACATATCATGTGGTGAATAAAAATATAGCTCCAAGTAAAGTTACCGATGGAAGTAGACGAAAGAGGGGATGCCTTCCGGGGCATCCCCAAGCTTTGGCTTTTAGGTGTCCTTAGATTATCTTGGGGTTGCCATGGGCATCCCCAAGCTTAGACTCTTTCCACTCCTTGTTCCATAATCCATCAAATCTTTCACCCAAAACTTGAAAACTTCACAACACAAAACTTAGCAGAAAATCTCGTGAGCTCCGTTAGCGAAAGAAAACAAAACACCACTTCAAGGTACTGTAATGAACTCATTCTTTATTTATATTGGTGTTAAACCTACTGTATTCCAACTTCTCTATGGTTTATAAACTCTTTTGCTAGCCATAGATTCATCAAAATAAGCAAACAACACACGAAAAAACAGAATCTATCAAAAACAGAACAGTCTGTAGTAATCTGTAACTAACGCGAACTTCTGGAACTCCAAAAATTCAGACAAAATAGGACGGCATAGAAAATTTGTTTATTGATCAGCAGCTTGGAATCAATATTTTATCACGTTCTGGTGATTTTTAACAATTATTTCCGTGAACAGAAAGTTTCTGGAATTTACAGCAAGATCAAATAACTATCATCCAAGAAGATCCTATAGGTTTAACTTGGCACAAACACTAATTAAAACATAAAAATACATCTAACCAGAGGCTATATCAAAGATTTATTCCTAAACAGAACCAAAAAGCAAAAAACTAAAAATAAAATTGGGTTGCCTCCCAACAAGCGCTATCGTTTAACGCCCCTAGCTAGGCATAATAGCAAGGATATATCTAGGTATTGCCATCTTTGGTAGGCAATCCATAAGTGGCTCTCATAATAGATTCATAAGGTAATTTTACTTTCTTTCTAGGGAAGTGTTCCATGCCTTTCCTTAACGGAAATTGGAATCTAATATTCCCTTCCTTCATATCAATAATTGCACCAATCGTTCTAAGGAAAGGTATACCAAGAATAATAGGACATGAAGGATTGCAATCTATATCAAGAACAATGAAATCTACGGGCACATAATTCCTATTTGCAAAAATAAGAACATCATTAATTCTTCCCATAGGTTTCTTAATAGTGGAATCCGCAGGGTGCAAGTTTAGAGAGCAATCATCAAATTCACGGAAACCTAGTAAATCGCATGAAGTTTTTGGAATTGTGGAAACACTAGCACCCAAATCACACAAAGCATAGCATTCATGATCTTTAATTTTAATTTTAATAGTAGGTTCCCATTCATCATAAAATTTTCTAGGGATAGAAACTTCCAACTCAAGTTTTTCTTCATAAGATTGCATCAAAGCATCAACGATATGTTTAGTAAAAGCTTTATGTTGACTATAAGCATGTGGAGAATTTAGCACGGATTGCAACAAGGAAATACAATCTATCAAAGAACAATTATCATAATTAAATTCCTTGAAATCCAAAATAGCGGGTTCATCAATATCTAGAATTTTGACCTCTTCATTCCCACTTTTATCAATTTTAGCATCAAGATCTAAAAACTCTGAATTTTTGGAACGCCTTCTAGGTAAAGGTGGATCATATTCAGTCCCATCATTATCAAGATTCATATTTCAAAACAAAGATTTAATAGGGGACACATCAGTAACTTTTAGATCTTCATCTTTATTTTCATAGAAACTAGAAGAACACGCTTTCACAAAGCAATCTTTCTTAGCACGCATCCTAGCGGTTCTTTCTTTGCACTCATCAGTGGAAATTCTCATGGCTTTGAGAGACTCATTGATATCATGCTTAGGTGGAATAGATCTAAGTTTCAAAGAATCAACATCAAGAGAAATTCTATCAACGTTCCTAGCCAATTCATCAACTTTAAGCAATTTTCTTCAAGCAAAGCATTGAAATTCTTTTGCGAATTCATAAATTCCTTAACACTAGTCTCAAATTCAGAGGGCATCTTATTAAAAGTTCCATAAGAATTGTTGTAGGAATTACCAGAATTATTAGAGGAATTACTAGGGTACGGCCTAGGATTAAAGTTTCCTCTATACGCGTTGTTACCAAAATTATTCCTACAAACAAAATTCACATCCATAGATTCATTATTATTCTCAATCAAAGTAGACAAAGGCATATCATTAGGATAAGAAGAAACACTTCTATTAGCAAATAATTTCATAAGTTCATCCATCTTTCCACTCAAAACATTAATTTCTTCTATCGCATGCACTTTTTTATTAGTAGATCTTTCAGTGTGCCATTGAGAATAATTAACCATAATATTATCTAGGAGTTTAGTAGCTTCTCCTAAAATGATTTCCATAAAAGTGCCTCCCGTGGCCGAATCTAAAAGATTTCTAGAAGCAAAATTCAATCCGGCATAAAATTTTTGTATAATCATCCACAAATTCAAACCATGCATAGGGCAATTACGTATCATTAATTTCATCCTCTCCCAAGCTTGTGCAACATGTTCATGATCAAGTTGCTTAAAATTCATAATATCGTTTCTAAGAGAGATGTACTTAGCGGGAGGAAAATATTTAGAGATAAAAGCATCTTTGCACTTATTCCAAGAATCAATACTATTTTTAGGCAAAGACGAAAACCAAGCTTTAGCACGATCTCTAAGCGAAAAAGGAAATAGCTTCAATTTAACAATATCATTGTCCACATCTTTCTTCTTTTGCATATCACACAAATCAACGAAGCTATTTAGATGGGTAGTGGCATCTTCACTAGGAAGGCCGGCGAATTGATCTTTCATGACAAGATTCAACAAAGCAGCATTGATTTCACAAGATTCAGTATCGGTAAGAGGAGCAATCGGAGTGCTAAGAAAATCATTATTGTTGGTATTGGTAAAGTCACACAATTTAGTATTATCTTGAGCCATCGTGACAAGCAAGCAATCCAACACGCGAGCAAACAAGAAGCAAACAAAAAAGAGGCGAACGGAAAAGAGAGGGCGAATAAAACGGCAAGGGTGAAGTGGGGGAGAGGAAAACGAGAAACAAATGGCAAATAATTTAATGCAAGGGATAAGGGTTTGTGATGGGTACTTGGTATGTTGACTTTTGCGTAGACTCCCCGGCAACAGCGCCAGAAATCCTTCTTGCTACCTCTTGAGCAATGTGTTGGTTTTCCCTTGAAGAGGAAAGGGTGATGCAGCAAAGTAGCGTAAGTATTTCCCTCAGTTTTGAGAACCAAGGTATCAATCCAGTAGGAGGCCACGCACGAGTCCCTCGCACCTACACAAACAAATAAATCCTCGCAACCAACGCGATAAGGGGTTGTCAATCCCTACACGGTTACTTACGAGAGTGAGATCTAATAGATATGATAAGATAATATTTTTAGTATTTTTTATGATAAAGATGCAAAGTAAAGAAAACAAAATAAAAACGACGCCCGAAATAGCTTGTTATCGGGAGATTAATATGATGGAAAATAGACCCGGGGGCCATAGGTTTCACTAGTGGCTCTCAAGAGCATAAGTATTACGGTGGGTGAACAAATTACTGTTGAGCAATTGATAGAATTGAGGATAGTTATGAGAATATCTAGGTATGATCATGTATATAGGCATCACGTCCGAGACAAGTAGACCGACTCCTGCCTGCATCTACTACTATTACTCCACACATCGACCGCTATCCAGCATGCATCTAGAGTATTAAGTTCATAAGAGCAGAGTAACGCTTTAAGTAAGATGACATGATGTAGAGGGATAAACTCATGCAATATGATATAAACCCCATCTTGTTATCCTCGATGGCAACAATACAATACGTGCCTTGCTGCCCCTACTGTCACTGGGAAAGGACACCGCAAGATTGAACCCAAAGCTAAGCACTTCTCCCATTGCAAGAAAGATCAATCTAGTAGGCCAAACCAAACTGATAATTCGAAGAGACTTGCAAAGATAACCAATCATACATAAAAGAATTCAGAGGAGATTCAAATATTGTTCATAGATAAACTTGATCGTAAACCCACAATTCATCGGTCTCAACAAACACACCGCAAAAGAAGATTACATCGAATATATCTCCACGAGAGAGGGGGAGAACATTGTATTGAGATCCAAAAAGAGAGAAGAAGCCATCTAGCTAATAACTATGGACCCAAAGGTCTGAGGTAAACTACTCACACATCACCAGAGAGGCTATGGTGTTGATGTAGAAGCCCTCCGTGATCGATGCCCCCTTCGGCGGAGCTCCAGAACAGGCCCCAAGATGGGATCTCACGGGTACAGAAGGTTGCGGCGGTGGAATTAGGTTTTTGGCTTCGTATCTGGTAGTTTGGGGGTACGTAGGTATATATAGGAGGAAGAAGTACGTCGGTGGAGCAACGTGGGGCCCACGAGGGTGGAGGGCGCGCCCAGGGGGGTAGGCGCGTCCCCTACCTCGTGCACTCCTGGTTGATGTCTTGACGTAGGGTCCAAGTCCTCTGGATCACGTTCGTTCCGAAAATCACATTCCCGAAGGTTTCATTGCGTTTGGACTCCGTTTGATATTCTTTTTCTGCGAAACTATGAAATAGGCAAAAAACATCAATTCTGGGCTGGGCCTCCGGTTAATAGGTTAGTCCCAAAAATAATATAAAAGTGTATAATAAAGCCCAATAATGTCCAAAATAGAATATAATATAGCATGGAAAAATTTAAAATTATAGATACGTTGGAGACGTATTAGTGGTCGTGTCCTACATTCAGCGTGTGCTCTGATACCATCTTGTAGCGACCCGACCTCAAACGGTCAAGTCTCCGTGCTTCAGTGTCATCCCTGGATCGGTAATGCTGACACACACAGTACTCGAAGGATTTATAACAGAGTAGCAATCACACACTTATTACATCGAAGTCTCCAAAAGAGAACTTATTACAATAGATATGGCTTAAGGCCATCTAACACGATAACAGCGGAAGGCTTGGAAGATAAAGTGAGTCCATCAACTCCAACGGCATAGCTGAGTGCACGACAACGACCTATCGCACCTTTACTCGTCGTCTGAAAAGTCTGCAACATAATACGTTGCAGCCCGAAAAATGGGTCAGCACATGGAATATGCTGGCAATATAACACAGTAGAGCAATGAACAGATAATGCTATCACTATATGCATATATGGCTGGTGGAGGCTCTACGGTTATATGATTTTTGCGAAAAGCCAATTTTTTCCTACAACAAAGGAATACATTTTATTTAACTATCATGGTAGTTGTTAAAACATTGAGAAGGTTCCTCCAACTCAATCCCAACTAAGCATCATCATTAAACCCAATCAAATTATATTAAGAGTGATGAGATCCACATGATAATCCAAGAACTAGATACTCAAGATTTCCATAACCGGGGACACGGCTAACCATGATTAGTTTGTACACTCTGTAGAGGTTTGCGCACTTTTCCCCACAAGACTTGATCTCCTCCGTTGGATTTATCGCACTACAAGGTTTTTGAGAAACGGATGACCGAGACATAGTCTTTCAGAAACATTAACTCTTTACCCTGGGTGGACAGTTACACCTACTTTCCCTCTACATCTGCTAGCCCACCACTGAAAGAGGTCATGCAACATACTCAACTATGCCAGAGCCCATAGTGGCTTGTGGCTGCACACGGAAGTTTCTAGCATGAATAATCTTATGATCCCTTTGAGCCTGGGTGGCGGACCGTAGGATGATCACACGGGTACTCCGGGATATCCTAGGACAACACTAGATTCTCCAGGTGCCCAAACAAGCAATCCACCCAGATGTGTATTAAAGTTGCCACCGTAAGTTGAACCATTAATTAACAATCAAACATCTGTCATGGAATCGACGTCTACGAGCATAGCATAGCAATATAAACATAACGTAGAAGTAACTCCCAAGGGTTTGATATTAAAACAGGTAATAGGTTCTACCTCATCATCTACTTCCCAAACCCACAAGTTAAGAGATCCTACTCATGCAATGTGTGAGGGTTGTAGCTAATGCATAAAAACTGGGTAATAAATGGGTATGATCAATGTGTTACTTGCCTTGTTGACGATCCGCAAAACCTAGTGACTCGTAGTAGCACGCTTCGCACTCCGGGAATTCTATCGCAAACAAACAATAACATACATAAGCAATCAAGAAAAGATGCACAGGTAAAACTCAAATAAGAAGATATAACCAGAAAGTTCAACTTAAGAACTCCGGCTTGCAAAAAGAATCAAATCAAACAGAGCAACGAAACTCAAACGACAAAAGAAACAAGATCCGATTACTAATCTGGACTAAAGTCAAATTTTACAGTATCAAAATCTTGTTCAAGTTGGTTAAACAGAAAGAGGGCTTCGATACGAAGATCTAGACGCTTGATACGCCTAATTCCGATAAACGAGCGAAAAGTTATACTAGAACGAAAATCAGATCAGAAATCGCGATCGAAAATAATCGCGAAAATCCCGAGAAAAAGAAAAAACTGACGAACAGGCTATCGAATGAACGTTCGCTGTCTGTGACTAACGGGTGAACAGCATTCGTTTAAACGAATGAACGGACGAACGTCCGCAAAATAAATAAACCGACGAAAGAACGATCTAAGAAAATAAACCGAAAAACCGAGGTTAACCATAGAAAACCGACCGGCGGTCAACGACGGTCAACGGCGAGATCCGGCGCGACGGCGGCGCGGTGGCAGCGGCGGCGGCGGCTAGGGTTTGGGCGGCGGGGCGCGGTGGGCTGGCGGGTGGGCTGAGGGGCAGGGGCCCCCGGCTTATAAAGCCCCCGGGCGGAGTCCCGATCGGGTACAGCCCGGAGTCGGTTTCCTTTTTTAAAATATTCCGACGTGCAGAAAAAGAAAGAAAAGAAATACTAAACGGACTCCGAAAATCCCGAAATAAATTTTCCCTGTCCTCTAAACATATGCCGGACAAGGTGAACATTTATTTGGGCCTATAATGCAATGTTGAGAAACGCGTATTTTCCTAATAGCAATAAAATCCGAATAACATCAAATATTTGATTTTAATATTTTTCCTCCAATATTTCATTTATTTTGGAGAAGTCATATTATCTCCTCTCATATATTTTAATATGAAATATTTTCGGAGAGAAAATAAATTAAAACCAAAGTGATCCTTGTTTGAGTATTTGATAAAAATCAAATATGAAAAACGTGAAATCCCCAACTCTCTCCGGGGGTCCTTGAGTTGCTTAGAATTTCGAGGATCGCGAAACGAAAATGCAATAAAATATGATATGCAAGAATAACCTATGTATAACATTCCAAATTGAAAATTTGGGATGTTACATGCTAAGACTGTCATGTAGGCAAAAAAGGTGTTGTGGCAAGGTAATTAAGAGGCACTACTAGGAGAAATCCTACTAGAAGCACTGGAAATACCTATAGCAATAGCATTGGGGCCAGCGCTACTGCTAATGCGCTATAGCTAAGTTGTAGTAGTAGCGCTGCTCGGACCAGAGCTACTGGTAAGTATTGTTATCAGTAGCGCTGCTTCAACAAGCGCTTGCTAATTATCTGTAGCGCTGCGCCGAAGCAAACGCTACTCCTAAACCAGCACTGCAGCTAGACACCTACCAGCGCTCAGTACAAAAAAATACACTTCCGTGATGATACGTGTTTGTCACAGTAGGTCGCATTTTTTGTCATGCATGTACATGCATGACAAATTTATGACAGAATCAAGATAGTCATACCTGTGCTGTCGTAGAAGTGTTCCATGACATTACCAAAATTATCATCACGAAAGTGTCCACTTCCATGACGATAAATCGCGCGTCACAGAAGTGCTTTCGTCAAGGGTGACCGACACATGGCATCCACCGTAACGGAACGCCGTTAAGCTATCGGGTCGGGTTTTGGATCCGATAACCTATTAACAGCCCTGACCAATGGGGATTTTCCACATGTAAAATCATCATTGGCTGGAGGAAACACGTGTCGGCTCATCGTTGGGACAGATGTCATCCACTCATTGGACGGAAGGCGCCTATGATACGTTGACACGTGGCACGGCCCAACAGAGGCCCATTCATGTGAAAAGGCCGGCCCGTTTGACTTGGTCAAAAGCTGGTGGGCCGGCCCATGGAAAGCCTGTTAACGGCCTGTTCGCATATAGCCCATTTACAGCCCGCTAACCCAAGGCCCGTTACGCCCTATCCGAATTAGGCACCAGTAGCGTCATCTGGGCCATCCATTAACGGCCCGTTATTCCGTTGGGCCGTTTCCAGCCCATGTTATCTTTCGGCCTTCTCAGAGCCCATTTATTCTTGGGCTCATTTCCAGCATTCGGTTACTTACGGCCCGTTACTGTCATTTTCTGCTTGTGGGCCAAATCAGCCCTTCGTTACAGTCGGCCCGTTTGTGGTCCGTTAATATGTTGGGCCGTTTTCATAGCGTCATCAAATACGGCCTATTAACGATGGCCCGTTATGGTCGGCCCATGAACGGACGATTCCAACTCTAGCCCGTTTACGGCCATAATGCGGTCTGTTTGGCCCATGTTTGGCCAATCGATCATACGGCCCGTATAAGGCCCATTGATGATACGGCCCGCAGAAGGCCCATTGTTTCTACGGCCCGTAGAAGGCCCATTGTTTCTACGGCCCGTAGAAGGCCCACTGTTTCTACGGCCAGTAGGAGGCCCAGTGTCACTACAGTAAATATTAGCCCATGGTTTTTGTGGCCTAGTTTTAAAAAATAGGTTATTGCAGCCACTAGCTAACCGCAGAAAAAGAACTGCAATGACTACAAGCAAACAAATAAACAAGACAACAAGGAAATAAATAAGCAAGCAACTAACGCTAGGCTATCACGGCTATTACACATATTACATCCACTGGGCATCAAATTTCGCCACCAGTGCAAATATAGGGAACAAAGCAGCATATCATATACACTGGTTGCCAAAGTTGGCGACCAGCGCAAATAAACGCCGCAGCAGAACAAATCCAGAACTGAAACCACTTCAGAAGATCTCAAGAAACAATATCCTGGGTACCCATAATGCTGGCAAGATGCTTAGCAAGCTTATTAACTTTCTCTTGTTTGGCGCTTAAATCCTCCAGCGCTTGCTGTTGCACCAGAAAATATGCATCTTGATTCTGCAGGGACTTTCTCAGTCCTTCAGCTTCCTGTCGCAGCACATCTGATCGATGTCTTTCAACTTGAAGTTGAGACTCAAGAAGACAAACTGATTCAGGCAGCGAGTTTGAAGAGCTTGTGCCAGCAGTAGTGGCCAGTAACTCGAACACTACATCAAGACAGGAGTTTTGGGTTCCCTCACTGTCGTCAAGATAGTTTTTATCAGCTTTCTTGGAGACCAACAGGGATGTCTCACTATCTTGAACCTTATCTGCATTACTTCCTTTACCATTGGATAACGCGGTACTGTTCTCCAATATTTTGTCCACATTCTAAAAGAGAAACAAGCAGACACATCACATCACATGTTTACCATGTTGTATATGAAACTCATTTTGGTAAATGAGTTCAGTAGTAAAGTGGACAGGATAATAGCATGAAACAAACATATATCTATGTACCATGGTCACTTTATGGTCTATATCATTCTAGTTTTTGTTGCCAAATCAAGATAGAGACACAGTTCAAATAATATCTGTTCAAGACAAAGCAGAATAGACAGAATATAAGTGTGGGTAACTACGGAGCAATAACAACACTTGTAATGTGCATGACATGAGAACATAACTGTTTATTCAATTGAAACTGAAATCAACATAGAGCAGGTTACAACAGCAAACCAGTTAAAGAAACAGGTTTAAAACATACCTGTTGCGCCATTGGAGTTTCAATTCCATCCTTCAAATTTGAAAATAGTTGGTATGAGTAAATACAGTAATACAAGAGCAAAGGAGTATGAACCATAGCTACAGAACCTAACCTGAGAACAAATCTTCTTCTCCTTTAAGCGTTGAGTTGGGATTCGGAGTGGTGGTCCTCGTGCTTTGGGCACTGCAGTTCCCTTACTAACTGCTGGTGTTTGGGTGCTCTGTGGTGGAGACGGTGTTGTGTCAACTGGAACTGGGTTACTATCTGCCGGGGTTGGGGTTAGAAGGGGTGTAGCTGGTTCTCTGTCCAAATGGGTAGGGGTACAATCTGTGAGAGTCTGGGTTATGTGTGGTGGATGTGGTCCTTGGGCAAGTACAACCGTGGTTCTATCTGCATCAACTGGTAGCACTATCTTTTCTGAAGACCGTGTTGTTACTCCCTTAGATACTGCCATCACGCTCTCCAATTCAAATGGCTGATAAACAAGAAAAGTAATTGAAAGTATAGACATTGTATGATAGACAGGTGCAATGGATAGTGGGGAATAAAAGAGGGCATGAAATAATTCATATTTATGTTGTCTAACCAAACAGGATAGCATGACACAATTTCACATATATGATGGCTAACTAAACAGGATAGCATGGCACAATTTCACATTATGATGGCTAACTAAAAAAGATGGAAAGACATAGTTCAAAATATGAGACTATGTAAACAGGATGACATGACATAACTATATAATGTGTTTATTAAATAGGTTGGCATGCCATAATTCACATACATTCACGGATAGAATGCCATAATTCAAAATATGATGACTGTAAACACTAAACATGATGAGATGATATAACTATATGATGTCTTTATTAAATGGGTTGCCATGCCATAATTCAGATAGATGATGTGTATGTACTATGTAAACATGATGGCATGATATAATTCAAATATATGATTTATATAGTAAGCAAGTAAGCAGATGGCAATCCATATATGATGTAAAAACTAAGCAATGCAAGACAACATGCATGACATGGGTAATATAACCCTGCCAAGTTTGAGCATAGACCTCAGGGGGGAAATAGGACTGGTCATCAGTCTCTGAATCCTCCTCTAAGGAGCTCTCTGTAACCAGCAAGATGTCTGCTTCAGCAGGTAGCATTGTCTGCTCTGAATACCTTGTTTTCACTCCAGATACTTCCATCTGTCTCTGAATCCTCCTCTGAGGAGCTATTCGTAACCAGCGAGATATGCGCTTCGTCAGATAGCATTGTTTGCTCTGAAGACCTTGTTTTCACTCCAGAATTTGCCATCACCGTGTCAAATGGCTGATGCACACGAAGAGCAGTTGAATGTACTAACATTGTTGACAAATGTAATATGTAACGAAAAAAAGGATGACCTGATATAATTTACATATAAGATGACTGGCTAAGCAGGATGGCATTGAAAAATTCACATATATGATGCCTGGCTAAACAAGATGGCGTTGCATAATTCACATAAACGATGATTAAACTAAACAGATGGCATTCGCACAAAGGATGTCTAAACTAAGCAGATGACATATTTGATGTATAAAGTAAGCAATGCAAGACACCATATGCATGATATAACCAACATCAGCATGCCAAGTTAGAGCGAAGACCTCAGGGGGTAAATAGGAGTTGTCTTCTCCTTCTGAATCCCCCTCAGAACAGATATCTTCCTCTCGATTACAATCTGAAATGCGTGGAGGGGGGGCTACCTTTGTGCCTACCATGGAGCGACGTCTGCATGAAATTTTATTGCCATGCAAGGCTCATCTCTTTTGCTCTACATGTTCAGTTCCATTGTTTACAATAACTGTCATGCATAGAAATAAAACATAGTGAGATTATGTAAGGAGTGCATGCAGAAATCCAGAGTGATGGTACCTGTGGATAGACCCAAAACCAATAATAGCAGGCAGATAATGGCTTCAGTTAAAAAATACAGATAATGGCTTCTTTACTGTTTGGTTCCCACCCAACATGAAACTCATAATAGACACCGGAGGTTAACCAGATAGTAGATATATACTATTGATAGCGGCCCCGATATGTACCCCACAACCATTTAAAAACTCAAGTTTGACCATTAGTTTGGAGTTGACTCAGAGTCTAATCGGTGAACATGATGATAAAGTAGCATGTAATATTAAGCGATGCATAATGTAAGCAGACACGAAAGAGTGCGACCTCTCTTGCGGGCCCGTGTAGTCCTCGAGGTCATCCGCTCGGTTGATGATGGTAATGCAGTTTTCATGGCTGCCAGCGGCGGGGAAGAAGATCTGAGGCGGCGAAAGACAGTCTGGAGGCCAGATCCCTGCTGTGCTGGACCCTTCTGTTGTTGGAGCAGCTGAGCTGGGGTGGACGACGGCGCAGCAGGAGCAGGACAAACCACGCAAGGTTTTGTTTGACAACTATCTGTAAGAGAAGTAATTCTGTAAGGGCTCGTTTGAATTGGAGGATTCCAACAATGCAGGGATAGGAAATAGACAGGAATATGATAGGAATGCACATGCAAAACAGAGAATTTAAAAACCCAGGATTTCTGCCAATCTGGGTGTTTGATTCACAACAATTGGAAGATCACAGGATGCAAAGAAGCATGGTGAGATTAAGTCAAACCACAAGAAAATGTACGGTTATAATGCTATTATGCTACTATCTCTTAGTCTTGTGCTTCATGAATAGGAATTTGAAAAGGAGGACAAGTGAAAATTAAAATTCCTACGTTTTCTCTTTCAAGGAGACACTAAAGGAACAAATCCGTGTGCTCAGTGGACAATATATATGACATGTAGAGTAAAAAAGAGATGCAACAAGCGTACAACCTCTTTGGCGAAGCCATGTCGATCTCAGTGTGATTGGGTTGGCCGGTGAGGATGCTTCGGCTGACTTTGCTGTCGGAGGAGGGGAAGAAGATCTTAGGCGTCTGGAGATGGAGCCCGAGGTACTGCTCCGCTATGATGGAGGGTTTCGTCGTTGGATCAGCTCCGGTGAGTTGTACGACGCCGAGGCTGAAGCAGGACAAGAGAGACAACGAACAACGTTAACCTGAGTAGAATTCTAATAGCATCTCCAATACATGACGTAAAATACATAACCACAAAGTGCTAGATGTAAAATACATCAGCCGCTCATCTCTAAACTTAACTGTCGAAACTGAACTTAACTGTCGAAACTGAACTTAACTGTCGAAACTGAATTTTGCTGTCGAAACTGAATTTTGCTGTCGAAACTGAACGCACTAGCAAGTTGAGGCTACACGTCGGTCGACTGACTTTTTCATCTCTGGTCAGTCGATTTTGCAGCCGTTGGATACGAAATCAAGGGCCTGCGGTTCATCTTCAACCTCCACCCCCCTGAGACGCCAGCCACCACCGGCCAAACAGCAGCCCCCCGCCGCCCGCGGCCGGCGGTGCGCCGCCCCGCCCGCCCCGAAAACACTCCCCACCGCCGGTCCACCGCCGCCCCAGCCATCCCTCTAGGCCCTCCCGTGCCGAGCTTTTTCTCCGGCGATCCCCACGCCACCGCCCCGCCACCACCGGCGACCACCGGCCCCATCCTGAACCCTAAGATAGATAGTGGGGTACCTCTCCGGCGAGCCCCCCTCCCCGCTGCGGCTGGTTCTTCCTTCACCCCGGTGAGCCCCCCACCCCCCTGAAAATCGACTGACCCAAAAGTCGATTCAGTCGACTGAAGTGTAGCTAAATCGGAGCAGCATCGCAAGCAAGAGCAAGAGCGAGAGCAGCAGCGCGAGCAAGAGCAATAGCAAGAGCAGACCAGGCAGGGGACCGAGAGCAAGAGCAGAGCAGCAGCGCGAGCGAGAGCTAAAGCAGCAGCAACTCCTACTGATGTGGACGTCACCGCCGAGGGAGCGACGCCGTGGAGGAAGTGGCCGGCGACGCCGCCGTGGATGGAGCCCCGCCGTGTCGGCTCGGGACCTAGCGCCGACAGCACCGTGAGATCGAATCAAGAAGAAAATGCGGCTATTAGTGTACAACCTCTTTGGTGGCGCCGATTAGGCCGCAGCTTCATCCGAGGAAACGATGATGATGATGCTCTTCCGGTGGTGCAGGTGAAGACGGCGGTGTGGGAATGGAGGTGGCGCGAAAGACGAGGGGAACGTCGGGGCAGCTCCTTGGAGGTGGAGGACGGGGTGGCTGAACCGGCGGGACGATGAGATCGACGATGGATCCTCATCCGGTACGGTGGATGAGGGACGTCGAGGTGTTGCTGTGGACGACGTCGTCGGGGAAGAGGCTCCGGCTGGGTGGCGGACGGAACAGGGTGTGGGGTTTCGTCACGGGTTTTCGCGGCCTCAGTGTACGAATGGGTGGGCGGATGGGATGGCAGTGGGGAACCATGGCTTAGAGACGCGCTTGTCTGAAATGTGGGGTAAGTTATGAAAGTACCCCCACCGATTTGAGGCGGTTCTTTCGGTTCAGGGGAACCACGGGCATTTCACGTGTCGGGATTTCACAAGAGGTGGGAGTTTTCGCGCGCGTTGTTATTTCGGAATAGCAAGGCGCGGGTTGAGATGGAGGGAGTTGTCGGAGCACAACGAGACAAAGATATATCTTAAATATTTCGGGCTAACAAGGTGCGGGTTGAAATTTCCAGACAAGCCTAACGTGTACTATACCAAATCAATGCGCACTACAAATGTCATTCAAAACTTTGAATTCATGTTATGTTCAATTAAAATATTTCGCTATGTGTATAATGCATGCAACCTACTACTCAAATGAACGTTTTAGTGCATTCCAAACGTATATACTACCGCTTCAATATGAACTAAATTTGAATTCGTTTCTCTATTTGAATAAGATCTACAGTAATGATTGTTGTGAAGTCAAAGCATTTGAATTCGTTTCTCTGTTTTAATAAGATCTACAATCATCATTATTGTCAAGTTAAACCATCGTTTGTGTATTATCTTCACAGCACACCACATGATTAGTCTCGAGTTACATATGAACTATGTGTACTATATGAACTCGAACTAGATTTTTTGAATCCACTTTATTTTGATTTCAAATCACATTACATTTCTAGCTCTAGCTAGATCTTCATAATCTAAACCATGTCTCATATGTATAATGTGTTTATCACATTATGTATGGTGCCCCGCCCCCTACGCCTACAAGTATTTAGATGTGAGTTGCAAACACCACACATTACCACAAATTCAAATAAAATGTGAGAATGTTCGATATATAGTATTGTTTAGATTGTTCGATATTTAGTTGTAAGCTGCAAACGCCACACATTATCACAAATTCAAATACAATGTGAGATTGTTTGATGTATAGTATGGTTTAGATTGTTCGGCATTTAGCTGTGAGTTGCAAACGCCATGCATTATCACATTATGGTATAACATGTGCACAGCACGTGTATCACCGCTATATTCATGCATGCAATGTTTAAAACACTATGATATCCTATTCAAATATATGAATCCGCTTTCATATCAAATTATGATCTTTGTTAGTATCTTACACCCACACAATCCTCTAACCTTTGTAGCTACCACTAACTTTCTCTCGTGCATGCACACGCCCTCCTCGCCCTCCCCCTCCCTCGGCCTTCTATCCACCGGGCACATTCATTTTTTTCTTTAGGTCGTTCTCCCAGAGTCTCCACAACTCCTTTCCGTCACACACCGATCGATAAACCTCTCCAGCGATGCCTGCCTACAACATACACACACACCTTCAATCTCCTCCTTTATGTGTCCTTGCCTCGTGTCTCTCATATGGTCAGACACACGTGTAAACTCTCGCTCCTCTTTTCATCGATCTCACAACCGCACACTCCTCCCCCTATCTAGCTAGTAGTTGGGCCTCTCGCACCACCTCTTAGCTCCATTCTCTCTGTCTATCCGTCTCGCTGGGCCTTATTTTCCTCTAACAAATGGACGTACACCGACCGATCTCTCGCTATACATATAGGTAGCTAGGTCCTTATAACTCGTTTTTACCCACACGTCAATCGATCTATCTCATTAGTTGTGTCTCTCCCTTCCTCCGACAAACAACAATTGATCTACCGATCTAGTTAGGTTTGCTTACCAAACACATGGTTCCCCTTCATCATGCATGGATGCGTCCCGACAGATCTATCACGCACAGGCACACATAGAAACACATCCCCACTCTTATTGATAACATTGCAGTTCCACCCTCAGTTTGTCTAGTAGGCCTCTCCCACCATCTCCGAGAAGCAACTCCATCACCCATCCAGCACTCTACCTCTCTCCCTCCCTCTCCCTCCCTCCCTCCCTCTCTCCTCTCTCTCTCTGTCCCATCATATTTCCCGTCCTTCAGTTATGTATGGATGTCGACCGATCTCCCTCAAGACATAGCTGGGTCTCTCCTCGCAACACATATACGAGTCGTTCTACCTCTATAGTTAGGCCTCTGCCTACCCCTCCCCCCACCCCCTCCCCCCCACACACACCGATACATCGAGCGCTCTAGTCATGTCTCCCTGCCACACACAAACTTGGCATGTGCCCTCTAACGTTCCGGTAGGCCAGTCGCCCTATATCTTTGACTTGCACACACACACAATTTCGATGGCTCTCCTCATCGATGTCGCACCCACCCACTTGATCCTCTCTTCGACTCTATCGATAGCTATGACCCCTCCCTCTCTTCTCGTGGATTGCCCGACCCTCTATGTATGATATGGATAGGCCTCCATTTCACACACATTGCATGCAAAATTTTGTTTGAGATGTCATTGACACATATTCACACAAATAATTCACGAAATCAACCCCCACCCCAAAACAAAAAACACTCATGAACGCGGTTTGTATCTCTCACACACACCCACGTAGGTGGGGGACGTGCACGAAGAAAAGAGGTGCATGCACGACGCACGTACTCCCGTCTCTTTCCCAACCAGACCCGCGCGGGTACGCGGTGGAGCTCATTTCTGTACGAAAAAGGCAGCCCACGTGGTAATTTCGCACGTGTACTGGTTGTCCACTTGGTGGAGGGAGGATCGTCTACCACAGGTGAACAAACAAATTGCAACTTGACGTGTTATGTTAAAAAAAGAGGCAAACCATGTGGGGCCTACCTTAGAGGCAAGGCTCTATACATTGGAGTACTTTTGATGTGTCCCGTCAACTCGCAGAACGAGGAGAATCTTGCTTAGTACGCTGTCTCCCCCGCCCACAGGCGCGGTGACTCGCAGGATGAGGTGAAGCTTGCTCCGCCTTACGCCCGCTCCCTCGCCCATGCGCGCGGTGGCTCGCAGGACGAGGAAATTTTTTTACTACTCCCTCCGTTTACTCCTCGTCCCTACTACTACCTTGGTTATAGAGATTATATCATATTGTTTGGAATATATATGTCCTTTAGTAGATTTCAATATGAACTACTAGTACATACTCCAAACACTGATGTATATAGACGTATTTTAGAGTGTAGATTCACTCATTTTGCTCCGTATGTAGCACTCTCCCTCGCCCACGTGGTGGACATGCAGCAATTCATTCGGTCTGATATAGCCAGAACGATATATACTGCACTACCATTATTGCTCGACTTCCTGAAGAGGCGAAGAGCCAATCGCAAGGTTAATATTTTGGAGATGCCAAGCGCAAGGTTATAGGAGAACGAGTAGTAGGTGCCGCGTCATTTATAAATAAAGATTTTTTTTCTTCAGTGGCACGTACACAATATGATAGGTTCATATGGAGAGAAAAGGAAACCGCTCCACTATATACATAGTCAGGACGGGCCAGCTTACACGGTTGCTTGCTGGGGTTGCTCTCTTCACACTCTCTCGCACAAAACGACTGTGGCCACATCTCTAACATCCCGGCGGATCACATCCGCTTGGGGAAGGGGTGGATGCTTAGTGTAGATGCGGTGGTCGTCGCCGACGGTGAAAACCCACTGTTGGCACGTCCCGATCAGGGGTCCCCGCCGTTCTCTCTCACAAAGCCGGTGAGGTTGCCTTCGTCCCTTGCTCACTGCCGCGACGTGGGCAGTTGCCGCCTCCCGCCGCCCTCCTCAAGGTTGAGCTACGTCCCTGAGGTACAACTCCCTTTACAGCCGGCTTGCACCACTGCTCCAGCTGCCCACATCACTCCCTGTGGATATTTCTCTACTTCTTTGCCCCGCACATACCTCTACTGGCTTCTACGTACTGTATTTGTGATGAGCTTATGTCTCATCAACTAGTCCCAGTAATCTTATTCTAATCACGCTTCTTCAATTTCTTTGCCACGGGGATGCTCATCTCGATTTTGGTGAAACTGCACAAAATGATCCGATGGCCAAAAGGTTGCAAACTTCATTTATTAGGAAGCTCGAACGTTGCCAGCAAATTGAAGCCTGGTCAGGGTTCACGGTTCAAGGGCTAGGGACTGCATGGATCGTTTTTTTTCTTTAGCTGCCTCTGTTCCAAAATAAGTGTTAACTTTAGTAGTAGTACAACTTTGTACTAAAGTTTGCACAAAGTTGAGACACTTATTTTGGAATGGAGAGGGAGTACATATTTGCTATGATCTATCAATCATTGAGATGCAATAGAATGCATGTTAGTCTCCTTTGTATTTGATGAAATGTTGCAACGGGCAAGCTTGGATGCAAGATACATGTAACAGAAGCTGGAAGCTTCATAGCATTGTACAAATTTATCTCGCTGATAAATTACAGTACGTACTATACTAGTACTTCCTCCGTTCCTAAATATAAGTCTTTGTAGAGATTTCACCATGAACCACATGCAGATGTATATAGATGCATTTTAAGTGTAGATTCATTCATTTTGTTCCGTATGTAGTGGAATCTCTACAAAGACTTATCTACTAGTAATAGCTAGCACCCACTACTAGGAATTCTCTATCCTCTCCTTGAGCCACATCATCAAAATTGATGTAGCCGTTAGATGAAGTAAATCAGTCCATAATAGCCGTCTGATCTAGACGTTGAGAGGCTCCGCACTAAGCCACGTGCAAGCATGCAGAAATACCGTGGCACATGCATGTGAGTGGGTTTTAAATCACATCAACATGTCTGCATGCAAGCATGCACCGGTAGCATGCATGTAAGTGAGCTTTTAAGTCCCATTAACATGTCAAAAAGAAGAATATAATCCCATTATGCACTAGGAGTTGGCTGTTCTTTTTCCTTACGTGGGATGATCTAAATGATGATGGGAGTTTATTTAGTTTGGCTACCACATTTGTCATGCGGTTATAGAGTTTTTTTAGTTCTATGAAATCGATAATTTTGCGCAGAGAGATATACCGCTGTTCCGCGGCAACGCGCGGGGACTCATCTAGTAATATTTAGGAACGGAGGGAGTACTATGTAAAGAGTTAGGTGTCGCACGGTGATAGTGTGAGGTGGGCCATGTAATCACTGAGCCTGCGTGTTTTCACTACTCTTGCATGCCTCCGCTGTAAGAATGGAGAAAATTGTAATCTAGTAGTAGTACCTCCTTTCGCCGAAAGCGTGGGACATTCAGCAGTCCTACCACCTCAGTAATAAAGACCAATGAGCCGTAAAATCACATAGACCCAGCAGTAAGTTGGACGGATGAAGCAACCATCACTCTTGCGCTAGTGAGAGGTCGCGTCCGCTTTGCCCGGGCATGAATGCGGCACCGATTCTTTGGAGCGGCGCTGACCGTTTCGGGCGGGAAGCGCGCGCGGGCGATGGAGGGGCTTTGGGTGGGCCAGGCTGGTCAGGAGCGGGCGTGGCAGCTGTCCGCATGTGCCTACCGGACACGCCCGGAAACGGGAGGATGCACCGACTCTCGCGGCTAAAATCTTACACTACACAACATCTCTCTGTAGGAGTAGGTCGATCTGTCGCTCTCTCTAACACACACATGCTGTTAAACACACACACACACACACGCACGCACCTTGGTCCCGTTGCACCTTCTAACGTGACTTATTACACCTAGACGAAGGGAGTAGTAAGTATATGAGATACGGTGGCACACTGACTTAAGTCGAATACAAGTGCCCAAAATTTGTGTGCATGTTATAATAAGGATTCACTTAAAATAGTACGTGAGCGAACAGAGGGATCAATTGGACAGTGTTCCCGAGCAGTAGCGAGATGTGTGAGGTAAGATACACCGTTGGCGCTTTTAATTTTTCTTATTAATTTGTTTGTTTCACCCTCTGACTGGTGGGACCCAACGTACTACGTGGAGAGAGGTAAGGTGACTAAGGCTGCATTATTTCTGCACCACTGTGGATAGTCTTACCACCAAAGCCACATGACACGATTATGATTGAAATCCCAATGACTCCCACACACACAAAAAAAACACAGCATGCTTGTCACACGAATGCAGGAATGTATAAAAGGTTATTTCCCTCTCGTTGAACATAACGGGAGGGTTGTGTAGCTGGTTAGCCTGTTCGCTCATCAAACTTGAGGTCTCGGGTTCGATAACTACACTTGAGCATAATTTGTGCCAGGAGGATTCTTTGACTGGTCAAAATGTTTTCTAGGGTTTGCATGCTTCACACACTCTCTCTAGTATATATATACACGCTGGAGCCTCAGCGCTTGTAGTTGCTCTCTTCACACTCTCTCGCCCTCTCCCGCTGGAGCCTCATCGCTTGTAGTTGCTCTCTTCACACTCTCTCGCCCTCTCCAGATCTAAACAAGATTTCGTTGGCCTCTCTCTCCCCTCACTGCTGCTCAAAGAGCCGGCAGGATCCGTCCGCCGGGAAGGGAAGGAGGCTTAACGCTGTCGCCATCGGCGAGGGACTACCGGCGCAACTGTTCACTTTCCACCCAGCGGCGGCGCGGGAGGGCCTTCGACCCCTTCTTCTTCACCGCCGTCCCGTCGCCCACCGAACCACGCCCCAAGAACCTTAAGGTATAACTTACTTACTCCACATGCATTGCTCTAGCTGCATGTATACCATGAATCTAGGACGTGGTTCAAAGAGGAAAGGAGTGGGGGAAAGTAGTGGGAAAAGTTGTATATAGCATGAACCTAGGACGTGGTTCAAAGAGGAAATGAAGGGGGAAAGTTGTATAGCATGAATCTAGGACGTGGTTCAAAGAGGAAAGGAATGGGGGAAAGTAGTGGGGAAAGTTGTATCGCATAAATCTAGGACGTGGTTCAAAGAGGAAAGGAAGGGGCGAAAGTACTAGTTTAAAAAGGAAAGGAAGGGACAAGGCTGTAGAGTTTGAGCAGGACTAGATTTGCTGCGCTCACATAGGGAAAGGTGTCTAAAGATAACAAAACTGGGACCAACACAAATATGCTCCTTGGTTGTTTGTTCTTTGTTGCAACAGACTGTGCATGACCACAGTACATCGGTAGATGCACATGGTGCTGGTGCGTCCACTGTCCCGTGCAAATCATTAGCTGTTGTTAATCTAAGGCCCTGTTTGGTTAAAAACTCCCTAGTCCCTACCTGCTTGGTTCCAGGGACTAAACATGGACTAGGGGTTATTAAATGACATACTAAAAGACCATGTTACCCCTAGTAATGAACTAATAGAGACAAGGTGCGATGCGTGGCAGGGGCAACTGTTGGAAAAAGTCCCAAAAAGACTCCCTCGGGGTCTTCTTTCTTTAGTCCCAAATGCCCACTTTTAGTCCCTAAAAGTCCCTCCTGTTTGGTTTAGATGGGACTGACACGGAGTTTTTATAGTCCCTACACCAAAATGTCCCTGTAAACAAACACCCTCTAATAATGCCGCTGGAAAATTGATGCAATGCCACAGTTAAAAGAAAATTACATGTTTAACGAATTTTATTGTTAATATAATCCCTATGTTAATATTAATCAATGCCACCGTTTGAGAAATGCTACTGTCTTGCTTTCTTTCCCATTTAGATAAGGTAGATGCTTCTTTTTGTTGGCTTCTGTGTCATCCACCGTTATTGACCACTAATTGTTTCCTTTGCACCTCTGTGTAAACAGGGTTATCTTCTTCACCTCGTTGCCATTGTGAACTTTTGTTGCACTGCACAAAACACTTTTGTTTTAAGAGTGTTTTATGCAGTTCAACCAAAATGTCACACCGACAACGTTGCTTGATTGCTTGATCTTAGTGGAATTGCACAAGAGGAGATCTTACTTCCTATCCGTTAAGACGAATTTGGTTCAGATCTTCTTCTTGTGAGTTGTTTGAATTCCGCATCATGAGAGGTCAGTACTAGCCTTCTTTCACATGATTCTGCAGTGTGCTTTCATATGTTGTGCTACTTGTATGATAATGCTGCTTGATTTTAGTGAACTGCACAAATGGAGACAAGACTTCCAATCTGTATGTGCACCGTAATATCCCATCAAGGTAAGATAAGGATATTTCACAACTGCTGGCCTGTATTTTTCCACTTTCATCAGAAAATTAAGTTTAGTACTATACTTGTGCTCCCTAATTGACATGCCAAATCTTACATTGAAGGCGAAGCTTGTCTGTTATTGAACCAAGTGATGAATGGGAAGAACAAGCGGAAGAAAAACAAAAATCAACTCCCGGTGCTGTAATGAAGCACTGGAACTTTGATGACACAAGTAATGATATAGTTTTGTATCTTAATTTATTGCTATGGCTGGAACGAGCAATTGTTTTACCACTGATTTGATGCCACTCTTAATGTAATATGTAATTATCTCTACTTGTGCAAACAGGGATCTTCTTTGAAGATACCATATATTTTAGTGGAACTGCACAAGAAGATGTTGGAAACATTAAACTAATCGAGGAGTATATAGTAAGCATGGCCACCACCGTAGATAGCAACAGATGGTTCCGGAGAAGTGCTTCATCTGTATGCTCTACACAATAAGCCTCCTGACAAAGGTTGGTACTCGCCCACTGATTTCATCCATATGATTGAGCTTTGTCATCTCTATTGGTGTTGTGCTACTGTTTAGATACTGTCATGAAAAAGTGGTATTGTCCTTGAGAAGTGCTTCATCTGTGCTGTTTTAAATATTTCCTTTCCTTTTTTTTCGAGCAAACAGGGATGCTAGCATTTAGTAGTCCTCTTGTCTTTGCACAACAGGATCATCTTCCTCTGAAGAAGAATATGGAGTATGTGAAGTGACTAGTTCCGATTATGCCAGGATGAAGAAGCCCTGTCTATCTTCTCATCAGAAGGAGCAGTTGAAGGATGGTTACATTACTCCCCACAAGACCAAACTAACTTCAGCTCAGAAGGACTGACAAAACTCCATTTTTTTGCTGTGATGCGCGAGTACAATGTTGTTCTAGGATTCTTTCTGGTGAGTTCCATTTTTCTAAAAGTGTGCTCTACATGGACCATGTATGTGCCTGTTGAAACTGTCAATTCATAGTACAGTTTGATTTATACTAATCACTTTTTTGTATTTGTGCAAACAGGGGTGCACAGCTTGATTTCAATGGGAACTGCACAAAATGTTCATGAATACATCGAATCATTCATTTCCACCACAAGAAAGGAGGTGCCGTTAAGTTCAAGGCGTTGCAACATATAAGGGCGAAATCATACAAGCTACGCGCGAATTTGGTTGATTTTGGTGGAACTGCACAAATAGAACAGCTGGCTTATTTAGCACGAGGTGCCATGTCAATGTCCGAACTGATGGCAAACCCTGCCCATTCCACAATCGTAGGCATTTGATATTTTGGAATGGGACAACCTTGTCAAATTTTGCTCATTGATTTTAGCAAGACATGCGTTTGATATTTTTGAATGGGACGCCCTTTGCTGTCAGCAGCGTCGATCAATTTTTTCTTTATTCTTTAGTTGTGAAGTAAATATTGCCTCTGACATGTGAGTCGCTGAGATGCATAATCATCGATTGTTTTGAATGTTCTCTATGAATTGTCAGGCCTGTGTGTTTGATTGCAATGTACAGAAACGCTAAAAAGCTGCTCAAACTCTTTGTACTCCTTCTGTTCCTTTTCACTTCGCACATTGTGAAAGTGCATACTTTTTTGTGCAAGATTGGTCAAAGTAGAGATACTTTGACTGCAGACAAAACTTGTATGCAGACTAGAAAGGACCGGAGGGAGTACATGTGAAACTGCTGCAAACGAGGTGATCACCCTGGGAATAATGCTAGTACGTATTGTTTTGCATGTTCATCCAATGCCAGTGATACAGGAATTCGAACTAATCGAAATAAATTCATTCATACACAGTCGGATTTCATATAAACATGCTGGATTTCATTACATTTCATACATTCTTCAACTAAAAAGGGGTGCGCTGGAGGTATAATTAATTAGCCGAAGCTAACCACCTGTGTCCCGCTGAGCCGAACAGAAGCTTCAGTGACTTAATTGCAGGTGCAGTTGCGTAACTGACATGTGGCCTGTTGGGCCCACGTGTCAGTCAACCAACTGCACCAGCAGTTAAGTAGAAGCAGCGTTCTTCTCCAGCGCAGCTCTCCGACTCCACGTCGCCGTGAAGAAGCTAACCGGCCGTCAATGGTCAACCCGCCTAGCTTGGCTTCAACCGGAGGGTAGCAGCGGTGGCCTTACTTGGACCCGAGCGGCGGCGACCTACCGTGTTCTACTCTTCCTCGTTTTTTGTGTGGCACGGCCTCGTTGGCAGCGGGGCGGGGCCTCGGCGGAGCCGGCGATGTCCTCTGTCTCGTTGCCGGCGGGCGGCGCCTCAGCGAAGCGGTGGAAATCCTCCCCCATGTTGCCGGCAGGGTGGGGCCTCGGCTGAGCCGGCGATGTCCTCTGCCTCGTTGTTAGCGGGGCGGGGCCTCGGCGGAGCCGGCGGTGTCCTCTGCCTCGTTGTTGGCGTCGCGGGGCCTCGTCGAGGCCAGCGGAGCGGGGACACGTCGGAGCCGGCATTGTCCTCTGCCTCGTCCTCGGTCTCGCCAAACAGCGCCTCACCCGCTTCATCGCCCTCTTTGCTAGCCTCTTTGTAGGCGGCCGCAGCCTCCGCCACCCGCATGCGGTACCGCCAGCGCTCGAGGCGGCCCTTGCGGGCGGAGCGGTACGAGTCGAGCAGCGCCTCCTGCTCCGCCCGCTCCGCGGCGATCTGCTCCTCCGCCTGCAGGTGCTCCTGGAGGAGATGGTGGTTGTAGGCGGCGTCGGCCTGCGCCTCCCGGAACTGCTCCTCACGCATCTGCCTCACCCTGTCCATATGTTGGGCACGGGCCTCGCCAATGGTCATGGTGCAATGCACCGGCGAGGATGGCGCGGAGGAGGGGGTTGGCGCCAGATCGTCGACTACCATGTTCTCCATTGGGACGTCGTCGTCCTCCGGCTGCCTGCCGGCCAGCCGGTCGGCAGCAATGGCTGCCATCTCCTTGTGGTCTGTCGTCCGCCCGTCCCGAAGAGCGCTCGAGCACGAGGAAGCCATGGTGAGCAGTAGTGGTGTGGACAGGAGAAAGGGAACGGATGCGGATGACTGCGGCTATGGCCGGCGCAGCAGTTTATATAGCAATGGTGGGCGGGCGGAGGGACGGACGTGTGGCGCCGGAGTAGCCGCCTCGGCAACCGCGTATCATTAATGTGGGCAGCAGATGGATGGACGGGCGTCACTTGTGTCGTTTGAAGGCGGAGCAATCGCCTGCACCGGGAAGCAGGGGCGGGCGGCGCTGACTGTTTCAGGCGAAAAGCGCGCGTGGGCGAGGAGATGACTTTACTTGGAGAGGATGACAATGGAGACCCACCAGGTCCATAGCCTCACGTACGCAAGTGCCTGCTTATTATATACTAGTAAATGGCACGTGCTTTGCACTTGTAGCTTTATGAATGTAGACCAACATCACCAAGTGAACTTTGCAACTCAAAATAAGTAAAATACTCCCTCTGTCGCATATTAGTTATCGCTACAACGGATGTATCAACAACAACTAATATAGGACAAAGGGAATAAATAGTTACTCGCTCCAATCTGAATTAATTGATGTGACTTCTATGCAATGTCTTACTTACATTGTATAGAGGTTGCGTCAGTTAATTTGTATTGGATGGAGTATTCTTTTTAAGACCGGATAGAGTGCTTCATGAGGTTGGCCTTTAACATAGCAAACCATCAATGTAGGAACACCAAAGGATTACTTTTTTTTGAGTTTCCTGAAATTCATAGTTTGACACACTTGTCTTCAAACAAAAAGAAAAAACAGAGGAAAATATGTGCTCTTTGTGTTTGGTACGTGTACATATATCATCTACTTCAAAGCTCAAGCTTTGTCCTTATCAGATTTTACAGAACAGCATAAAAAATATACTCTAATGAGTAACAACATATTTTCAAATTGCAACATAAAAGTTTCGGTTTTGATTAGGCTAAACTTCTTCGCAAAACAGATTTCCCTAGACAGCTGACATTCCCCGATTTTCAGAGACATTTCCTTCAAAAACCATTTGCTACTGCACCATTGTAGACATGATCAGCTCTTGACATTCTTCTAGAATAGGCATCCGCAAGGACTTGGTGCTTTGCAAACCTGCTCAATAATTACATTTGTAAGGGGAAAAATATTATACCACAAGGATGCACTTGGACAGAAAAATGCAAGAGGAACAGAGACAATTCTATGCTTGCAGGTAACACCTTAAGTTACATACACACGCACAAGATTGCATGTTTCTAATGTCATGGAATCAAGCATGGATGCAAATGTGTAATTTTGATGCTTGTAAACATAAAGAAACTTGCAGTATTAGAAGTACTAATGACTAATACACCAATACCTGTATGTAAATTACATCAAGACATCTTTGTAGACAATATTTTTGGTGCTTTTTCCCGATGGATCAATTTCCTTATTTGGCTTTGCAAGTATTCTTGTTGTTTGTCTTGACATCCCTCTTGATAAAGCAACATAGAGTTGACCATGAGAGAACACCGGCTCTAGAAGATAGATGCCAACATTTGGAATAGTTTTACCTTGAGCTTTGTTGATTGTCATTGCAAAGCTGAGTCGAATTGGAAATTGTTTTCTTTTAAACTTGAAGGGGAGTACATCATCTTCTGAAGGATATAGAGGAATTCATGGAAGGAATACTCTTTTCCCAGCATGTTGCCCGCCAATTATTTCTGCATCAATAGCGTTCTCTTGAAATGCTCTGATAATAAGTCTTGTTCCATTGCACAATCCGTTAAAACGATCTAGATTCCGAAGTAAAATCACAGGACAATTAATCTTCAGTCGAAGGACATGTGGAGGCAGGCCATTAGGTGTGAGTGAGTTTAGAAATTCAGGTGGGTAGTAGTTATGTGGATCATCCACTGCTGAATGAAAACTATAGTAGATTTGTTCTTCCCCAGGAAACCGATCAATAAGCTTCTCGTTTAGTTCATCAACATATTCATTCTTGGTGGAGAGAATGGCGCGAGTACTAATATAAGATGGTGATATTCCATTCTGGCCTAGTGAAGGAAAGATAACATTAATTAACTTACTGACAGAGTGTTTTGGATCTATGTATGGTACAACACTTTCATCTGGTAGGCGCACATAATCTTGGCCGATTGATTCTTCTGTACCATCACCAATTCTTAACAGAAAATCTGAGAACCATGGATCAGATTGTGCTCTCATATTACGCCATAGTTTTATTTGTTTTATACACCGCCAAAGATACGATTTCTTTAGTGTAGCATCTGTAATTTGTGCTCTTGTGCCTCGCCTCACTACAGGGAGAACTTGTCTGAAATCTCCTCCTAACACTATGACCTTTCCTCCAAATGGAGATATAACACCAGTAATATCTTGCAAGGATCTATCAAGTGCCTCCACAGCTTGACGTTTTGTCATGGCTACTTCGTCCCAAATTATCAAGGATGCTCTCCGAAGCAACTCTGCAGTCCCACTCTGTTTACTGAAGCTGCACAAACTGTCATCATGAATATTTACTTGTATTTTAAATCTCGAATGTGCTGTCCTACCGCCCGGCATGATGGACGCTGCAATTCCAGATGTTGCAGTTGTAATTGCTATTAGCCCCATGGAACGCACTTTAGCGAGTAAAGCTTTATAGAGATGCGTCTTTCCTGTACCTCCTGGACCATCAACAAAGAATACCTTACTCTTCTTCTGTAGGACGTGATGCATTATCTCATCAAAGGCAAGTCTTTGCTCACAATTTAGTGTTGCATAAAGGTCCAGATGCTCTGGATCAATATTAATAGACATCTCTTCTATTACTTCTCTACAATTAGAGCCAGCCAACTCAGTGCCATCTAGCATTTCTGGAAGATCAAAGCAACTGATGTCCTTCCCCATTGAATATAGGATATCACTAATATCTCTAAGTACCATCTGCTCTATAGATTCTTTATCAGTTGCGCTGCCCTGCTGAAAATCATCAGCCATGGCCTCAAAATACTTTTCCCATAATTCACGGACATTTTTTACCTCACAGAAAACCAATATTGTAGCAAAAAGCCTTCTAAAGGCAGAAGGCATTGCAAATGTCGCAGCCTCGCTCAGACAATCAGAAATACTACAATCAGCCTCAATCAGACCCCTTCTTTCTGCGGCCTCTCTAGAAGTGGCAAAAACAAAACCATCGACAGTCCGTAAATCCTCAAAAGATGTAGCCCCTCTCACATGATTTAGCAGTATCCTCAAGTAATACCATTCTCCTTCAGCTGGGTGTGCAGCGACAAGTCTCCCTACTTGTATTCTCTGTTTGCGACGTTTCCAGCTCTTGGTACTATTATTCCATACAAAAAAATTCTGGAAATTCCTTGTATAAGAAATTCCTGGCATAACTATCAATAGAGTTCATTCTGAAGTATTCAGTTAGCATTGTTCTCGAAGACGATCCTTTGCAGACCACATCCTCTAATTTATCTGAATCTTTATAGTGAACAAGGTGCATATTTGGCAGATGGACTTGTAGCTGTATAACTGATGGATACATCTCACTAAGGTTGAAAGAGTAAATCCTCCAGATTGCTTCCGGAGGTGAAATAAACCTTGCATCTCTATACTCATGAATTTCATTAATAACTGCATCATCTTCTGCGGCTTCGATGACAATGGAGGCACGATCATGACCTTTGTAGATGTATTTGAATAAATATTTCACAACCTTGATGCTAGAGCAAACTTCAATATTTATATGGTAATTGTATCGGATAAGTAAATAGGGATTGTATGGGACAACCCATCTATTATCCAAAACTGCACCCCTGATGCGCACTCGACGGCCGTCATTCCTGTGCCTATAAATTGGATAAGAGTCCTCTCCTTGTTGTGTGGTCTCTGCGAAATGTCGAGGATAATGATACTGACAACTTCCATTTTCCATGCAAGGATTATTTATGTTGAGAACTCCACATGGGCCGTGCATCATGTGCTTAATTACTAAATCATGCAGTATAGGATATTTATCATTATCAGGAATTTCAGCTGATATTATCTCATCATATTGGTCCGGATTAGTTATCTTGTAGTCTGATTTCAGAATTATTAGAAAATGTGCATGTGGTAGACCTCTTTTCTGAAATTCAATTACGTGCACATGTGCAGCAACTTCACCAAAGAATTTCTTCTTAAACAAAAGATCCTTTAAATCCTCCAATTTTGCCTTGAAGACTCGTGCTACCAAGTCCGGCCTGTCTTGTGGTGATTGACCTTCTGCTAGTTCTCTAGTTATCTCTTCCCAATGTGGGTTGCAAGTCATTGTAAGGAATATGTCTGGTTTCCCATACCGTTGGACCAAAGCCATTGCATCCAGATATCTTCGACGCATATCTCTTGGTCCTCCAATAAATGATGGGGGAAGCACAATGTGCGCACCCATGTGTTTCACCGGCAACAATGCTATCGACCAATACTTGATACAAATCTGCTCTGATGAGAACCTGAGTTGATGGCTTTGACAAGAATGCCAATCTTATTGATTCAATATTAATGTACATATCAACTATATATTGTTGAGTCAATCGCCTCCCAAAGAGTAAGATGTTAAACTTCCCAGGTCTAATTTGCAGCTTGAAACAATAATATTCTCTTGGTGAGATGCAAGTACCAGAACTATTCTCCAGCATTCCTACAGAATCCAAAATAATATATGATTATTAAATAGTTCTAGAAACTAAAACTTTGAGCATGTAACCAATTAATGTATGATGGAAACTTACCTTCTATATCAAAATCATTTGCTTGATTGTCTATTATTTTCCTAGCATGTCGACTTAATCTGGGCAGATCCAAGTTCCATCCGATCTCTCCGTTTGGGAAAAACAACGGATATGATAGTGGATCATAGCAACCATGATATGCTTTTATATATTGTGGATGGTCTGATACACCATAAATCATGATACTTCTATCAAAATGACCTCGAGGATCGCTTCCCTCGACCCAAATTGCTGCCACCTGTGATGCTGTCGGAGCATTATATACTCTCTGGTCTAAAGAAATATTTGTGTTGAGCTCAATCCTATACTCGCAAAGGTTTGGAATGGAGCCGAGACTTCTAAAGATATGGACATAAGGATTAGATGAGAGTATGCCCAACAATTTTCTGATGAGATCTTTATCAAGGTTAGGTGAATGACGAAATCTTTGTTGTAAATCTGCATCAGTGTCATAAAAGTACAGTTGTAGATGCTTGGGCCCATCATCCTTTGGCACTAATTGGTCAATTCGATGATAAATTTGACCTTGTGCGCGAAATGTGTAAACTCCAGATCTGTTATTGCAAAAACGTTGATCCAAGACAACACCAAGAGATGTAAAGGAGAAGTGAGAATTGAAGTAACGTATGTTATCCCGGAAATACTTCGCATCTGGATCTTGGCTACTGTACAGTCGACGTAATTCATCAGGGACTGGTGGAGTTACTATTTTATCTTTTCCACCCATGCAACAAAACGTTGGTTTCTCATATTGGAACCTTTTTGCATTGCAATGCCTACAGTCAGGAACTGGATCTAGAAGATGATAATCAGTGGGTAAATTTTGATATATATGATCATATGGATCTGCCTGAATGCAACTTTGGGCATTATTATTTTCTAAATACGACTGAAATTCAAAACCTACATTTTTTATTAGGCTAGATTAGAAATACAAATCATATTTAAAAGTAGTATTGTCGATTAAGTACAGTAATACTTACCATGCCCACTAAACATAGGAATTTCTTCATCAGGGTCATCATTATATCCAAGCGTTTCTCCTGTTTCCCCAATGTTATCTGTTGATTGTCAAATCATCATATACGTCACACAATGTTTTATATGGACCAATATAATAGATAAATGCTAGTTGGTACTGATATTACCTTGAATGGCAGGAAAATAATCCTTTGGCAGGTAGATGAGATCTTCACGTTGACGGCTGGTATGACCTTGTAGTTGCACATGAGTATATCCAACTGTATTTTGTAAATTACTACTAATTTCCCCATCAGATGTATCTTGTGCATGGCTGCAACTTGCGTCTTGAGACTTTCTTCTTCTTTTATACTCATGGCCTCTTTGTAAATATGCTTCTTTTTGTTCAGGTGCCAATTGGGAATACCAGCTAGTGCCGTGTCGCCGCTTACATCCACTGTTATTTTTTTGCGCATCAATTACAACTTGGCCTTCCGAAGCAATAGGAGATACAGAAATTCCAGATGGACTGATCTTCTGCCGAGTACCCTTTTTTGGGTGGCACATGTTTGGCTGAACATGGACGCTTTGGTCAGATGCAGACACATCATAACTATCGACTGTTGTCACTGTTTTTGACATTACAACAAACAAATTAGTCTGTAATATTAGTAAACAGAAATATATTAGTACTGAATTAATATATTTTTATCAACCTCGTTTCCTTTTTGTCAGACACCTACTTTGATGGACCCCTGAACTATGTGTCATAGAACCTGAAAATGGAAGGTTTTCTTGTTCTTGTAACATAGTCACGGCTACTTCTTTCCCTGGCACACAAATTGAAGACTAATGTCACCACCTAATCATGTATAGTGAAGATGATTATTTTACTTATCATCACACAACAAAGTACCTTCTGTCGTTGTAGAAGATTCAGTTGGCAAGTGTGTGTTATCATTGGTACTCATACTGGTCTCCCCTCTTACGGGTTGCACAGTCTTACTAATTGCACTGTCACCTCGCTTGATTCGTTTGTACTCACGATTCCTTTTCCAATAAGCTTCTCTCTGTTGTGGCGTCATCTGCATATACCTAACCCGATCACGGTAACGTTTGCGTTGAGAAGGATCCGTTGGTACAGCACCAGTTTGTTCAATTAGGTGACGATATTGATCTACAATCATCAGCTTAATGAGACACACACAAGAAAATATTGGTACTGAACTGGAATTTACATTTCAGGGCATGGAGAGAGAGAGGGAGAGAGAGAATGTTCTTTAGCCAACAATCATTTTTTCATGGGTAAACAGAAAATATGAATTCATTATCGCAGTTGATGTCCGTCAGTAATGAGTGTCAATCATATTTCTATCAAAATAAATAATTCTGAACAATGAAAAGGCCCAAATAAAATAGCAGAGTCATAAAAAAATCAAGAAAAATAATCAAATCATCTTTCGTGACACACTTATCTCAAAACATAGTAGCTTTTGTAGTCTACGTACAGAATCTTTAACTTACACTAGCTTAGTCAAAAACGCAAACACCTTGCATGCAAAGAAATAGCCAAGAACATCAACAAGGTATAACCAGCTAATCCTAATGACAGGAAGCAATCTGACATAAAGGAATTCTCCAAACTCATAACCATCAACAGAAAAAGAAAAACGGTAATGTAGAGAAGGAGCAACTCACCTGTGCTTTCCTCCCGTGCTGTTGGCCGTCCGCACAGAGAATGTGTATTGTACATGGCGGCTTGCCGGTGTACGGTGCGGCTGGAGAGAGCGAAGAGATGAAGACGCGCGAATCTGAATGAACGGAGACGGGGCGCAAGAGTGGCACACTTCAGAACAACCAAGCCCTGCGATCCCAGTAGCGAGGTCGTCAAAGAGTTGAGGTACTCTGCAAGCAGATGGAAATGGAATTTTAGCAAGATGTGAGTGGGGAGATACAGGCAATGGGAGACAACGGGGATGGAGTTGTGGCAGGATGATAGCCTTGTGCTAGCCGGGATGAAGCTTTTTGTTTTTTTCCTTTTGAAAGCGGGATGAGGCTTGAAGGTATGCAGTCTTTTTCGTTCTAGCAGAGCGTGCGCGGGGGGCTCTATTTCAATTAAATTATTCCAAACGTCGTGGGCCGTGGAGCTACCGGGAAGATGCGAGTACTTCCAAATGCGCGAGCGCGCGGGAGACAGCGCGGGAAGGGAGTGGTGACGAATCCAACTGATTGCAGCCGTCCGATTCAGAGCTAAGGGCTGATGAAGGGTGGATAAGGGGATATGTGGTGAAATCAACGGCTAGAAGTGAGTTTGTGTTACTTGGCGGGAATCAAGAGTGGAGTGTAAATCCAATTTCAAAACTGATGCATTATAGTAGTAGATATATATATATATATATAAAACTATAATTTATTTTGCTTCCTCCTCGTTTCGTGACATCACGGTCCCACACCATTGTCAACCTATGTAGTAGTCAATAAACAAGAGAATTGCACAAGAAGCGGCCGACAGCTGGGACCAAGCAGCTCGACCAGTATTTGTGTTTTTGAGGTGTGAGCACTGCAGAGTTTTTCGATGTTTAGCCCAGATATTAATTTTTCTCCTCTGAACAACAACGAAAACATCGCTACAGGTATTAACTGGGCGGGCTGTGGCCCGTCTAGCCCAGGCCAGATATCCAGCCCAGATATTAATTTTTTTCAAGCTGAAAAATGGCTAGCCTAGCTATACTTTTTTTAGGAATACCCAGACAAGGCCAAGTTGTTATTCTCCACCCCGCTGGGCTGCAAATCCTTCCTAGGAGGGATGCATTAGGCTTAACAAGAAAATGGGCTTTAAGAAATAATAAATGGGATGTAATTATAAAAACTGGGCAGTAACTATAAAAAATGCACCAAACATGTGATTACTTTATAAAATATTATTTTTGGATATTGAAAATTTTAATTTCATTAATTGTTGCGAGCGCAATGTTTCGTTGGATTTTTACGTAATATAAATTTATATTGAAATTGTATTTAATCTGGCTAGAAATTTTGGGATAAAAATATTTCGGATCCCATCAAAATGTGGGAAATTTTTATTGAATTCTGTTTTGAACGGTTGGTTGAAATGGGCTGTAGTAAATTCCATTAGAATTCAAAAATGGGCTACACATTCTTACAAATCTCAAATGGGCTATAAGTTCTCTGCCACACACTTCTGGCCTTACTAAGTTGACGCGTCCCCTAAAAAAACAGAGTTGACGCGTATGCAAGGCTTTGTCAACTTATAGTCAACACACGGTTCTAGCAGCAGTGGTCGTTGGATGTCCATCCAACGGATGCCGTGCTTCTTCTTCAATCTCGGATATTCTAGCTTCACCCGCCCAAAAAATGATTCCTCCCCCTGACATCTGGGGCGCACCGTTTCGGAAGCTGACCTGTGGGCCTACTAAGTTGACGTACCAAGGGCTTTGTCAACTTAGTCAATATAAACGATTCTAGCTGCAGTGACCCTACGATGTCCATCCAACGGCCGTCGTGCTTCTTCAACCTCTGGTCTTCTTGCTCCAGCCGCCCAAAGCAGCGCCGGTCGTGCCGCCTGCTCCTGCCTCCCATGGCCGGCTGTGCTGCCGCGGAGGCCTCACCGCCCCTACTACTCCCACCGCTGGCCAGGCCCTGCGGCGACGGCAGCCTCACACCAAAGCCGAACCAGTGAACCCTCGTACTCCTCTCCGCGTGGGCTTCCACTGCCGCGTCTTCCCCGGCTCCCCGTCGTCCCCTTCCTAGGCCTCGTCGTCGTCCACCGCCCTGGTGCTCTCGGCGCAGCGTGGTCAACGTGGTCAAGGAACGACTTCCATCGGACGTGGACTGTACGTGGAGAGGCTGACAGCTGGGCCACGGCCGCAGCAAGGAAGTGCCTCCTTATTATGCGGAAAATAATGATTCCTCCACCTGACAGCTGGGACCCACCGGACGGGCCACTGTATTTCGTGAAAAAACATTTCCCCCTGACTGCTGGGACCCACCGGCTACATCTTCGCACGCAAGGAACTGCGTCCGGGCAAAAAAAATGATTCGCCCCCCTGACTGCTGGGACCCACCAGCTACATCTTTGCAGGCAAGGAAGTGCCTCACAGTCGGGACCCACCTGGTCGAAGCGTACGTAGCGTTGTCATTCTGGTCGCGAACGTGTACGTACATATATACTGGTGGATGTAGAGGCGCGCACGTGTCGTAGTAGAGGCGCGTACGTGTCGTAGTAGAGGCGCGCACGTAGCATGTACACGCACGTACAGCGGCCAGGGTGCAAGAAAGAAAATACGGCCACGTATGTGTACATATGGGCGGGGTCTCGAACGCCTACTCGCGCATACGTACGGCCAGGGCTCGTGTACATGGCTGGGTCAGAACGGATAAACAGCGTCGTCATCGTGTTCATGGGGAGGCAACGGAATGTTCATGGGGAGGCAACGGAATGCGTTGTGTTCATCGGGAGGCAACGGAACGCGTGGGAGCCAACCGGCTGGGTCGGAACGAAATGCGTGGTCGTGTTCATCGGGAGGGCTTGGACGGAACAGGCGATGGAAACGAGGCCTGGCGTACCGCACAACGGAGGAAACGGCCTTGTGTTCGACCGGCCACATTCGAAACGGGATCCTGTTCATCGGAGGGGTCTGGCGTACCACAAAACGGACGAAACGGGCCTCCTACGGTCGAAACGGGGGTCCTGTTGATCGGGAGGGGTGTGGCGTACCGCAAAACGGACGAAACGAACCTCCTACGGTCGAAACGGGGGTCCTGTTGATCGGGAGGGGTGTGGCGTACCGCAAAACGGACGAAACGGACCTCCTACGGTCCATACGGGGGTCCTGTTGATTGGGAGGGGTGTGGCGTACCGCAAAACGGACGAAACGGACCTCCTACGGTCGAAACGGGGTCCTGTTCATCGGGAGGGGTGTGGCGTACCGCAAAACGGGACTCCACGGGATACTGTTCATCTCCACCGTCGACCTCCTCTAGCCTCCACGGGCTACCGTCGACCTCCTCCAGCCTCCACGGGCTCTTGTTCATCCACCCTTCACCGCGCGCTACTCCACCGGCTACTGTTCAACCACCCCTCCACGGGCACCCCTCCACCGTCTACTGTTCATCCAGCCCTCCACACCACGGGGTCCTGTTCAACCACCCCTCCACGGGCACCCCTCCATCGTCTACTGTTCATCCAGCCCTCCACCACACCACGGGGTCCTGTTCATCTAGAGGCAACGCCACCGCTCACTGTTCATCAACCCCCCCGCAACGCTCACTGTTCATCCAATCGATCGGCTTTAGTTAGCAGCAGTAGCGAAGGAATCTCTCGATCGGGTTCAGTTAACAGCCATCGATCGATCGCTCGGGTTCAGTAACGCGTAGCCTGCAGTGCAATCGCTCGGGTTCAGTTAGAGCCCAACGCCTCGCTCGGGTTCAGTTAGAGCCAACGCCTCGCACACACGCGCGTACGTGTACGAGAGAAACGCGCATCGCTCGGCCCCCGACCTCCCACCGTAACCGGGACCTCGCCGAAATTTTCCTCGCCCTCGCTTCTGCCACGGTTTTTTCCGTCATGGACGGCCCAAAGAATGTCATGCAACCGCGTCTCCTGCCCGCCCAGGACGAAAAGCCCATTTTCTGTCATGATTTTTTGTCATAGAAGTAGGAGCCCACCAAATCTATGATGATACCGGGTTTTGTCACAATTATCGTCATAGAAGTGTCATATGTATGACAGAATTTTTTCCGTTCGGCCCAAAATGTCACGGATGTGTCTATTTTTTGTAGTGGCTACTGCTAATATTGCCGCTTTCATATTTTTATTTCCCCTCTACGTATTTGTGATGTATTTCTGCATGCTCTATACAGTAGTTTCATCATATCATAACAAGCAAGCATTATTCTCATCATATCATACACATACAGTAGTCTCGTCATACCATCATCATCATCATCATCATCCAACACAAATATCATCACATCTCGAAAATAGCGATACACAAGTCATGTCTTGAATGAATGCAACTGCATGGTCATGGCACACACACACACACAAGTTTCATCATCTCTATCTAAACCATGAAGTAGAAGAGAAGAGTGATCAGCATGAGCAAGAGCGCGACTATGTAGTACTTCTTGAGGCACTAGTTTTGCTCCCTCTTGCTGGAGCGTCCACCTCAAGTAACTAATTTCCGCTTCGGCTCTGCTGTCGATCCCTCTGTGGCTAGCACCCAGGTACCTATCGACCTGGGTCTGAGCATCTGGTCAGTGGTCGTACACTCCTGGAACCCTCCCAACGAATACGGCGTAGCTGTCCTTCGCCATCTCTGATCTATGTACATGCATCGTCAGTGGATGGTTTCAACGATAATAGGCAACATGATGTACTTAAGAAACACAAAGAGTCATAATTAGCAAAATACAAGCAACCTATAGTAAACATAAATAATGAAGTTCCTCATACCCAAACTAATTAACTAGAGCGATCTACGCTAGTTCAGGAGGACGGTTTAATTACATCACAGAGTTTCGCCCTGCATAAATTCAAAGTTTTGCCATAGAAAGACAGTAGTGACACATTGTCATCGACAATCAGTCCTTCACGTCGGCGGTCCAATCTTCATAGTCAGGGAGGAAGCACCCGAGCTTGTTGAAAGGCTTCAGGTCCACACGTTGAGCGAGTAGCAGTGCTCGGCAATCATCCCGTGTGATTGGCCCATGGTAGAATATACCTGTTAGTTCGAGGACCTCCTTCATGATCACTTGGGCAAGTTCACACTGTACGTGATAAAACTCAGCTCAGATTCAATGATCTGGTGTCTTTCCTATGCTTGTGGCCCAGTTGACAATCTCGGCATCGATGGTAGTAGCTGACAGGCGAAGGCGTTGATTATCCCTTCTGTACTCGATCATGTGATGCATGAGGTAGAATCCATCATCCTTACTGGTGTATGGTTGCTGGATGCAGCAGAAGTCGGTCTTATGGCCGAAACCCAGCCCGTTCTTCCTGTACTTTTTCACCTTGATATATCCACCAGATGGGCTGAAAGTTAATAGGGCACTATCGAGAACACTCTTTATGTGCGTGTAATCTTTTTACTTGATGTTCTTCGATGAGTCCAAGTACATAGCATGGGAGTATTCTGGCTACAGACAGATGAGGACGCCCCCCTGCTGCGCAAAATAAGTACACACCTCAAATTAGCCTCCATGCTTTCAAAGGAATGAGTAAAACTTATGAAAGGATATCCGCGGATGACTTACGTGGGATGATAAGGTAGGATAATCGCTTCCTTGTCCTTATTAGCGATCATGAACTCGCCTATGTACTTGCTCGCATAGTCATGGTGCTCTTTGCAGACTGCCAAGAAGCTCTCGTGCATATAGTACGGGTCCGCCACGTAGATATATTTTATGTTCTCGCGCCTGATGATGTAGTTGAGATATAGTGCATACATGTGGATGAACTAAAAATCCAGCTTGGTCATGTGGAACATGTCGTAGATGTAGTCAAATCGCAGGATGAACTTATTCGCGGGCCATCTTTCGACGTACAACTTCCCGCCCGACACCTTAACCGTGTAAAGCGGGTAACCTGGTTTTTCCGAGATGAGAAGGCTTTTCTCTCTGGACAGCACATCTTCATGAAGTCTCCTTAGATCATTGTTCAATATGTGCTATAGCGCTTTCGGAGGTAGGATCGGGTGGTCGGCGACATGGAAACACTCCGCACCTTCGACAGGTATTCTGTCTACCTCCCGGGGCTTCAGAGGCGGCTGGCTGCTTGAAGCAGCTCTGGCGCCTTTAGGGCCTTTCTTGTCCGGTCTCCTCCTTTGCTTCTTGGCGGGTGGCGGTAGTGAGCCCATGATACCTTCCCTAACCACCACCCCCAGTGTCGTCGGGCTAATCAGTGGACGGCCCTCGGGTTGTTGCTGGGTAGAGGCGGCATCTGGAGGCCTCTCCTGCGAGGATCACATGAAGAGAGACTTTTTGCATTCTTCCTTAGGATGTTCCAACTCCGGCAAATCAGGCAACATCAAGTCATCATCTCCATGCTCATAGCCCGAGTCATAGTCTCGAGCCATCAATCCTCGTCATTGGCGGTATTGATATACTCGAGAGGGTCATCATCATCCTCCTCCATGAAATCATCAGCATTTGCTTCTTCGACGGGGGCGACGTCATCTGGCACTAATGGAGGCTATCCCTCGCGTCGTCCACTATCATCCGCCACGACAGGTGCAGGTAATTTGGTAGGTGGGGTGGTGTTCATACCTTCTTGAGAAGCTGTCGTTGGTGTGATACCGGGCGCCTCGACACAAAGAAGAGCCTTCGGCCAAGGCAAGAACCATCTCTTGCATGCGCCAATCGGTTTAAGGGTCTCCTTGTCATCGACTCGTACCAGAGGAGGGAAATCCTCGAAGCCCGCTTTGACACTGGCCACGTTAACCTTGAAGACGCCATGGGGCATCTCTCGGTTGTGGAACATGCGGTCCTTCGGCTTCATGGTCGTTGCCTTTCCCACGGCCACCTTTTGGTTGTTGATGTCGTCACAGTCGACGGCGAGGCCCAAGCGGGACTCCCCTTTCAACCGGGCCCTGAACATATTGAAAAGGTCCCGGAGCGACGTGTGCACGAGGCGCCATCTCCGACGCCGTGCACATGTCCATAGGACGGCGGTTTGTCCTCCGGGACCTTTTCAGTATGTTTAGGGCCCGGTTGAAAGGGGATTCCCACTTGGGCCTCGTCGACGACTCTGATGACTCGTCGCTTTCGGCTGCCTTTTGGTGCTGCTCTTTCTGCAAAAGGAACGTGGATAGTTTACTAATGTGACAAAACTTGTAGTCGAATTGATTGGAAGCTAATATAATAAGGTGGTAATATAACAATTACCAGAAGTCTCATGAACTCCCTTGTGTTCGTGTCCGTGTGAAAGATCTTATTGACACGGTCCCACTTGTACCGGGCCCTGATCTAGTCACGCCCCAGCGGGTCGGTGAACTCCACCAATGGGTCTGGGATTCCGTGACTTTCATGTTCGGCGTCCTCCTTGGCCCATACGTGCCTCTTCACCTCGTAACCATGGCTTCCGAGGTGGTGGGGAGGCGTGTTCTTGGCCTGGAGCGCTGACTTCTTCTTTAGCGCAAGTCTCCTTGAATTTTTTGAAGTCCTCTTCCTTTAGTGTCGGATTGTCAGCATGAATCTTGGACCACGGTTCATTCTTCGCAATCGCTTTTTTCACCCTAACTTTCCAGGCAGACAAGTCGTTGGTGAACGTCACCATCGCCTTGCTATTTATCTTTGTCATGGGATCGTCATCCCACGGATGTTTGCTTTCATCCCGGCTGGGGAGTAGGAACCTATTGTGCAACTTCTTTAGGAGCATGTGCTCCATATGTGGTATCTTCTTCAACTTCTCGTCGTTGGTGTTGGCGGTTTCCCTGTGGATGCATCCTAGTTGATTGCCCCAACACGAGCACGCTTCCTCTAGCGCCGTTGGCTCTAATTTCTTGGGTTGCATCTCCGTGACCACAATTTGTCCGATGTCGAGCTCGTTTGGTCTTCGTGTCCTCTTCTGCTTCGGTGCTTTACCAGCTACGACATCATCATTGCCGATCTCGGGGGTGGTGCCAGTGCAGGTGCCAGTGTCGGCGTGGTTGGTGCCACTGCCACCACCCTGCACCCGCAACTGGTGTTCGTCCAGGTAATCGAAATAATGATTTGCTGCCTCGACAGGGTCTTCTTTGAGGCGACCAGAACCCCCGATTCGGCGTGGCTAGACATGTTTCCTATTTAACAATTGTAAATAAAAGATATAATGAAGAGAAAAAAGGGGCCTATATTTGGTCAGAATGTTGATTCATTCCCCTTCCAGCAAATCTCGGGCACTCCATTTGTCCTAGTTTCTAGCACAAGTCATGCCGAAAATGACGGAAATTTTTGGCATGACCTTTGCTAAAAAGTGGACATATGGAGCGCCTGAAATTTGCCGGAACGAAAATGAATCAACATTCCGGCAAAACATAGGCCACTCGGATATTCTTCGACATTCAACCAACATTGCAAAATCATATAACATCAATGAAATATATCATATAACATCAATGACATATGTGCATCACAGGAGCACATATATAAAGTAAGTACACATAGTGAAATGGCCTCACGAAACATTGCAAAATAGTGGTCTTTTCAAAAACCAAAAAACCTTTGCAAAATGACCTCACTAAACATTTGCTACTGTTCTTATTTATAGCTAAAATAAATAATTTTAGGAAGGGAGCTACTGTTTTTGATAAATTGCCTAGCTACAAATAATTTGCTGCTGTTTTTATAGCTAAAAAATTTGCTACTATTTTTTATTTATACCTACAAAAATTGCTAAATGCTCTCTCTCTCTGCAACTGCCCTAACCAACATATTTCCTAATTTAGATGGTGGTAGTGGTCATAAAACTTGTACCTGGATATTGCCTCCACAAATTTAACTTCTCTGCTCATGCATATACCAAGTTATTATCTTAGGTAGTAGGAGTGGCATTTCTGTATGTTAGAGTATATTGCTAAATGCTAAATGCTCTCCCTCTGCTACTGCTCTCTCTCTCTCTCTGCTAGAAGTTAAATTGCTAAATGCTCTCTCTCTCTCTCTCTCTCTCTCTCTCTTTCTCTGCTACTGCCCTAACCCTATGAACTTGAATCAATATTTTGTTATGTCTATTTCCATACCAATGATGCCTAGCAGATTCGTCCACCTCAAATTCTTCCGTATCACACTCTGTGGACTGGCCTGTGATCCTTTTATATACTACAATGATGATAAACTTAGTTAACAGTAGCTAGGGTTCATTTGTACTAACTTTGCTAACAGTAGCTAGGGTTTATCACAGAGAGAGAGAGAGGAGGGCAGGAGAGAGGAGAGGGAGAGGCTTACGGGCTCGGGCGGTTGGCGGCGAGGGTTGGCAGGGGAGAGGGCGACGGCGATGAGGTCAAGGGCAGGCAGGGGAGAGGTCGGTGGCGGCGGCGGCGAGGTCGAGGGCGGGCAGGGGCTCAGGCCAGCGTCGACGTCGAGGACGGGCAGAGGCTCGGGCCGGCGTTGAGGCCGAGGGCATCCAGAGGCTCGGGCCGGCTTCGAGGTCGAGGGGCGGGCAGGGGCGACGGCCGGCGGGCAGGGGCGATGACGCAGAGAGGAGGGGGGTGGGAGAGTGGGGGGGGGGGGGTAATGGGACTTGGCAAAATTTTGAGCCCGCGCGTCGGTTAACTAAAAATAGCAGTAGCGCTGGGTTAGGATCCATCACTACTGCTAACTGTTCTAATTTTTAGTTTTTAATTCTAAAATACACATAGCAGTAGCGCTGGATTATGATCCAGTGCTATAACTAACTTAGCTATAGCGCTTGTTCATAATCCAGCGCTACTGCTATTTTTCTTTTCTTTTTATTATTTTCCTTTTCTAGTTTTAGTTTTCTTTTCATTTATTATTTTCCTTTACTTTTCTGATTTTTTATTTTTCTTTTGTATTGCTTTCTCCCTTTAATTTTTTTTGTTTTTCTCCCGACGGCCTCGCACGCAGTCGACGAGAACGTCTCCCTGCCACAATGCGCGAATATCACCGAAACCATGCATGTGGTGGTAATTGAAGGGGATACGATGTATACATCATTTGACCGATTACGGTTACTTAAGTGCGTACGCAAAATAGATACATATATATAAATGATGGTTTCTCAGCTACGTCGACGACGTTTCACATTGAGCTTCTTCCCTTTCTTGTTCGTTGTCGAATAATTGAGCCCCCCTTGTGACTTTTCCGGCACCATGGAGTACGATCTTTCTTAGGTAATGTAGTATTGATTCTTCTTTTCACGTATGCTTCATCTTCATCGTCATCTTCCCTCATCGGGTTGCCATATTGGTCGTAGTCTTCCTCATTGGCGACACCATCCATTCCGACGATGCTCCTTTTGCCTCTCCTCACGACAACATGGTTGGGATTGGTCAGGTCGGTTTTGAAGAAGCATTGTGTCACGTGCTTAGCGTGTACCCATGGCTTAGTTTTGGCGATGACATTAACGTTCATGGTAGTGCTCTTCGCGTCGGGTATAGACATGGTAGTGAAATACTTGTTTTCTCTTACGACGTCCTTAGCCCATCTGACACGGAACATCGTCGCATCGTGCATTCCAGCGTAGTCAAGCTCCCAGATCTCTTCGACCCTTTCGTAGAATCTTTCAGTTGTGTCGTTGGCGTCGGTCACGCATTCAATTGTCTCCCTTGAGTTCTGGTAATCACTGTCCATGTCTTTGGCCTCCGTGTAGAACGTGTACCCGTTGATATCGTATGCCTGATAGGTCACGAGTTTGGGCGCGGCGCCATGTGCTAAGGCGTGTATGAGCAATCCATCCGAACTGCCTTCTTCCGGGAGATTAGCAAGAACTTGCTCTTTGAACCAAAACAAGAAAGTGGCGTTGTGCTCTACAGTAACTTCATTGTCCGTCTTGCGCATCCCCTTATCACGGTACTTCTTTGCGATGGTTTGTTTGTGCAGTGTCACATAATTATCTACCACATCTAGGTGTTGTAGCACTACTAAGTTAGCCCTGTCAAAGTCGTTTCGTCGATCCGAGTAATCCACGTGCAATTCCCTCCGGCCGTTGTTGTGACCTTCTCCTCTGAGCCTCCCATCGTGCTTCTTGACGGGCAAACTAAAAACAGGTCTCCGACGCCTATATAATTCTCACAAAAGGAGATGCACTCTTGTGTCAGATACCCCTGGACAATGCTCCCATCGGGACGAGATATGTTACGAATGAATCCTTTGATAACCCCATTCATCCTCTCGAATGGCATCATGCTGTGAAGGAATGTCGGCCCGAGGTCAATGATGTCGTTCACGATGTGGACACACAGATGCACCATGACGTCAAAGAATGCAGGCGAGAAGTACATCTCAAGCTCACATGGTATGAAAACGATCTCTTCCTGTAGCCTTCGGAGCTGCTTCACACTTATGGACTTTCGAGAGATAACATTGAAGAAGTTGCAGGGACCAGTAAGCGTGTCATGGACGTTCTTGTCCATTATCCCTCTAATGGCAACCGGGAGTATCTGCGTCATCATCATGTGACAGTCATAAGTTGAACCTTTTCTTCTTGGTGTCTAGAAATCTGCTTATCTTCCCATAGTAACCGGAACTGACTTTTCCCGTAAGGCACTTGTTGAATTGATCGATCTCCTTCACACTTAAGGTGAAGCAAGAAGGGGGGCAATAATTCTCCTCCTTCTTGTTGACTTTTCTGCCCCTTTCCCTCTCCTCCGTCTCTGTCTCCTCCGTCGACTTTTTATGGGGCGACATGTGGAGATCTTTCCTGATCTTTAAATCTTCCAAGTCATTCCTTGCCTCCGGCCCATCCTTGGTCTTCTCCGGCATGTTCATCAGTGTGCCAAGCAAGCTCTCGAGGACATTCTTCGTGATATGCATTTGATCAAGGCAATGAGGCGTGTCATGATTGGGCCAGTACTCCAAGTCCCAAAAAACATACCTCGTTTTCCATACCTTCAGCAGCGGCTTCGGCGCCTTTTTCATCTTTCCCGGCGCGGGGCACCGTTCCCAATTTTTTAACAGCTCGTTTATTTCGGTGCCACTCCTCTTACGTGGAGGTCCTCGATGCTCAGCCAAACCATTGAATAGGTCTCCACGTTTTCTCCACGGGTCATCCTTCTCGAGCCATCTACGATGCCCCATGTACACAATTTTCCCAGACCCGCCATCTTTCGTTGACGTAAGCTGCTGAGACGTTGTATCAGCCATGCACCTCGTGCATCCACAGTATCCCTGGCACACCTGGCCTAAGGTGTACCCATAACTGAGATAGTCGTGCACCGTCATCATCAGCGCAGCTCTCATATAGAAATACTCTCCTTTGCTGGCTTCCCATGTCCATGCCGGTGTTTTCCATAATGTGTCTAGCTCCGCTTTCAGAAGCCCGATATAAAGGTTAATATTATTTCCTGGTTGTTTCGGCCCTTGAATCTGCATGCTCATGTGTATGTACTTTGTCTTCATGCACTTCCATGGGGGGAGGTTGTACATCCATCCAAAGACGGGCCATGTGTTGTGGTTGGTGTTCTGGTTTCCAAATGGATTCATGCCATCGGTACTCGCACCAAGCATGATGTTCCTTGGATCTTCTGCAGCAAATCCATATACGGCGTTGAATGCTCTCCACTGGCTAACATCTACGAGGTGTCTCAGCTTCAGATCATCTCTCGTCAGGCTTCTTCCTCTCCGCGTGCTAGCGCATGAGCTTTGCTTCCTTAGGATCTACGAAATACCGCTGCAGACGGGGAGTGATCGAAAAGTACCATACAACTTTCTGAGGAGCTTTCTTTCCTGACTTCTTGTATCGAGAAGCATTGCACACTCACATCTGGTTTTTTCCACATGCTCCCCTGATAAATGATGCAATCGTTGATGAATGCGTGGTATCTAATGTGCGACAAATCAAAAGGGCAAATGATTTTCTTGGCCTCCTCGACACTAGTAGGACACAGGTTCCCCGCGGGAAGAACTTTATTATGTAGATACTTCAAATGCTCATCGAGGCTTTTATCTGTCCATTTGTTTTTGGCCTTCATCTTTAGAAGTTCGAGCATGAAATTCAAGCCTGTCACCTCGGGATCGCAACCGTCATACAATGGAGTCTTCGAGTCTACTTCAAGTTGTGCCAGCTTGGCCTCCTCTCGAGAAGCAGCTCTCTCGCTAGTCATAATCTTGCGAAGGAGGTCTCGAACATGAGGGTCCTGCACGACAGCACTTAGTAGCATCGAAGACTGCGGTGTGACCACCACCTCTTCTCCGCCATGCGCAGACTCTTCTTCGCCGTGTCCGGAATCTTCTCCGCCGCCGCCATGTCCAGACTCTTCCCCGCTGCCATGTCCAGCGCCATAGTCTCTGTCAAAGGCCATGAGATGGTTGCGGGAAGATTCGTCTTTGCTTCTGGGCTTTTGTAGTTCTGGACTGCACAGGGCTCATGTAACGAGGACTTTTTACTAAAAAATGTAACGAGGACTTTTTACTTGCTCGCGTTACTCCGTGAAATTAGATCATAAGCCACACTTTACTTCTCTATTTGATAGTTTGCCACCCATTGACGGATGGGGCCGAGGCCACTAGTCATTAAAGCAATCTTGGGCAAATCATCCAACCCCTTGTAAAATGAGACAAATCATCTAATCCCTTGTTACTACCTCCGTCCTGATTCATTAGTCCTTGTAGTTTGGGTCAAACTTTGACCACTGATTTAACTATTAAAACTTTGTCCTGTATCAGCCCAAACCTGCGGCGTGTCTGATTGGTAGCGGTGCTGATGGGCTTCAGATGTTCTCTGCTAGGTCTAGGAAAAAACCTGACCAGGATAAAGTTAAACATGTATTGCTATTGTCTCTGTCAAAGCTAAATCACTTACTTCCTTACAACTAGTTAATTCTTTCAGCATGACGATCTAGTGGGGATGGTAATGGCAAGCAAAGCCATATCTTAAGGACAACTTCCTAGTGAAATTTCCATCGATTCAAAAAATCGATGAAATGAAGGGATACCACTACTTTGGACTGATCGGTACTAAAGCAACAATCAAAGTTGACAGGTGGACTAATTCCTCAATTGCATCTTACAAGCTCTATGTCTGCTAGGTTAGGATTGACGGAGTGCCTGAACCACTTGAACAATATCAAGGCTTCTATGAGGCTGGTTCTCTGATAGGGAATGTTCTGGAACTGGACATGGAGTTGTATAGAAAGTGTGGGGTTGTGAGAGCAAAGATTGGAGTTATGGATCCCAGAAAAATTCCAGCTAGTGCTCCCCTGAATGAAAGTGGCTTGGTATATAAAATTTTCTTTGGCTAGAGGATATTTTGGAGGAGGGAGGCCCGTTGGAGGGGGGTGTTTCGGTCAGCTACCCCAGGCCTTCGGCTTCTACACAACAAACTACTGATAAGAGACCGAGGGACATAAATGAAAAGGATGAGCTGATATGCAGAAAATCTCCAAGGCAAGATAGTGATACTGTTGGTATCAGAGGTAATGCGATAGCTGGGAATTCTGATGAGGTTATATCCAGTCAATACAAGTTAGACTAGAACTTGCTAGCTGAAAGGGAAGTGAGACAAAAACCGCTGGACATGAAGCAATTGATTGACAAGGTGGGATCTGGTGTAGAGCAGATTAATGCAGACTTTGCTAAGGATGCTGACATGATGGAGAACTTTATAGAAAGGGTTGGTATCCAGCAAGATGATGAGTATGATTGTACTCAAGATCCTGAAGATTTTGCTAGAAGGCTCGGGATTAGCACTCAAAGAATTGAAGAGAATGAGGCTGAAGTAGAAGAGGAGTTGTTGGCTGAGGAAAATTGCAACCTAAGGCATGCCAAGGATAACCTAAGCCCTACCATGGTTAAAACAACCTGTTCTATTTCACCTCCTGGAAGAGCTGTTGCAACGAAGCAGACCTCCTTCTCTAACAAGGTACAAGGGTTGGTGTTGAATCCTTTGCAAGATCTTGGGGCGGCTGATATTACCAAGCAACAAAAGTTGAGGGAAGCTGAAGCTAGGGTCCAAAAGGCTAAAGAAAAGGCACCTCTAGATGAGGCATTGACGAGAAGAAGTGATAGGAACAAACACAAAGAGGAGGTGTAGACTATGGACAAAGATACTGACATGGCAAGGAGGAAGAATCTGGAGACCCCAGGTATGGCTCCTATAGATTCAAATACCGCTCCCAATATCCCTACTATTTTAAATACAATACCTAGTTTTATTTCGCACATTACACAATGCATTGGTGTTAGCTTAGATAATACTCCTAAGGAAATAGATAGCACTATTTCTATGATCAACAACTTAGAAAAAACTAGGAGTGGTTTATTTCTTGCAAATAGGAGAAAGAAGACTAATGTGGAAGATAGCGACGAAGAGTCAAAACTGGGAAGTTTTGACCCTGAGACCATTGGAAACCTTGTATCTGACTCAGAATGTGAATCTGAGGACGATGAAGAGCTTAGAGATGAATTAATTCTTTTATCGTCCTTATATAAATCCAAACTAAAGCAGACATGCGTGGAGGTGTCAGCGTCAAGCCAAAGGTCAAGTATGGTGCAACAAAAAAGTAATCTGTTTTTTATGGCTGGTGTTTTCTGGAATGCTAGGGGGTTGGGTGAACCTGAAAAAAGAAGGTTTCTTAAATAAACCATTTCTGAGCATGCTTTAGAGTTTATTTGTATTCAGGAGACCAAGAGAACTGATTTTTCTGATCCATGGTTAGCTAGTATTGGTGGCATATTTACTTTCATTTGGCTTTGCCAACCCTCTGTAGGAGCCTCGGGTGGGCTCCTCATGGGTGTTAGAGAGGACCTGTTTGAGGTCGACATGTGCACTGCTAGTAGGTTTCTTACCAGAATGATCATTATGGATAAGAGATCGGGTTTCAAGTGGACCTTGATCAATGTTACGGGGCTGCTCATACCGAAGACAAGAAGGACTTCCTGATCGATTTTGTCCATATGTTAGGTCATAATATTACCCCTTGTTATTGGTGGTGATTTCAATATCATTAGGAGGACCAATGAGAGAAGTAGAGCTAAAAAACTCCCTATGGTCTTTTTACTTTAATTCCATCATTGAGTATTGGGGGCTAAAAGAGTTAGAGCTCTCAGGGAGGACCTTTACTTGGTCTAATAACCAGGACGACCCCTTGTATGTAAAACTGGAAAGGATTGTTGTTAGCCCCTCTTGGGAACAACATTTTCCTTTAGTTACAGTTAGGACACTCCTTTGAGGTGTCTCTGATCATGCTGCTCTTTTGGTACATACTAGAGTTGTAAATGCTGTAGCTACCAGGCCTTTTAAATTTGAGCTTTGCTGGCTTGTCAGAGATGAGTTACTGGTCGTTGTTTCTAGAATTTGCAACTCTATCGCTTCTAAAAAAATAGCCTTGAATGGTGGCAGGCTGTTTTGAGAAAATTAAGAAGCGGGCTCAAGGGCTGGAACCTTAATGTTGAGGGTGGTTATAGGAGAAAGAAGAGTTTTATTATTAATGCTTTAGATATACTTGATAAGAAGTGTGAGCTTGCTGGTGTATCAGTAGCTGACTATGTGCAAAGAAATAGTTTGCAAAATGATTTGAATAAAATTCTTAGAGAGGAAGAAATAAAATGGTACCAATGCTCGAAGGAGAGGGATATCAAAGAAGGGGATAGCAATACTAAGTATTTTATGATTAGGGCTAGTGGGCGGAAACGCAAGAGTAAAATCTTTCGATTTATCCAGGATGAAGGGATCATCCAGGGTGTCGTGGTTTTGTCACAACAGACGCCCTTAGTGAAGACTTAGTCGTGAGGCCAACACATCTAATTGGTAGCTTGAGAGGGGTTGAACGGGACGAGAGACGCAAGATTTTACCCAGGTTCGGCCCCTCACGGTGGAGGTAAAAGCCTACATCCTGCTTGATTCATATTGATGATGATGACGATCTCGGTTACAATGGCGAGGTTTCACTACCTCTATCTAGAGAGCATCTACTTTGATCTTGTCTAAGACTTGTCTATTGAGACCTGTCTATTGAGACGTCTAGAAAAACTTGACCCTCTTGGGGTGCCCCGCCCCTCCTTATATAAGTTGAAGGGCGGGTTACATGTAGAGTCCTAGTCGGATTAAGACTTAACCTATTCTTAATTCTCATCACGGGCTTCTCTGTGGGCTTCTTAACACCTTGGGCTTCTTAACTCCACGCGACTCATTTTCATGGCGAAGTACTTGCCGGGTCATAACTGTTTGCCGGGTCATAACTGTTTGCCGGGTCTTGGTCGTGGGGAATATCCCCAACACAGGGGGATGATAACTAGCTCAAATATGCAACTAAGTTTTATAAAAACTTATTTGGTCATGTTGATTTACCTCCTATATATATCTCTATGTATCCCTCTTGACGATGTTTTGTCAGAAGAGGATAAGGTTGAGCTCAGTTGCAAATTTACTATGGATGAAGTTAAAATTGCGTTATTTTCTATGAAGCACAACAGAGTGGCTGGCCCGGACGGCTTTCCTGCCGAGTTCTTTCAATTTTTCTGGAACCTCATTTGTAACGATCTCCTTAGGCTTTTTCATGACTTTATGAGGGCAAGATTAACATTTCAAGGCTTAACTATGGTGTAGTCACTTTGCTTGCTAAGGGGCAGGGGGCTGATAGGATTCAATTGTACCATCCCATTTGCATGTTAAACGTACCTTTTCATTTTTTTACAAAAGTTCTTAACAATAGAGCTATGAAAATTCCTGATAAAACAATTTCTAAAGCTCAATCTATGTTTATAAAGGCTCGCTACATCCTGGACAATGTGCTTATGCTTCATGAAGCTATCCACTCTTTACGTAGAAATAAATGTTCTACTGTGCTTTTTAAGGTTGATTTCGAAAAAGCTTATGTTAAAATTAATTGGAGTTTCATGCTTGATGTCCTAAAGATGAAAGGCTTCCCTGAACGTTTTGTCCAGTGGACAAAAGACGTCGTTAGTAATGGAAAGTTAGCCATCACTATTAATTATGTAATTGGCCCGTATTTTGTTACTAGGAAGGGTTTGAGGCAAGGGGACCCATTTTCCCCCTTGCTTTCCAATTTGGCGGCTAGTATTCTGGCTACCCTGGTGCAAAGGGTGCAAGAACAAGGATTTATTAAGTGTGATGCCTAGGTTTTATGCAAGAGGTCTAAATATTTTGCAATATGCGGACGATACTATTTTCTGTTTTGAAGATGACCTTGAGGGGGCTAGGAACCTAAAAATTATTCTATGTGTTTTTGAGCATTTGACGGGTTTGAAGATTTTTTTTAAAAAGTGATATTTTCTGTTTCGATAAAGCTTTGGAGAAACAAGCTGATTATGCCAGCATTTTTACTTGTGCTATTGGGGGCTTCCCTTTTAGTTATTAGGCCTTCCCCTACATTATAAGAAACTTTGTAATGCTGACTGGAAGCCAGCGGAAGAAAAAGTAGAGAAAGGAGCTACAGCGTGGCAGGGGGGTCTATTGTCTATGGGTGGTAGGCTTATCCGCACTAAAAATTACTTGAGTAACGTCATTAGTCATTTACTTAACTTTTTCCGTCTACCAAAGGGAGTAGTCAAAAGAATCGATTTCTTTCGAGCTCGGGGTGCTTTGGCAAGAAAAAGAGGTAAGTTCCATCTAGTTAACTGGCTTGATGTTTGAAAACCTAGAGACCAAGGGGGTTGGGTGTTACTAATCTGGATATCAAGAATATTAGCCTTTTGTGCAAAATGTCTATGGAGACTTGAGAATGAAGATGGGGACTGGCAGGAGATGATCAGAGCAAAGTATTTGAAGAGGAAAACTTTGTCTCAATGTGAGTCATCTCCTGCCAACTCTCATTTTTGGAATGATATCATGAGTGTTAAAGATATCTTTTATAACTGTTCTCAGAGAATTGTTGGGGATGGGTGTAAAACTAGATTTTGGGAAGATGCTTTCCACAACAAGCCTCTCTGTTAACTATTTCCTCGCTTGTATAAACTTACTTTCCATCAAAACATTACGGTTGCTAAAGCATTTGAAAAAGAATTTAACTACATTAGATTTAGGAGATGTTTATATGGGGAGACATTGGATATGTGGAATAAACTTTTAGATATGTGCAGTCAGATTGTTCTGAGTGAGGAACCTGGCAAAGTCAAATGGCTTTTGACTAGCTCTGGTCAATTCTTTGTTAAATCTCTCTATCAATATATTATTGCTAGGAGAGTAGTGTTCCGTTTTAAGTTTCTTTGGAAACTGAAGGTACCTTTGAAAATTAAGGCTTTTATATGGTTAGTTATCAAAGGGAGGATCCTGACCAAGGACAACTTGTGTAAAAAAGGCTGGAAAGGCATCAACAAATGTGAGTTTGTGGTGCCAATGAATGTATTGGTCATCTATTTTTCACTTGCTCTTTTGCTCGGTTTCTTTGGAATGTAGTTGGGAGTGCTTTGGGAAATTCCCAAACACCCCCGTCATTCTTTGACTTTTGCCAGAATTGGCTTCCTAAGTATACTAGGAAAGATAGAGTGGTCTCATCTTTTGGTATGGTTGCTTTGTTGTGGTCGATCTGGAAAGCAAGACATAAATCTTGCTTTCAAAGTTCTTTACCTAAAGATCCTACTGACATAATCTTCTCCTTATGTTCTATGTTGGATTCGTGGGGTGTGCTACAGAAAAGAGGAGTGCATTTTTTTTAAGGAAATGACCAAGAGGTTAGCCCAGGTAGCGAGGGACGTCTTCAAGCGTGCTTATGGCTGAGGCCCTGCTGTACGGAGGCTCTATTGATCTTTTCCTAATATGCCCTGCGACAGGTGGGCAAAGTGTTGAAAGGTGTAGCATTTGCGATGATCTCTCTTGTTCTTTTGCTATAGCACCCTGTAGGTGCAGAGTCTGGTATCTCAGGTTGTAGGAGTTTATTTTCCCTGATGCAAAATGTTAGGCATCATATGTAGCGACGGAGCTTTGGGATCATTCTTTTGTTGTAGCATAATGTAGGTGTAGTTTGAAGTGCCTCAAGATGTAGGAGTAGTTTTTCTCCTCGTGCATATGGTAGGCATCGAAGTTAAGTTTGTATGGGACTTGATCTGTATGCTGTGACTCCATTTTCGTAATGAAAATGGGGGTCGTGTGGCCCCTCTGATAAAAAATCCTAAAATTAATATCATTAGAAACCTCTTTGAAATATGAATCCAACAATATAAGTTTTGTGACACACAATTTATAATTTGTTAGTCAAATCTGTGGTCAAAATTGGGCACAAAATACGAAGGGGGCCAATAAACCCAGACGGACGTAGTATCATTGTCCTGCTTTTTGTCATCTTTCCCTCTACACACAGTAACTAAATGAGCCGCGTTGAAAATTGCACAAGTTGCAGTTGTTGTAAAATAGGCGATGAGCATCAGGGCAATTGCTGCTAATTGTGTGGCTCGGAAGAAGATTGCACCAAGCCTCAAAGTGGGATAGACTAGCCTTCAAGTTGTATATTGCTTACATGCCTTAAACTATTGTAACAAAATTCTTCTCTTGGTTCGGTAATGGAACACACTAGCAGACCATCCTGGACAGACCTACCCATATTGACCCTAGAACAGGAATTTCCTATTTGGCACTTAAAGCACAAATAGTGCCTAAGGCACTTTGTTACAGGCGGCCCATTAGGGGCACTGTGTTACCTTAAGCTCCCAACCAGTTTTATGAAACTTCCTAAACCTCCCGGTTCGGTTTATTCCCCTTTTCTATGTTCGTCTGGTTTCTAGACTTTTTTTCTATTTCATTTTGTTAATTATGCTTTTTCTTTAATTTGTCTTTTTTAAAAATTTGCTAACATTTTAAAATCCATGAATATCTTTTCAATTTCATGAAATTTTAAATCCACAAACAACTTTTAAAAACCATGATTTTTTTCAAATATGCAATTTGATTAAATTAACTCCGCCTATGTTGTCTCAACATAGCCGATCCCAAGCCCAGGTAAAGGAGGAGGGTTGTGATAGGCTTGGCGAGCCAACGTAAAAACTCAGTCACTCTTATGGAGATGAAAATATAGAAGGAGGGGATGCGGACAATGTGTGGATGAAGATGGCGACTTGCATTCGTAAAGTGGCCTTCGAGGAGTTTGGAGTGTCTAGTGGAAGGAGAAGCGAAGATAAGGATACCTGGTGGTGGAATGATGATGTCCAGAAGGCGATTAAAGAGAAGAAAGATTGCTTCAGACGCCTATACCTGGATAGGAGTGCAGACAACATAGAGAAGTACAAGATGGCGAAGAAGGCTGCAAAGCGAGCTGTTGGTGGAGCAAGGGGTTGGGCATATGAGGACCTCTACCAATGGTTAGGCACGAAGGAAGGCGAAAGGGACATCTATAAGATGGCCAAGATCCGAGAGAGGAAGACGAGGGATATTGGCCAAGTCAAATGCATCAAGGACGAAGCAGGCCAACTCTTGGTGAAGGACGAGGAGATTATGCATAGATGGCGGGAGTACTTCGACAAGCTGTTCAATGGGGAGAATGAGAGTTCTACCATTGAACTGGACGACTCCTTTGATGAGACCAGCATGCGTTTTGTGCGGTGAATCCAGGAGTCTGAGGTTAAGGAGGCTTTAAAAAGGATGAAAGGAGGCAAGGCGATGGGCCCTGATTGTATCCCCATTGAGGTGTGGAAAGGTCTCGGGGACATAGCAATAGTATTGCTAACCAAGCTTTTCAACCTCATTTTTCGGGCAAACAAGATGCCAGAAGAATGGAGACTGAGTATATTAGTACCAATCTTCAAGAACAAGGGGGGTGTTCAGAGTTGTACTAATTACCGTGGAATTAAGCTGATGAGCCATACAATGAAGCTATGGGAGAGAGTCATTGAGCACCGCTTAAGAAGAATGACAAGCGTGACCAAAAATCAGTTTGGTTTCATGCCTGGGAGGTCGACCATGGAAGCCATTTTCTTGGTACGACAACTTATGGAGAGATATAGGGAGCAAAAGAAGGACTTGTATATGGTGTTCATTGACTTGGAGAAGGCCTTTGATAAGATACCACGGAATTTCATGTGGTGGGCCTTGGAGAAACACAAATTCCCAGCAAAGTACATTACCCTCATCAAGGACATGTACGATAATGTTGCGACAAGTGTTCGAACAAGTGATGTCGACACAGATGACTTCCCGATTAAGATAGGACTGCATCAGGGGTCAGCTTTCAGCCCTTATCTTTTTTCATTGGTGATGGATGAGGTCACAAGGGATATACAAGAAGATATCCCATGGTGTATGCTCTTTGCGAATGATGTGGTGCTAGTTGACAATAGTCGGACGGGGGTAAATAGGAAGTTAGAGTTATGGAGACAAACCTTGGAATTGAAAGGGTTTAGGCTTAGTAGAACTAAAATCGAGTACATGATGTGCGGTTTCGGTACTCTAGGTGTGAGGAGGAGGAGGTTAGCCTTGATGGCCAGGTGGTTCCCCAGAAGGACACCTTTTGGTATTTGGGGTCAATGCTGCAGGGGGATGGGGGTATTGATGAAGATGTGAACCATCGAATCAAAGCCGGATGGATGAAGTGGCGCTGTCGGATTTTGGGTTCCGGAAAAACCCTTGAGGTTTTGGGGTGCGCCTGAAGATCTCTCCTCCCCCTAGCTCACGTCCTCACCGCGATCTCAAAGCTCTGCGCGTCGAACTCACAAAACAAGGGACACAAGGTTTATACTGGTTCGGGCCACCGATGTGGTGTAATACCCTACTCCAGTGTGGTGTGGTGGATTGCCTCTCGGGCTGAGGATGAACAGTTACAAAGGAAGAACAGCCTCCTGAGGGGAGGCGCTCTTATGCTTCAGTGGGTTTGTGTGGTTGAGGGTGATCTGAATGGCTCTAGATTCATCCCTCTTTAGGGTGGTGGCTAGTCCTATTTATAGAGGCCCCGGTCCTCTTGCCAAATATTGAGCGGGAAGGGATGCCACAACGGCCAAATTTGAAGGGAGACAACTAGTACAAGTTATCCTGACTAAAGGTGGTCTTCGCCTGCCAAAGGCTCTGGTGGTGACGCCGTCTTGGGTTCCACGGTGACCTCCGTCCTACCATCCTGCTGGTCTTGGTCTCGTTGCACTGATATGGAAACCTTTGCCTGATGCCTCGGGACTCCTCGCCTGCGCTTGCCTCTTTAGCACCAAAGAGGAAATAAGGAAACTGCGCGCGCTGGCACCCGCCTGGCCCCGGTCGTCATGGCTTACGTCAAAGGAACCTCGCGAGGTGCCCCTTGCCTTGATCTCTCCGCCCCTCACGAGCCAGCCGAGTGAGGCCGCCCCCGAGGAGGTCTTGGATCGTCCGCCTCGCGAGGCTTGGCCCCTCGCGAGGGTCTTGAGTGTTTGCTGATGAAGATGGATCATACAGGGCCGCTGGTGGAGCCACGCCATTGGCCGCAGGCAGGCAAGTTTGGGGACCCCCGTTCCCAGGACGCCGACAGTAGCCCCCGGGCCCAAGGCACGCTCGGACTTGGCTTCAAGGCGAAGCCAAGAGGCAAGTGCGGAGTGCCGTGGCCCCAACAGCCTGCGGCCTCGCTTGACGCGTGGCGATTGATTGGACGTGGGCGTCTCCGCTTCCCCACGCTGCCTCGGCAACTGCCTGACTTGACGAGTCCCTGCTGCATGCAGAGAAAAATCATCATTACCTGTGATCGTGGAGATCGCCGGTTGGTCTTCTCCCGCTATAAATGAGGAGGAGGCGGAGCCCCCATCGCTCATCTCTTCCTGCTCCACTAGTTCCTTCTCCCTTGCTTCGTTGCTAGTAGCGACACTCATGGCGCCGATACGGAGGTTCTTAGCCGCAGAGAAGGGAAAACCCCCCGCGATGAGCCCGGGCCACTTCCCCCAAAGAAGAGGCTGGCCCACCGCCGCGACGCAGACGTGAGGCCGGAGGTGTCGAGGCCTTGGTGCGAGCGGCCCCCTCCCAGGTATCCGCTGCCTCTGTATGCCCAAGCCGAGGGCTCCGGAGGAAGAGGCGGAGAGCGCCACCGCCCATGCCGTGGTCGTGGTGACGCACGCCGTCGCCCCAGGAACCCACGCCGCGGAGTCCTCATGCGAACTCGTGGTATGGGCGGCGATGCCTCCGCGCACTTGGATTCGCTTCCCGCAGTTCTTCTCCACCGAGAGGCCCCCTCGAGCTTTGGCTGCAGCACGCCGACTGCGATGCCCCAGCGACTGTAGCGGAAGTTGAAGCTGTCTCCCCAGGCAAAATGTTCATGACCCTTGGCTAGGGCTAGGTTGCTCGAGTCTGCCGCTCGGAAGGTGCCCTCGCCATCCATTTTGAGTATGATGGCGCTTCGACCATGTTCCTCAAGGTCTTCGACGAGGAAGGCCGCCGCCTGGAGTGCCGCCCCGGAGGGGGTCGTCGGGGCGGCGCAGAGGCCATCGACGAGCCTGCCGCTGGCTTCGCCAGCAGCGGCGACGACGCTTTGGAGTCCAGCGACTCGCCCGAGCCCTACGAGACCCTGGAGACGAGCAACGATAGCTACGTGCCCCCGATCTCTCGCCGCGCTTGGAGCAACACCGAGCGTCCGGCCGCCGCCGTCGCTGATCTGGATGGGGTTGGCGCCGGCCTCCCGTGGCCCACTATTGGTGATGGTGTCGGCCGCGCTGGCGCATGTAGATAGGGCTCCTAAAATTTCCCTCTTTTGTTCCCTGCGAGAAATTGAGATGGACCCTATGGGGGCGTGTAAAGGGTCTGTAATGTCTTTCGTTGATATCATCCTTATTATGAAAATTTGCGAACGCATGTCTTGTTCCGGCTCGGTCTCCCCTTTCCGACCCCGCAGCAGCTTGGTGCTCTACGCCGACAGGTCCCGGTCCCCAGGCAGGCTGCAGCCGTCGCTGGTATGCCAGGTCATGATGCCGTGGTCAAGGCCAGGAGGTGAGCGGCCTGAGGTCCATTAAGAGTTCCTGAGGCGCGATGCTCAAGAGGTCCCCTTTAGCGTGCAAGCAGCCACCGAGAGGTAGGAAAGGGAGGCGACGTTGCTGTTACAAGGCTGTAACAAGTGAGAGTCCTATGCCATAGTGCTAGATCGACCTGGGCGCGAAACTTATCTTGGCAGTCGAGAGTCGGTTCCTTATGCTGCGCCAGACTCGTGCATCGGCGGCCGTAGTGTAGCTAGGTTGGGCCCGTGCGAGTCTCCCCCTCTTCTCCACACTCTCCAATGTGCTCTACGTCCTCAGGTCCCAGCCCTCGAGCGAGCTCAGCCGCCGCTGGTATGCCAGGTCGCGATGCCGTGGTCAAGGCCAGGGGGTGAGGGCTGGAGAGCCAGTAAGAGCTCCTGAGTCGCGATGCTTAGGAACCCCCCTTTTAACGCGCAAGCGAATTGCATGGGAGAAGAGGGAGCCCACGGTACCGCCTGCTGTTGTCTTCAGGAGGTTCCTGCAGGTTAGCGCGAGGAGGGATGCAAATTGCCACTATGATTGCCGGTCTGCCGCTGGTCGCTCCGCAAGAAGATGAAGGCACAGAGGGCCCGGTGAGGTGACGTGCGCGGGGCGTGCCGCGAGTCAGAGCTCGACCGCTCAGATTTGTCAGCGTTGCAGGGGCGGACCCGATCACAAGCGTCATGCCAGCGTGAGTAGCTCCCGTTGCGGGATGAGCATGGGGCAGGCCAGCGACGCGGGCGGTCATGATGAGTGACAATAAAGCAGGTGATAACCATGGATAGATTATGCATGGAAAGCGAATTAGCTTAGGTAAATGCGAGAATGATACATGCCACTGGGTCGGACCCGAGCGGCCTGGGATGATGCAGCCCGAGGGGCGCCCCTAGCAGAGTAAGCTAAAGACGTATTATGATACATCCCGCAGGGACAGGCTCACGCGGCCTGGGAATGATGCAGCCCGGGGGGCGCTCCCAGCTAAATAAACTTGGAAAATGTCACCTGGTTCTGTTGTCGAAGGGATGTTGGGGTAGCTGAAGATGCGTGGTGAAGGGGTTGTTCCTCATGAGGCACCGAGGCCTCGAGCCTTGGGAGGCTCTGGGGGTCCAGGTGGTTCCTTGAGGACCGTCTCCATCTCCGCCAGGACCGAGTGATGCCTGGCCTCCTGGGTTGCCAGGATGCTCCGCAGGTTGCGCTGGAAGGCGGCCGCCATGCTCGGCAGGCCGAATGGCATGCGAACATAGCTGTGAGGAGGGCCCTCGCAATGTCCCACGCGCGAAGGCCAGAAACGCTCCTGAGATGCGGCCCTGTTGAGCCCTGAGATGTCGATGTAGACGCGCAGTCCGCCATCCTCGCCTGGATGGGGAGCTGCGCCAGGTGGGCGGCGGTCGCCGCGCATGGCCCTTGCATCCTGCAGCTCCTGAGTGGTCTTGGCGATGAACTCCTGAGCACCGGGCACTCCTCGCCCGGTGTCCTCCTGAGGGAAACGTGTCGCAAAGCACGCCTCCACGTGGTGCCCGAGTGCCTCCCTCGTGATGTTGGCCAGGTCTGAGGCCCTCCAAAAGAGAGCCCCCGAGCCTTGCCCGAGGAAGGCGCCGGGCGCGTGTGGCACCCCGGCTCAGAGCGACCGGTTTACCATGCATTGCCAGCCCAGAGACCATGTCTTCTGGCAACACACAACATCTTGGTACAGAAAACAACCACTTTATTCATGCTAGCGGAACAGAGTTTATATTACAACAGTTGTCGAGGCCAAGCGGCACACCCGGTGCGGCTGAACAATATGTACATTATTTAGTGAACATAAAGGGGCCTCGATCAGAACAACTATGTGGCAGCGGAATAACGTCGTAGCGGAAGCTCCATATCACAGGGACACCGATGTGGACACGATCTAGACTCGAGCAGCGCTCCTCTCCGACGAGACTTTCCTGAAATCTGGCACGACATGCCAGGTCAGTACATTGAATGCACTTGCAAGCTCACAACAGGCATAATCATAATGGCAAACAATATCATGATACTTAACCAATTATTAATAATGCAACACTATATGTCAAACATGCTGTGATCATGCTCGAACGTCCCTCGGGTCAAAAACAAGCCACCAACGTGGTCTTAACAAGAGTAACTCGTGATCCTTACGGCGATCACAACCACGACCAATATCTGGTCCCGAATATCTCGATGGCCTTTCTGCCATCCTCAACAATGCAAAGTTCATAGCTTAGTGTGCACATTTTATTAAACATTGACTCATGGTGGGACCTACTATGAGGTGTCCGTGACCGCGGACTCGGCTATCGATAGATTATACACTCTACAGAGGTAGCACACTGTACCCACACCACGGAACCCATGGCCTCGCACTCCCATTCGGGTGGACCAACGGCATTCCGACGAAACCCTTCCATTGCCATGACACTCTCCCGGCCACTCCGACCCAATCCCCAACGGGCTAGTCCTGGGTGGCCCCGTGTCTACCAAAGACACACCGACCACCGTCGTGGCCAAAACGATCCCACTCGGGGACCCGGTACCATAATCTCAACAACGGGCACACAAGGTTATGTCTACTTACCGGGCCAGGGTAAGCACGACGTAACCTTCCCTAGTTGGGGGCACCGACCAGAGGCAATGTCAATGGACCGAATCAAGGCCTTCCCACAAAGGCAAATGTGGTTGCACTGGGAAAAACTCGATTCAGCGGCACCATGACCCAGTCAAAGGTATATTCAAGTAGAGTTATATTCAGGTTCAACTTAAAATGAAAATGACCGGTGTCATAGCATGCCATGAAATGCAAAACTACACATGCATCACTTAATAACAAAAATGACCGATGTCATCCATATTCACACTAAGCATAAACATCGACAACTCATATTACTTTGCTGATCAAGATAACTCACATATTAACCAAAATATTTTGCAGCAAGTTTTATTATTTTCTCATGCAAGAACGTAACTCCGATTAATTTCTCATATGAATAACAAAGATTTTACCACACACAAATCCTAATTTCTCTACCAACCAAGTGAGGTTCAAACATTCTGTAAGTCAAGTAAAATGACTAAACAAGGACTTAACAGAATATTTTCTAGCAAATTTTTATCATTTTATTTATGCAAGAACGAAACTTTAAATAATTAATAACATGCATAACAAAAATTATTTTTATCATCACCAGAAATAAATCATAGCTTTGCTTCACCAACTAAGCTAGTTTCCACATTCTGTAAATCAAGCATCTTAACTAGCAAACACTTAACAGAATATAAATAACACAATAGTTATTTAAATGCATGGATTAATCATTTCATTCAAGTAAGAAAGTCATAAATATTGAAATGACACCATGAAAATATTGCTGTGGCTTCCCTTAGTGGAGATGAGGTTCACAAGCCTTTTGGTGATCCTCAAGACAAGCCTCACCCTCTGAAAATAATTTTAAACACGAAAAGAAAATATCAAGAACACTTCTGAAAATCACCAGAAATTCTAAACAGCTCAGAAAAATCTCATCTTTGGTGAGCTGCTAGATTTCTTTGCAAAGAATATGAGGCAAAAAGAATCAATTCATTTGGACCTATGGTTTAGGAGTTATGGCCGTTTGAGGTGTTCTGTAAATTCGAATGAATTTGAATAAAAATAAGTAGGCTGGGGGGGTGACGTCGTAGGCGTAAAGCCCAGGGGCGCCACCACTCGTACCTCTTCGCGCGCGTACAGAGTGGCTGACTAGCGGGCCCCGCTAGTCAGGTTAGGAGGAGGGGGAGAAGGAAACAGAGGGAGTCGGAGCTCCGTCGGAGCTCTCGCCGGCGACGAGGACTCCTTGGCCAAAACGAGAGGGAGGGATGGCAAGAGGGGGTTGAGGCGCACCTGCCCGTACCTGTAGCATAGCTAGGGTCGTGGGACGGCGTCGGAATCAACCTCGCAAGCAGAGGCAGAACACGGTGGTCGCCGGAGATGAAGAAGACGGCGAGCAGAGGCAACTCCAGGGGCTCCAGAGGGGCGGAACGGCTTCACCGAAGAGGGGCGAAGGCGCTGGAAGGGTCGCCCTGGCCTGGGAGGGGTTGGAGCTACCGCGGCGACCAGAGGGGATCGCCGGCGAGCTCGAGCTCGGGGACGGCGGCCCGAGGCCTGCCCGGCCGGGCTACGGCTTCCTACTCGCTTGTGGGGGGTGTGGGAGTGCTGGATGGTGCTCGAGGAGGCTGGGGGCGGCTCCATTTATAGGCGAGCGGCGAGGGGGTTTCGGGCTCCGCCGGTGGACACCTGTCCACGGCGCCCGATGACGAGCGGCGTCACTGAGAGGGGAAGAAGGCGACACAGCTCATGCGGCAATTGTTGGCGGACGGAGACGAGCACAAGAACGAGGAGAAGGCGACGAGCTCAGTGCACACCACACTGTTGGGTTGGCCAGACCGTGCCCGTGCTCGCTGCGGCCAGCTCCAGCGTCAGCGAGCGCCAGAGGGGAGTTAAGGGAGTTGAGACGAAGATGGTGGCGAAGTTTGGCGCGCTACGGCAGTCGGGGAAGCGAGCACGCACGAAATAGAGCGCTCAGCGGCACTCAGAGCGCGTCGACACGCATGCCAGCACCCCTGGACGAACGCGGTCACCGCGTGGACTATGACATCAGGCCGAGCTAAGCCTAAACTTCATGTCTGGCGTGTTGTCCGTGGTAGTTTGAGATGTTACCACGCTTTGGTTTGGATCCAGGTGAAGTAGAGAAGTTTTTACACGCCAGGTAGGTTTCTAGTCAATAACTTTGAGAGGTTACTGAGGTCAAATGGCTGGGAGTTAGAGGCTGTGCTTTGGAGGTTAGCCAAGAGTTACTAAGGTGAAAATGCACTAGAAAACCCAGGCACATGGAGCAAGTAAAATGGTAGTTGCTGTAGAAACCACCATTTCTGTCCAGAACAGAAAATATTTTCTGTAGCAAAAATATTCCAAAAAGTGATGAAATATTTTTGCTCAGGAAGGTGCCCTAGGGTTCAAAGAATATTTGTGAATTATCTCAGATTTTTCTGGGCCATAAAAATTAGGGTTGCTTTGGAGCATACTGATCTGGCTAGGGTTTTTGAGAGAAAATCAATATTTTTCTTTTAAGAAAAATATTCCAAAGATTATTTTGGGATGGATCAGAAGGGGAATGATGATCAGAGAGGGAAATGGAGCACTTGGGTGAAAGCCAAGAGTACCCAAGTGTTTAAGTCCATATGAAAAGATCCAAAAACTCCAAGTTTCAAATTTAATCCAAATAAAAATCAAGCAAATGAGAGAGGGCAAAAACCAGGCTGTCACAAACCTCCCCCACTAAGAATGAATCTCGTCCTCGAGATTTGGTTGCTTGGGAAAACCACTCTGGATAATGTGACTGTAGAAATTCTTCCCGCTCGCAAGTTGATTCTGACTCTGTGTGATGCTCCCACTGAACTTTGTAAAATTTCCTTACTTTACTGCGAGTGACCCTTTCCATCTGATCCAAAATTCTGAACGGTCTCTCTTCATAAGTTAAATCATTTGCCAAGTCTACCTCAGCCATAGAAGTCCTTTTCTCAGGCGGGGATATGCATCGTCGCAATCGTGAAACATGAAACACGTTGTGCACGTCCGCCAACTCAGCGGGTAGTTCTAATTGATACGCAATAGTACCTACTCGAGACATAGCTGGGAATGGACCGATAAATCTGGGGGCCAACTTTCAACGAGTCTGAAATCTCTTGACTCCTTTCATAGGAGTGACTCGGAGGTATACGTGCTCTCCGGGTTCAAAACTTATCTGTCGGTGCTTTGCATCATAATAACTTTTCTGTCGAGATTTGGCCAATTGCAATCTGTCTCTGATTGCCTTAACTTGTTTCTCAGCTTCCATCATGAGATTGGTTCCGAAGATACGGCTATCTCCAGTTTGAGACCAATTTAAAGGAGTGCGACACTTATAGCCATACAGAGCTTCATATGGTGACATTTTCAGACTGGTCTGGAAGCTGTTGTTATAGGAAAACTCGGCATATGGCAAACAGTCTTCCCATTTGGGTCCTTGGGCTAAAGCACAGGCTCGCAACATATCTTCGAGTATTTGATTTACCCTTTCTGTCTGTCCATCCGTCTGAGGATGATAAGCAGTACTATATTTCAGTGCTGTCCCCAAGGCTTGATGGAGGCGTGACCAAAAAGCGGAGGTAAACAGGGAACCTCGGTCGGAATTGCTAGTTCGGGGTACTCCATGCAGACTGACTATTCTGGATAAATACAGCTGTGCAAGTTGATCTGCCCTGTATCTAGTGCTGATTGGAATGAAGTGAGCGACCTTGGTTAGGGTGTCCACTATAACCCAGATTGCATCATTGCCTCGCTGAGTCTTAGGCAATCCCGTAATGAAATCCATACAAACGTCATCCCATTTCCATTGTGAAACCGGTAGCGGTTGGAGGAGTCCAGCTGGCTTCTGATGCTCTGCCTTCACCTTGTTGCATATGTCGCAACAGGCTACAAAATAGGCAATGTCTTTCTTCATTCCATCCCACCAGAATATTTGTCTAAGGTCCTCATACATTTTCGTACCTCCCGGGTGAATGGAATATGAGGATTCGTGTGCTTCTGACAGAATTTTCTTCCTTAAATCCGGTTGATTGGGTACACAAATCCGTCCACGGAATCGGAGGGTACCGAATTTGTCCTTGAAGAAATCGGGGGTCTGTTCTGCCATCTGGCCCTGGGCACGTCTTTGCAGCTCGGTGTCAGCTGGCTGGGCCTTGTGGATCTCTATCTCAAGTGTGGGTGTAACTTCCAAAATATTAGCGAGGCCAGCATCCACTATGACCAAGTTGAGCTGAGCGATCTCCTCTTGGAGTTCGGGCGGCAAGGATCTCAATATGACATTTAAGCTGACGGGCTTTCGACTGAGTGCATCGGCAACTACGTTGGCCTTGCCCGGGTGGTAATTTATTCCAAGGTCATAATCCTTGACTAACTCTAGCCATCTTCGCTGACGGAGGTTTAAATCTGGCTGAGAAAAGATGTATTTGAGACTCTTGTGGTCGGTAAAATTTTGGCACCGTTTTCCAATGAGGTAGTGTCTCCAAATTTTTAATGCATGAACCACCACAGCCAATTCCAAATCATGAGTAGGATAATTTCCCTCATGGGGTCGTAGCTGTCGCGATGCATATGCTACTACCTTGCTGTCTTGCATTAGTACGCAACCAATACCTTGCCTGGAGGCGTCACAATACACATCAAAACTGCGATAAATGTCTGGAAGAGTCAATATAGGTGCGGTTGTCAGACGTATCTTTAACTCATTAAAACTTTTCTCACAGTCCTCCGTCCATTCAAACTTCTTATCCTTTTTGAGCAGCTCCATCATGGGTTTAGAAATCTTGGAAAACCCTTCAATAAAACGACGGTAATATCCAGCCAATCCGAGAAAACTACGGATCTGCGACACAGTCGTGGGCGGCACCCAATCGAGCACATCCTTTACTTTGCTCGGGTCCACGGCTATACCTTTGGCGGATAGTACATGTCCGAGAAACCCAACTTGCTTGAGCCAAAATTCGCATTTACTGAATTTGCCGTATAGCTGATGGTCGCGGAGTCGTTGTAGCACTGCTCGGAGGTGATCCTTGTGCTCTTCTTCACCCTTGTAGTAAATGAGGATGTCATCGATGAAGACTACCACGAATTTGTCGAGGAAGTCCATGAATACTTTGTTCATCATATGCATGAAGAAAGCAGGGGCATTGGTGAGACCAAAGGACATCACGGTATATTCGTAATGACCGTACCGAGTAGTGAATGCGGTCTTAGGAATATCCTCCTTTTTAATCTTGAGCTGATGAAATTCGGTCCGTAAATCGATCTTAGAGAATACTTTAGCCCCACTGAGCTAATCAAACAGATCATCAATCCTTGGCAGCGGATATTTATTCCTGATAGTGACCTCATTCAGCTGGCGGTAATCTACGCACATACGGAGACTGCCATCCTTTTTGTCCACGAAAATAGCAGGTGATCCCCATGGTGAAGAGCTGGGACGAATATATCCTTTCTGGAGCAATTCATCAAGCTGTTTCTTTAGCCCCACTAATTCTGATGAGGGCATCCAGTAATACTTCTTGTATAACTATGCATTCCCGGGCACAAGATCTATTGCAAATTTTAGTTCCCAATCTGGTGGTATGCCTGGCAGTTCTTCTGGAAATACATCAGGGTACTCGCTGACCACAGGAATAAACTCCAATTCAGCCACAGCGGTGCAAACCAATTCTTGCTTGGGTATATTCTTATGAGCGTAGAATTTGATAGTCTGCCCATTCAGACTGGTCAAAGTGACTTCTCGGGTTGCGCAGTTTATGCAAACTTGATATTTGGTCAACCAATTCATACCCAATATAATATCCAACTTTTCAGACTCAATGATTATTAGAGAGGTTGGAAAGTAGACTCCGTTGATATTGATTTCCAGATGACGGCAGATCAGATTGCTCTTGATTATAGATCGCGGGGTTTGTACCAGCACATTTTTGCCCAAAAGCATGCAAGGAAAGTTGTTTTGGGCAGCAAAACTCCGAGAAATAAAAGAATGGGAAGCCCCAGAGTCAAATAAAATTACGGTAGGTATGTCATTAATAGAAAACATACCAATGACGACTTCTGGCTTCTCTTGGGCTTCATCGGCGGAGATATGATGCACGTGCCCAATGAAGTTTTGCTGGATTGGCCATGACTCCATAAAGTTGACTTGTGGCCTGATTAGGGCATTCGCCTTGTTGTTCTTGGGGCACTGTCTGGCATAATGTCTGTTCTTCCCACAATTAAAGCAAGAATTATTGCGCTGACGCTCTTCATGTATTGGGTTGGTCACGACAATCTTGACTTGAGTGGTGGTCTTGTTAACATTCTGCTGCCAATTTGGCTTGTATTCCACCTGAGTCTGCTGCCAGGTACGAGCCTTTTGCACTGGTTGCCCATCCTTCTTTGGCTCAAACTTACGCTTGTTGTCATTGTTAACAGGCCTATTATCTGCTATAACCTTGTGCTCCCGTTCAGCAATGAAAGCCTTGTTCACCAGAGTTTGGAAATCTAGGAAATCAAGCATACTGAGAGTACACGGAGTTGCGGATTTAGGCCTCCAAGAAATCTGTCAATCTTCCTCTCTTCGGTGGCCACGTCATAATGAGAGTAACGGGCCAGATGGTTGAATTTTTGCAAATATTCAGCCACAGACTGATTTCCTTGGACGAGTGCGAGAAATTCACGCTGCTTGGTCTTCATAACTCCAGTAGGGATATGATATTTTCGGAACTGATCCTTAAACTTTTCCCAGGTGATTTCCTCATCAACCGGCCACATGGCTTTTGTATTTTCCCACCATATGCCAGTTGCGCCTTCAAGGTAATGAGTTGCAAATGGAACTTTATCATTTTCTTCAGTACGAGCAATCTCAAGCTTTTTCTCAATGGTACGCAACCAATCGTCTGCATCCAATGGGTCAACAATCTGACTGAAGCTGGGTGGCTTGGTCCTTTGAAAATCTGACAGCTTTGAGTGATGACCGTTCTGATTTCCATTCTGTCCAACCATAGCTTGCACACTTCTTAATATTTCAATTAGATCATTGTTCCTTCTTTCCTCAAACATACGCAGAATTTGCTTGGTGGAGGGCGGATTAGGCGGTGGAGGTGGTGGCGGAACGTACGGCTCGGGAGAATGTCCTGCCTGTCGTGCGGAACGACGAATAGGAGTTCCCTCACGAACGTTGCTACTGCTGCCTCCCCGCGTCATCCTATTGTGGATTTTTCCCAAGACAACGTGATCGAGATGAGAAACACCCAAGAATAAAATTGGGGAAAAGCCAGCAACAAATACCGGAAGAAAACAAAAGAGCGAAGAAAATACGGCAAATAAAGTCCCAACATAATTATACATAGACTCATACATGAAAGATAAACAACATGCCAGGTTCAACTACTCTCATACATGCAAAGAAACATCATGACTCGTACGACTACATCCGTACATCATCCGGACGACTGCGAATACTCAAAGATACTACTGCTCTGCTAGTGCTGCGGTGTCCTCCCCTGAAGCGGTCTCGGATCACGAACTGACGTGGTTAACGGAAACCTCTGGGTTAAAGGTAACACGACAGCGCTACCTCGAGGGCTCTCCCTCAGGGGCAGGGGTAGGATGAAGCATCGGGGCTACAGGAGTAGCGAGAAGTGAAACCCACTCGTCAGGAGTACTTAGAGGATTCACGGCCGAGATGCCCGTGCCACTCGGAGGAGTAACTGGCGAAATAGGGGAACTAGAACTGGCTGGAATATAAGGGGTAAATCCCAGAGAAGATGGAGTAGTGGCAGATCTAGTAGTGACTAAAGCAGCGCCTAAAGCAGTACGGGCACGAGTTAGCTCTCGAGCCAGCTCGTGGATCATGAGATAGCTAGCAGTGACATAACGAGCAAGGTGGCTAGCAACGCTACCAGACTCCGGATCAATGATAGGTTAACGGACACGACCGTTGTCGTGCAGAGATGGGTAGTAATAGAAACATGGGTGGTTCTGCATTCGTACCTCGTTGTAGCGGAGCTCGACAAGGACCTCGAATGCAGCAAACTGGACAGGCCGAGAAGCGGTGGAGGCGTATCCGCTCCGAGAAGTACGAGTGTAAGAGCTAGAATCGGAACTAGTGCGCAGAGTGACCACTGCGTGATACTCATACACTGAATCAGCTAGATGCTCTTGGTACACATGATAGACTGGGTCGTCTCCGAGAGGGTACAGCTGATGCCACACGTTGCGAAGGAGGTGCGGTGACATGTATGACATCATCTGCAATTGGCACGGGTACGGCACCGGAGCCATCTACACCCACAACCATTAGCAGGTTAGCATAAAAATTTATAAGCTAAATGCATGCAATGCAACAACCAGCAAAAATTACTACCGGCACTCAACTTAAACTCGTATATAACGTCTAGTTAACACGTCGTAGTCTAGTGTGGCCTACAGTCAGCGCGGCTCTGATACCAAGCGTTGTGGCACCCCGGCTCAGAGCGACCGGTTTACCACGCATTGCCAGCCCAGAGACCATGTCTTCTGGCAACACACAACATCTTGGTACAGAAAACAACCGCTTTATTGATGCTAGCGGAACAGAGTTTATATTACAACAGCTGTCGAGGCCAAGCGGCACACCCGGTGCGGCTGAACAATATGTACATTATTTAGTGAACATAAAGGGGCCTCGATCAGAACAACTACGTGGCAGCGGAATAACGTCGTAGCGGAAGCTCCATATCACAGGGACACCGATGTGGACACGATCTAGACTCGAGCAGCGCTCCTCTCCAACGAGACTTTCCTGAAATCTGGCATGACACGCCAGGTCAGTACATTGAATGCACTTGCAAGCTCACAATAGGCATAATCATAATGGCAAACAATATCATGATACTTAACCAATTATTAAGAATGCAACACTCTATGTCAAACATGCTGTGATCATGCTCGAACGTCCCTCGGGACAACTTACCCACCGTGATCATTCTCGGATCACAAATAAGCCACCAACGTGGTCTTAAAAAGAGTAACTCGTGATCCTTACCGCGATCACAACCACGACCAATATCTGGTCCCGAATATCTCGATGGCCTTTCTGCCATCCTCAACAATGCAAAGTTCATAGCTTAGTGTGCACATTTTATTAAACGTTGACTCATGGTGGGACCTACTACGAGGTGTCCGTGACCGTGGACTCGGCTATCGATAGATTATACACTCTGCAGAGGTAGCACACTGTACCCACACCACGGAATCCATGGCCTCGCACTCCCATTCGGGTGGACCAACGGCATTCCGACGAAACCCTTCCATTGCCATGACACTCTCCCGGCCACTCCGACCCAATCCCCAACGGGCTAGTCCTGGGTGGCCCCGTGTCTACCAAATACACACCGACCACCGTCATGGCCAAAACAATCCCACTCGGGGACCCGGTACCATAATCTCAACAATGGGCACACAAGGTTATGTCTGCTTACAGGGCCAGGGTAAGTACGACGTAACCTTCCCTAGTTGGGGGCACCGACCAGAGGCAATGTCAATGGACCGAATCAAGGCCTTCCCACAAAGGCAAATGTGGTTGCACTGGGAAAAACTCGATTCAGCGGCACCATGACCCAGTCAAAGGTATATTCAAGTAGAGTTATATTCAGGTTCAACTTAAAATGAAAATGACCGGTGTCATAGCATGCCATGAAATGCAAAACTACACATGCATCACTTAATAACAAAAATGACCGATGTCATCCATATTCACACTAAGCATAAACATCAACAACTCATATTACTTTGCTGATCAAGATAACTCACATATTAACCAAAATATTTTGCAGCAAGTTTGATTATTTTCTCATGCAAGAACGTAACTCTGATTAATTTCTCATATGAATAACAAAGATTTTACCACACACAAATCCTAATTTCTTTACCAACCAAGTGAGGTTCAAACATTCTGTAAGTCAAGTAAAATGACTAAACAAGTACTTAACAGAATATTTTCTAGCAAATTTTTATCATTTTATTTATGTAAGAACATAACTTTAAATAATTAATAACATGCATAACAAAATTTATTTCTATCATCACCACAAATAGATCCTAGCTTTGCTTCACCAACTAAGCTAGTTTCCACATTCTGTAAATCAAGCATATTAACTAGCAAACACTTAACAGAATATAAATAACACAATAGTTATTTAATTGCATGGATTAATCATTTCATTCAAGTAAGAAAATCATAAATATTGAAATGACACCATGAAAATGTTGTTGTGGCTTGCCTTAGTGCAGATTAGGTTCACAAGCCTTCTGGTGATCCTCAAGACAAGCCTCACCCTCTGAAAATAATTTTAAACACGAAAAGGAATTTTCAAGAACACTTCTGAAAATCACCAGAAATTCTAAACAGCTCAGAAAAATCTCATCTTTGGTGAGCTGCTAGATTTCTTTGCAAAGAAAAAGATGCAAAAAGAATCAATTCATTTGGACCTATGGTTGAGGAGTTATGGCTGTTTGAAGTGTTCTGTAAATTAGAATGAATTTGAATAAAAATAAGCAGGCTGGGGGGTGACGTCGAAGGCGTAAAGCCCATGGGCGCCACCACTCGTACCGCTTCGCGCGCGTACAGAGTGGCTAACTAGCTGGCCCCACTAGTCAGGTTAGGAGGAGGGGGAGAAGGAAACAGAGGGATTCGCAGCTCCGCCGGAGCTCTCGCCGGCGACGAGGACTCCTTGGCCAAAACGAGAGGGAGGGATGGCAAGATGGGGTTGAGGCGCACCTGCCCATACCCGCAGCGTAGCTAGGGGCGGGCGGACGGCGTCAGAATCAACCTCGCAAGCGGAGGCAGAACACGGTGGTCGCCGGAGATGAACAAGACGGCGAGCAGAGGCAACTCCAGGGGCTCCAGAGGGGCGGAACGGCTTCACCGGAGAGGGGCGGAGGCCCTGGAAGGGTCGCCCTGGCCTGGGAGGGGCTGGAGTTACCGCGGCGACCATAGGGGATCGCCGGTGAGCTCGAGCTCGGGGACGGCGGCCCGAGGCCTGCCCGGCGGGTCTACGGCTTCCTACTCGCTTGTGGGGTGTGTGGGAGTGCTGGATGGTGCTCGAGGAGGCTGGGGGCGGCTCCATTTATAGGCGAGCGACGAGGGGGTTTCGGGCTCCACCGGTGGACACCTGTCCACGGTGCCCGGCGACGAGCGGCGTCAGTGAGAGGGGAAGAAGGCAACGCAGCTCACGCGACAACTGTTGGCGGACGGAGACGAGCACAGGAACGAGGAGAAGGCGACGAGCACAGTGCGCACCGCACTGTTGGGTTGGCCGGACCGTGCCCGTGCTCGCTGCAGCGAGCTCCGGCGTCGGTGAGCGCCAGAGGGGAGTTAAGGGAGTTGAGAAGAAGATGGTGGCGAAGTTTGGCGCTTCGGCTGTCGGGGAAGCGAGCACGCGCGAAACAGAGCGCTCGGCGGCACTCAGAGCGCGCCGACACGCATGCCAGCACCTCTGGACGAACGCGGTCACCGCGTGGACTATGACATCAGGCCGAGCTAAGCCTAAACTTCATGTCTGGCGTGTTGTCCGTGGTAGTTTGAGATGTTACCATGCTTTGGTTTGGATCCAGGTGCAGTAGAGAAGTTTTTACACGCCAGGTAAGTTTTTGGTCAGCAACTTTGAGAGGTTACTGAGGTCAAATGGCTGGGAGTTAGAGGCTGTGCTTTGGAGGTTAGCCAAGAGTTACTAAGGTGAAAATGCACTAGAAAACCCAGGCACAATGGAGCAAGTAAAATGGTAGTTGCTGTAGAAACCACCATTTCTGTCCAGAACAGAAAATATTTTCTGTAGCAAAAATATTCCAAAAAGTGATGAAATATTTTTGCTCAGGAAGGTGCCCTAGGGTTCAAAGAATATTTGTGAATTATCTCAGATTTTTCTGGGCCATAAAAATTAGGGTTGCTTTGGAGCATACTGATCTGGCTAGGGTTTTTGAGAGAAAATGAATATTTTTCTTTTAAGAAAAATATTCCAAAGATTATTTTGGGATGGATCAGAAGGGGAATGATGATCAGAGAGGGAAATGGAGCACTTGGGTGAAAGCCAAGAGTACCCAAGTGTTTAAATCCATATGAAAAGATTCGAAAACTCCAAGTTTCAAATTTAATCCAAATAAAAATCAAGCAAATGAGAGAAGGCAAAAACCAGGCTGTCACAACGCGCCTTCCTATGCGAAGGAGGGAGGCGCCCTTGGCGCGGGCACCGATCCTGATGTGGCACCGCTAGAGGCGCCGCTCCCCTGAGGCACTATACAGAGTAGTTGCTTCTTCTTCTTGCGGATGGCCTCAGGAGGGTACTGGGCACCATCGTTGTGAGGGTCTTCGATTGCTGCGGCTTGGAAGGCGCGCTCGAGGTAGCACACCGCATCTCTATCTTCGCAGGGGACCGTGATGATCCCGCCGCTTCCTGGCATCTTGAGGACGTTGTAGCCATGGTGGGTCACTGCCATGAACTTGGCCAGGGCTGGATACCCGAGGATGGCATTGTACGGCAGGCGGATGTGAGCAATGTCAAAATTGATGAGCTCGGTGCGGTAGTTGCCGCGCTGTCCGAAGGTGACAGGGAGGCGGAGCTGCCCTATCGGAGTGGTGGAGCCGTCAGTCACTCCTGAGAAGGGCTTGGTGGGTTGAAGCTGATCGTATGGCACTTGAAGGCTTTCGAATGTCAATGATTTTCGACCCATCACGTTGCTCAACTGCTGCCTTAAGTTGATCACAAAACTTCTCGCTAACCGTTTACAAAAAATCATTCTGCAAATCGTACACCGGAATCAATACGGTTTCCTTAAGGGGCACACCATCAATGATTGCTTAGCCTGGGCCTTTGAGTACATACACCAATGCCAAGCATCCAAGCGAGAGATTGTTCTGCTTAAACTCGACTTCGCCAAAGCTTTTGACACGGTACAACACTCGGCTATAATACAGATTATGAAGAGCATGGGATTCAATAACAAATGGATTGCCTGGTTTAAATGCATATCCTCTTCAGGCAAATCCTCGGTGCTACTTAATGGGTTCCCCGGCAAATACTTTTGGTGCAAATGTGGTGTCCGTCAAGGGGACCCACTGTCCCCCTTGCTCCTTGTACTTGCTGCGGATTTGCTTCAAACAGCGATTAATGACGCCATGCATAACAACAATCTGCACCTGTCGATTCCCTCTGGTCGTAACAATCAATTCCCAGTCATCCAATACGCGGACGACACAATCATTGTAATGCCAGCCTGTCGTGTCCAAGCTACCTGCATGAAACAGATACTCACAGATTACGCTAATTCTGTGGGGCTGCACATCAACTTTCACAAGTCAACACTTATTCCTTTGAACACTCCGGAGGAAACGTACAAGGATATTTCTGACATCTTTGGATGCGCATGTGCACAACTACCGTTCACGTATCTGGGCCTACCCCTGGGCACGTCCAAGCCTACGGTCCTTGACTTAACTCCCTGGATCTGCAAGGCTGAGAGAAGAATCACCACAGCGATGTCACTGATGTCATATGCGGGCAAATTGGCTCTCATGAACTCTCTCGTCACCTAGCTGGCGATATACCCCATGGGAATCCTTAAACTCCCACCTAAGATCAATGAACAATTTGACAAGATTAGAAGACACGGCCTTTGGACTAAAAAACTGAGGGTGGTGAGAAAAGTAACTCTCTTGCGGCTTGGGACATGGTGTGTCGACACAAGAAAAATGGTGGCCTCGGAGTTCTCAATCTCAAGGTTCAAAATGACGCAATGCTTCTGAAGTTGCTCCACAAGTTCTACAACAAGTTCGACGCCCCCTGGGTGCACCTCGTCTGGGACACATACTATGCTTCCAGTGTCCCCCATGCTGCTGCCCCATGCGGCTCTTTCTGGTGGCGACAGCTCATTCAACTCATGCCAATTTACAGAGGGATCACCAAACTTAAGATTGGAGCGGGTGACATAGCCTTATTTTGGAAGGACGATTGGAACAACTCCATTTTGTCAGAAACATACCCGCGTGCTTTCTCATTTACAAGCGATGAAGATGCCTCAACGCGGAAATTTCTCTCGACCACCCATCTTAACCAGGCTTTTGACTTGCCCCTCTCGGTCCAAGCATTTGATGAATTGCGAGCTTTCTAGCAAAATGTTAAGACTGCAACAATGACTGACTCCAAGGTTTGCCTGGATATGCACTTGGGGATCTGCTGACTTTAAAACCACGACCTATTACACCTTCTACTTCAGGGAGACGATTGCTCATGATGCATACCGATGGCTGTGGAAGACCAAATGCATCCCTAAAATTAAGGTCTTTGGTTGGTTCCTCCTCTCTGATCGCCTTAACACAAGAAACATGCTAAAGAGGAGACATTATAACATTGGCAATAATTTGGACTGCGTACTTTGTGGACAACATGTGGAAGAGACTGTTGAACATCTCTTTTTCCATTGCACTTTTAGTACCGCATGCTGGAGCAAGCTCAACATACTCTAGCCATCACAGGGCAACAGACTGGAACACATGACACACCTCAAGACTTTGAACCCCAGGAAAATGATCATGGAAGTTTTCTTGGTGGCAGCTTGGAGCCTATGGAAAGAAAGGAATAACAACTACTTTCGCAAGGTGGACCCATCAATCCCATCCTAGGAGGCCAGATTCCGGAGAGACTTTGCTGACATTGCCTACAGGATGCCCCCCACAAGAAGCAGCTAGTGCCTGACTTACTTAGCTATATAGCTTAGTTGTAATTATACACTCTGATCATCAATTTGCTGCCCCCCTTGTACCATTCTCCGCACACCCCCTTTTCCCACTTGTGCATATGTAACATAACACTTGTAACCTTTGCTGGCTGTGAGTTGGATATATATATGCAGTAGGAGCATTTCCTACTGTCTAACCCCTTCAAAAAATGTCTCGACGGACAGGACGTTAAGCCCTGCGCCACCGTCAATGAGGGTCTTGGTGACTGGTACGTTGCTGATGACGGGTGAGCAGAGCATCGGGAGGGCGCCAGCAGTGGCCACACACTTGATCTGGTCCGCCGAGCTGAAAGTGATGGCCCACTTGGACCACCTGAGTGGACGTGTGGCCTCAAGCCTGGGAAGGGCTGCGTTCACCTCCCGAGCAAACTGCTTGAAGATACGCTGAGATGCTGGGGCCTGAGCTCCGCCCAAGATGCAGGCGATAGCACGCGGTTCCTGGAAGCCCCCATATCCCTCGTCCTGATGGTGGTCATCGTTCCTTCTTAGTGGTGGCGGTAGCGGAGGAAGGCCAGCGTTGCCCTAAGGGTGGTCCTCGCGAGGCTGATCCCTCCAGGCGCCCTCACGAGGCTGGTCCTGCCAGCGGTCCTCCTGGCGGGGGCCGTGATCGTCCTAGCGTCCTCCGCCTCATCCTCCTCCTCGGCCGTAGCCCCGGTCGTTGCGCTCGGGGTGTCGACCGAAGCATCCATCTCGAATGGCCCTGAGCTCTTGACAGTCGTTGGTGTTATGGCTGTGTACATTGTGGAAGGCGCATAACGGTCAGCTGCTTTTGGACGACTCGGGATGATCCCGGCCGCGCTTCGTATCTGGCTCCGTGATACGTCTCCAACGTATCTATAATTTTTGATTGTTCCATGCTATATTATATTCTGTTTTGGATGTTTAATGGGCTTTATTATACACTTTTATAGTATTTTTGGGACTAACCTATTAACCGGAGGCCCAAACCAGAATTGCTGTTTTTTGCCTATTTCAGAGTTTCGCACAAAGAATATCAAACGGAGTCCAAAAAGAATGAAACCTTCGGGAACGTGATTTTTGGAACAAACATGATCCAGAGGACTTGGACCCTACGTCAAGAAAGCAATCAGGAGGGCACGAGGTAGGGGACGCGCCTACCCCCTGGGCGCGCCCTCCACCCTCGTGGGGCCCATGTTGCTCCACCGACGTACTTCTTCCTCCTATATATACCTACGTACCCCCAAACTACCAGATACGGAGCCAAAAACCTAATTCCACCGCCGCAACCTTCTATACTCGTGAGATCCCATCTTGGGGCCTTTTCCGGAGCTCCGCCGGAGGGGGCCTTGATCACGGAGGGCTTCTACATCAGCACCATAGCCTCTCTGATGATGTGTGAGTAGTTTACCTCAAACCTTCGGGTCCATAGTTATTAGCTAGATGGCTTCTTCTCTCTCTTTGGATCTCAATACAAAGTTCTCCACAATTCTCGTGGAGATCTATTCGATGTAATCTTATTTTGCGGTGTGTTTGTTGAGACCGATGAATTGTGGGTTTATGATCAAGTTTATCTATGAACAATATTTGAATCTTCTATGAATTCTTTTATGTATGATTGGTTATCTTTGCAAGTCTCTTCGAATTACCAGTTTGGTTTGGCCTACTAGATTGATCTTTCTTGCAATGGGAGAAGTGCTTAGCTTTGGGTTCAATCTTGCGGTGTCCTTTCCCAGTGACAGCAGGGGCAGCAAGGCACGTATTGTATTGTTGCCATCGAGGATAACAAGATGGGGTTTATATCATATTGCATGAGTTTATCCCTCTACATCATGTCATCTTACTTAAAGCGTTACTCTGTTCTTTTGAACTTAATACTCTAGATGCATGCTGGATGGCGGTCGATGTGTGGAGTAGTAGTAGTAGATCCAGGCAGGAGTCGGTCTACTTGTTGCGGACGTGATGCCTATATACATGATCATACCTAGATATTCTCATAACAATGCTCAATTCTGTCAATTTCTCAACAGTAATTTGTTCACCCACCGTAATACTTATGCTCTCGAGAGAAGCCACTTGTGAAACCTATGGCCCCAGGGTCTATTTTCCATCATATTAATCTTCCAACACTTCGCTATTTTTATTGCCTTTTATTTTACTTTGCATCTTTATCATAAAAATACCAAAAATATTATCTTATCATATCTATCAGATCTCACTTTCGTAAGTGACCGTGAAGGGATTGACAACCCCTTTATTGCGTTGGTTGCGAGGATTTTATTTGTTTGTGTAGGTGCGAGGGACTCGTGCGTGGCCTCCTACTAGATTGATACCTTGGTTCTCAAAAACTGAGGGAAATACTTACGCTACTTTGCTGCATCACCCTTTCCTCTTCAAGGGAAAACCAACGCAGTGCTCAAGAGGTAGCACTCCGCTGCGAGCACGGCCACTCACTTGCGCTTCACGTCCTTGGCCTTGGCTTTCTTCTCCTTCGGGTCGGTAGCCGGGAGCTCGAGGAGGGAAAGGCGCCCCTCCTCGGCTCTCGCGCACTTGGTCGCCATGTTGAATAGCTCCAGAGCCGTGCATAAGTCCTCATGGATGGCGAGCTCCTCCTTCATCTCGCGCGGGTGGCCGACACGGTGGGTCACGCCGGGGGGCCACGCACCTTGGCGCCAGAGCACTGTCTTGGTGGGGAGGTGGTGGAGGTGCTCCGTGAGCTACGTCGCCCGTAGCTGGCGGAGGGCGAGGCAGCGAGAGGGAGGGGGCGGGGGAGCCCCTAGCGGCGCTGGCGAGCTCGGCGATGCGGTCCAACCAGTCCTCGTAAAGGTCGTGGGAGCGCGACGAGCGTGAGACGATGAGCTAGCTGGGGTCAGCGACGGAGTGGCAGTGCGGCCGTGCCGCCGCACAGAAGGATGCAGCGAGGACGCTTGTTGCTCGTTTCCCGCCGGACCAGTGGCGGCGTTGGCGGTGGGCGACGGGGAATGGCGGGGAGGCCCACCGACACGGGTTGTCTGAGCAACGCGGGCGGCGAGGGCGGCCGGCGCTCTGCGCGGGCTCGACGCACGTCCGCCATGGATGCGGTGGAGCGACGGGACGCGGATCGGCGGGAGGAAGGCGTTAGCGCACCCCTACCTGGCGCACCAAATGTCAGATTTCGGGTTCCGGCAAAACCCTTGAGGTTCGAACACTGGGGTGCGCATGAAGATCTCTCCTCCCCCTAGCTCACGCCCTCACCGCGATCTCAAAGCTCAGCGCGTCGAACTCACTGAATAAGGGACACAAGGTTTATAATGGTTCGGGCCACCGATGTGGTGTAATACCCTACTCTAGTGTGGTGTGGTGGATTGCCTCTCGGGCTGAGGATGAACAGTTACAAAGGAAGAACATCCTCTTGAGGGGAGGCGCTCTTGTGCTTCGGTGGGCTTGTGTGGTTGAGGGTGATCTGAATGGCCCTAGATTCGTCCCCCTCTAGGGCGGTGGCTAGTCCTATTTATAGAGGCCCCGGTCCTCTTCCCAAATATTGAGCAGGAAGGGATGCCACAACGGCCAAATTTGAAGGGAGACAACTAGTACAAGTTATCCTGATTAAAGGTGGTCTTCGCCTGCCAAAGGCTCTGGTGGTAACGCCGTCTTGGGCTCCACGGTGACCTCCGTCCTGCTGTCCTGCTGGTCTTGGTCTCGTTGCACTGATATGGAAACCTTTGCCTGATGCCTCGGGACTCCTCGCCTGCGCTTGCCTCTTTAGCACCAAAGAGGAAACGAGGACACTGCGCGCTGGCGCCCGCCTGGCCCTGGTCGTCATGGCTTACATCACAGGAACCTCGCGAGGTGCCCCTTGCCTTGATCTCTCCGCCCTCCCGAGCCATCCTGGTGAGGCCGCCCCCGAGGAGGTCTTGCGTCGTCCGCCTCGCGAGGCTTGGCCCCTCGCGAGGGTCTTGAGTGTTTGCTGGTGAAGATGGGCCGTACAGGGCCGCTGGTGGAGCCACGTCGTGGGCCGCAGGCAGGCAAGTCTGGGGACCCCCGTTCTGAGGACGCCGACTGGCGCCAAGCTTCTGGCATTTTCTGTGACAAAAGAGTGCCACAAAAGCTAAAAGGCAAGTTCTACAGGACGGCGGTTCGACCCGCAATGTTGTATGGCGCTGAGTGTTGACCGACTAAAAGGCGACATGTTCAACAGTTAGATGTGGCGGAGATGCGTATCTTGAGATGGATGTGTGGCCACACGACGAAGGATCGAGTCCGGGATGATGATATACGAGATATAGTTGGGGTAGCACCATTGGAAGAGAAGCTTGTCCAACATCGTCTGAGATGGTTTGGGCATATTCAGCGCAGGCCTCCAGATGCTCCAGTGCATAGCGGACGGCTAAAGCGTGCGGAGAATGTCAAGAGAGGGCGGGGTAGACCGAATTTGACATGGGAGGAGTCCGATAAGAGAGACCTGAAGGATTGTAGTATCACCAAAGAGCTAGCTATGGACAGGGGTGCATGGAAGCTTGCTATCCATGTGCGAGAGCCATGAGTTGGTTGCGAGATCTTATGGGTTTCACCTCTAGCCTATCTCAACTTGTTTGGGACTAAAGGCTTTGTTGTTGTTGTTGTTGTTGTTGTTGTTGCAATTTGATTAAATTCATGAATATTTATTTAAATTTGCAAACAATTTTGAAATTCATGAATATTTTAGAATTCATTATCATTTTAAAAAATGTAAAGCTTTTCGTAATTTTACTACTCTTTCTGATCCGAATTAATTGACACAACCTTCATGCAATATCCTCTAAACATTGTAAAGAGTACAAAAATTTAGTGTGTGTCTTAAGGCCCTTCCCAGTGCTCCACCTTGTACAGGTGCTAAGGCTTCCATGTAGGCAACAAAGCTGATGTGGCAAGGTAATTAACAGAAGAGATATGAGTGTGGTGACCCCAAGAAGAAACAATGCCAAGCGCGTGAACCTACGAAAAACAATTAAATGAAAGAAGCCCACCATGCATGAAGGAGTTTAGGTGCTAATCATTAAATGAAGGGAGCTTAGCAACAATAAGTGAAGCACCGATGTGTTGGAGACTTTAGTTGCTAAAGTCTTTAATGCTTAGCACCTTATCTAAGCACATGTGCATTGGAAGAGGTCTAAGAGCATTTTGCCGCCTTAATAATAGCTAATGTGCAGTTGGCCCTAGCAAGCTCGCAGAATTTTGTATTTGCCCCTCGGTGCGACGAATTGTCATTGATTCACAGAGAGGACACACCCATCGACTCGTGGGCCGGCCATTTAGCACTATGAAGAGCTTCTTCTTTGGGGAATGTTTTGTACGGTTCCCACCTTTTTTAACCATTTTTTTTATTTTTACTTTTTATTCACTTTTCCTGCCTATCTACTCCTTTTTTTCCTTCTTTAAAAATCGCAAATTCCAAAAAATGTTCAATATCACAAAATTGTACAAAATTTCAAAAATTATTTGTTTTTAAAAAATATATTGCAATTTAAAAAAAATCATATTTTTGTAAAAATGTTTGTGTTTTAATCCTCAGAATTTCAGAAAAATGGTCATGTTTCCGAAAGTTGTTCAAAGTTTGAAGAAATGTGCCCTTGTTGAAATCATAATCACAAATTTCAAAAATTGTTGATCTTTTCAAAATTTTGGCCATGTTCCAAAATACGATCAAATATTCGATAAAATGTTCTCATTTTCAAAAATATTCGCAAATTAAAAAAAATCATGTTTTCGAATATTGTTTGGAAATGTAAAAGGATATTCATTTTTGTAAAAATACTAGCAAAAAGGCCCATGCCTTGCGGCGGGATAATAAAATCATGGTCTTCAAATCAAGTTCCAAATATGCATACTACATGTATTTGATTATTTGTGCACCAACCGGCGCGCATGCGGACATAAGGCACGTGCATTCTAACATGCTCACAATGGATCGATGTTTGATTTGAACCTTGATGCGCGTTTTTGTCGTACATCCTCGATGCGTGTATGAGAAACAAAAGCAAAGGTCAGCCTCACGATAAATGAAAAACTGGAGGGCACTATGATGTACGAACAATTCAAAGGAACACTCATTTTTTTCAATTTTATGGATGGCGAGGTGGGTAATTTACTGCCACTTTAGCGGACGTTTCAATGACATATGAAAAATTCAGAGGAACAATTAATAGAGAGTTTTTTTCATTCACAGGTGGCATAGTGCATAATTTACTTCAACTTTAAAGGCGGTTTCAATAACTGGCGAAGAAATCAGAGAAACAATTAACAAATAGTTTTTTTACTTACGAGTGGCATGGTGGGTAATTTATTTCACCTTTATGGGCAGCTTGGCAGGTGGATGGACCATTGTAACGCCCACGATGCGGCTATATCTCCCACGTGTCGAGGCACGACATAGAGGCATAACCGCATTGTGGTTTTGTCGCAAGAAGGGTCATCTTCACACAATCCCATATAATGAACAAGAATGGGATAAAGAGTTGGCTTACAATCGCCACTTCACACAATTCATAAATATAATTCATACGTCATCCAAAATACAAACATATAGACCGACTACGGTCAAGATCCAAATGAAAATAAGACAACCCCAAATGCTAGATCCCCGATCGTCCCAACTGGGCTTCACTACTGATCATCAGGAAAAGACACATAGTAACAACCACGTTCCTCGTCGAACTCCCACTTGAGATCGACCCCATCATCTGCACTGGCATCGTCGGCACCTGCAACTGTTTTGGTAGAATCTGTGAGTCATGAGGACTCAGCAATCTCACACCCGCGAGATCAAGACTATTTAAGCTTAAAGGAAAAGGATGGTGTAATGAGGTGGAGCTGCAGCAGCAAAGCACATATGGTGGCTAACATACGCAAGAGAGAGCGAGAAGAGAAGCAACGGAACTGTCGTCATCTAGAAATGACCAAGAAGTGATCCTGAACTCCTACTTACGTCATACATAACTCAGACCGTGTTCACTTCCCGGGCTCCGCCGAGAAGAGACCATCACGGCTACACACACAGTTGATGTATTTTAACTGGGTCAAGTGACAAGTTGTCTACAACCGGACATTAACAAATTCCCATCTGCCTCATAACCGCGGGCACGGCTTTCGAAAGATAATACCCTGCAGGGGTGTCCCAACTTAGCCCATTATATGCTCTCACGGTCAACGAAGGATAAACCTTCTCCCAGGAAGACCCGATCAGTCTCGGGATCCCGGTTTACAAGACATTTCGACAATGGTAAAACAAGACCAACAAAGCCGCCCGAATGTGCCGACAAATCCCGATAGGAGCTGCACATATCTCGTTCTCAGGGCACACCGGATGAACACTACGTACAACTTAAACCAATCCTCGAGTTTCCCCAAGGTGGCGCTGCAAGTGGCTCTAGTTTGGACCAGCACTCAGAGGAACACTGGCCCGGGGGTTTAAATAAGGATGACCCTCGGGCTCGTGAAAACCCGGGGAAAAAGGCTTAGGTGGCAAATGGTAAAACCAAGGTTGGGCCTTGCTGGAGGAGTTTTATTCAAGTCAAACTGTCAAGGGGGTCCCATAAATCACCCAACCGCGTAAGGAACGCAAACTCAAGGAACATAATACCGGTAAGACAGAAGCTAGGGCGACAAGAGTGGAACAAAACACCAGGCATAAGGCCGAGCCTTCCACCCTTTACCAAATATATATAGATGCATTAATTAAATAAGAGATATTGTGATATCCCAACATATCCATGTTCCAACATGGAACAAACTCCAACTTCACCTGCAACTAGCAACGCTATAAGAAGGGCTGAGCAAAAGCGGTAACTTAGCCAAACAACGGTTTGCTAGGAAAGGATGGTTAGAGGCTGACATGGCAATATGGGAGACATGATATAGCAAGTGATAGGTAGCGCGGCATGGCAATAAAGCAAACAACTAGCAAAGCAAAGATAGAAGTGATTTCGAGGGGTGGTCATCTTGCCTGCAAGGTTCTCAGAGTTGTCGAAAGCTTGATCCTCGTAAGCGTACTCAACAGGTTCCTCGTTCACGAACTCATCTCCCGGCTCTACCCAAGACAAGAACACAAGCAACGGAACCACAATCCATCACGAGAAATGCACAAGCTACATGATGCAAAACATGTATGATATGCAAGATATGATATGCGATGCATATGCGTGCTCCGGAAGGAAAATGTTGAACCAGGCAGTAACTTGGCAAACCAAGCATGCCACTGGAAATATGAGATGATTTCAGTCGAAATCGATATAAAGATCACCTGAAACGGATGCACGGTTTGCAAATGGCAAGCAAAACAAGAATGACACGAATCTGCGATTAACAGCATGATAGCACATAAAATGCAAGAAGCAACAATGCTACAGCACTCCAACATAGCAACAAATCATATGGCAGTAATCTACAGGCGATGCTTGACAAAACATGAACACTGAGCTACGGCTAGTTCACAACATAACAAGCTCAAACAAGTATGGCAAAAGTGCAAAAGATAACAGGTTCACAGAGTTGGTGAAATTACTGGACATGGCAGAAAACAGCATCAGGTAGCGATTTTCAGAGCACGAAATCAACATGCTACAGGAAGTTAACATGGCAAAACAAGGCATGGCAGTATTATACTAAATGCATATGCCAAAAGTCCCTTACTGACTATAAGCCAAAAAGGACCGTAAGATATGATGGCAAGCATGTAAACATAGCAAGTTTCGTTAACAGGTTTCAGACTTGCAGAAAACAGAGCATGGCAGAAACAATAATATGAGGGCATCTTTGTGAGCTTGATGCACTCACCAAAAAGCAATGCATGACACAACTAGCATAGCTACAGCAATATGGCATGTTTCTGAAGCTATCCATGGCAAATACAAAAGCATAGCATGTACGGATCAACTACAATAAGCTTGGCAAAATTGCATATCATGTTAAGAATCTGCCAGAAATATTTTATAGCAAAAGTAGAGCAAGATTGAGTCATGCTATGGCACTCCATAATTGCAAACAAGGGCAGGAATGGATCAATTACAACTATAGCTACAAATCATCCTTATCGAACATCTCCAAAATATGCATGGATCTCTCTGTAGCATCAAGTTTACATGGCAACAAAATAACAGCAGACAAACACTTAGAGAAATCACTAAGTCCCTGAAATCAGAAACATTACGGGGCCTAGTTTGCATGCTTGTGATAGTCACCACAGAGATCACAAAAATACATGGTATAGACCACTGGAAAGATAGCATGGCATGCAACAAAACACATGTAGAGCTCATGCCCATAAGATGCACGGATTAAATGATACAAAAATGACAAATCTCCAAGTTCTGCTAAGAACCAGCAGATAACAGCAACTAGCCCTCTTGCAACAGAGATTTGGGCATCAAGATGGGCTCTAATGAACATGGTGCGAAACAGAGCTATGTACAGAGAGTTATGCACTGTTGAACAGGGGCACATGCTGTAACAGGAAAAGACAGAAGATTTCGGGCTACGGGAGAAGTCAACGTACGGTAGATCTCAGATCGGATCGAGGCCGAAGCTCTCGAGCTCGCCGGAGCAAGCAGTCGGCGGCGGAGGGAGGGCGGAGTAGAGGTCGGGGCGCGGGGGAGAGGCGGCGCCGGCCGGGGACGGCGACCGGAGGGGGCGCGGTCGCCGGCGGGCGGCGGCGCGGCGGCCGGCGACGCGGCGGCGCAGGCGGGCGCGGCGGCGGTGCGGAGGCCGGGCGGCGAGGCGGCGGGGCCGGCCGGCGCGGCGGCGGCGGGAGGCCGCGGCGGCGCGGTGGGCGGCGGGGCAGGCGCGGGCGGCGCTGGCTCGCGGGGGCCCGACGTGGGCTCCGCGGGCTGGCGCGGTAAGGGCGGCGGGGGACGCTGATGTGGCGGTGGCGCGATTTGTCCGGCGCCGGGCGGACGTGTCCAGCGCGCGTAGGGACGAGGGTTAGGGTTTCGTCTGCGTTTGTTTTCGGGAGGGGGTGCACTTATATAGCTAGAGGGAGCTAGGAGAGTCCAAATGAGGTGCGGTTTTCGCCCACACGATCGTGATCGAACGACCTAGAGCATGGAAGAGATTTTGGTGGGTTTTGGGCTGTTTTTTAGGGGGGTTTTGCTGCAACACACAAATGGACTTTGCGGATGCCCGGTTAACCGTTGGAGTACCAAACGACCTCCAAATGGAACGAAACTTGACCGGTGGTCTCCGGGTGGTATACTAAGGCCACTTGACAAGCCTCGGTCCATTCCCAGAACGTTAGACACCCGCACACGAAAGAAAACAAGAGGGGTGCGCCGGAGGAGATAGGAGCGCCGGATTGCAAAACGGACAACGGGGAAAATGTTCGGATGCAAGAGACGAACACGTATGCAAATGCAATGCACATGATGACATGATATGAAATGCATGACATGAACAAAATGCAAAACGAAAGACAAAACCCTTCCACGGAGGGAATATCATAACACATAGCCGAAAATGGGAAGAGTCAGTGTTACAAATATGACAAGTTACATGCAGGGTGTTACAACACTCCACCACTACGAGAGGATCTCGTCCCGAGATCTAGGACTGAAAGAACTCCGGATATTCAGAACGGAGATGGTCCTCGCGTTCCCAGGTGGCTTCCCGGTTGGAATGGTGCGACCACTTCACTTTCAGGAATTTGATTGACTTGTTGTGAGTCTTGCGCTCAGTTTCTTCAAGAATAGCAACGGGGTGCTCATGATAAGACAAATCTTCTTGAAGGTCAATCTCTTCAAAGTTGATAGTGCGCTCAGGCGTCTTGAAGCACTTGCGGAGCTATGACACGTGGAACACATCGTGCACGTTTGCGAAGTTGGAAGGAAGCTCAAGTTGATAGGCGAGGTCGCCTCTTTTGCCAATGATCTTGAAAGGACCCACGTATCTAGGGGCAAGCTTCCCTTTGATACCGAAGCGACGAGTGCCTTTCATTGGAGAGACGCGGAGGTAGACATGGTCTCCGATCTCGAAAGCCACATCACGATGCTTACTATCATAGTAACTCTTCTGGCGCGATTGCGCGGCTTTGAGATTATCACGGATGACTTTACACATTTCTTCAGCTTCTGTGATTAAGTCATTGCCAAGAAGTTGGCGTTCACCAGTCTCTGACCAATTGAGAGGAGTACGACACTTTCTGCCATAGAGAATCTCGAATGGGGCCTTGCCCGAACTCGCTTGGAAGCTGTTTTTGTAGGAGAATTCGGCATATGGAAGACAATCTTCCCATTTCATGCCAAAGGAAATGACACAAGCCCTGAGCATATCTTCAAGAATTTGATTGACTCGCTCGACTTGGCCACTAGTTTGAGGATGGAAGGCTGTGCTGAAGCGAATGTTTGTGCCCATGGCCTTCTGGAAGGAGTCCCAGAACTTAGAGGTGAAGATGCTTCCACGATCTGAAGAAATCAATTTTGGAATGCCGTGCAAAGAGACAATTCTGGAGGTGTATAGCTCTGCCAACTGAGCTACTGTGATAGATTCTTTGATTGGAAGTAAATGAGGCACTTTAGAAAGCTTGTCAATGACAACGAAGATAGCATCATTTCCGCGCTTGGACTTGGGAAAACCAGTCACAAAGTCCATTTCGATATGATCAAACTTCCATTCTGGGATAGCAAGAGGTTGGAGGAGACCAGCTGGTCATTGGTGTTCTGCTTTCACTCTTCGACAGACATCACATTCGTTCACGAATTGAGCAATTTCTCGCTTCATTCGAGTCCACCAATACGACTGCTTGAGGTCATGGTACATCTTCGTACTTCCAGGATGAATGGAAAGAAGAGAATTGTGCGCCTCGTTCATTATGACTTTCCTTAGATCACCTTTAGGAACCACAATCCGGTCCTCGAAGAATAAAGTGTCTCTGTCATCAATGCGATAGCACTTGTATTTGGAAAGACCCTTGTCGATACCACGTTTCACCTTCTTCACCATGGCATCAAGGAGTTGTGCCTCACGAATTTGATCTTCCAAAGTAGGAGAGACTATGAGGTTGGCAAGAAAGCCTTGAGGAACAACTTGGAGATTCTGCTTGCGAAAAGCTTCACAAAGATCCGGTTGGAATGGCTTGAGAATTAAGCTGTTGCAATAAGCCTTCCTGCTTAAAGCATCTGCAATGACATTTGCTTTACCTGGAGTATATTCAATACTCGGATTGTACTCTTGAATCATTTCGACCCATCGAGTCTGCCTGAGGTTGAGGTTGGGCTGAGTGAAGATGTACTTGAGACTCTTGTGATCGGTGAAAATGTCCACTTGTCTTCCCAACAAGAGATGTCTCCACGTAATTAATGCATGGACAACTGCCGCCAACTCAAGATCGTGAGTGGGGTAGTTCTTCTCGTTGGGCTTCAACTGACGAGAGGTATAGGCCACAACCTTCTTCTCTTGCATTAACGCAACACTGAGACCTTGGAGAGAAGCATCACAGAAAACTTCAAATGGCTTGGATTCGTCAGGAGGAGTTAAGACAGGAGCTGTGACTAGTTTCTCTTTGAGAGTGTTGAAAGCAACGTCACACTCAGGAGACCAGACATACTTCACATGCTTCTAGAGGAGATTGGAAAGAGGCTTTGCAATCTTGGAGAAATTCTCAACAAATCTTCGGCAATAGCTTGCAAGACCAAGAAAACTGCGGAGCTGCTTGACATTCTGAGGAGGTTCCCAATTCACAATTGCGGACACCTTCTCGGGATTAACAGCGATGCCCTTGCAGAGATGATGTGACCAAGCAAAAGAACTTCATCGAGCCAAAACTCGCATTTGGAGAACTTCGCATAGAATTGATACTCTCTGAGCTTGTCGAGCACCAATCGCAAATGTTTGGTATGATCCTTCTTATTCTTGGAGAAGACCAAGATATCATCGAGGTACACCAGGACGAATTCATTGGTATAGGGGTTGAAGACGAAATTCATCATCCGAGAGAACACTGGAGGAGCATTGACAAGGCCGACAGACACGACAGTATATTCATAAGAACCAAAACTTGTTCTGTCGTGGAATTGTCACGGCAGATGTCCTCAAGCTAGGACTTAGTCGTGGAGCCATCGCCGCTAGGAAGCTTGGAGGGGTTAACGGGACAAGGAACACGGGGGTTTATACTGGTTCGGCTCCTTACGGTGAAGGTAAAAGCCTACGTCCAGTTGAGGTGGTATTGATTAGGGTTTCGATGACCAGGGAGCTTAACTGCTATGCCTGGCTCTCGATGAGATCTCTCTCTTCTCCTTAAACCGCTGCCGGGTCATCCCTTTATATAGGGAGGCTGACGCCCAGCAGCTCTCAGAGTCCCGGCCGGCTCATAAGAGTGTCCGGCTCGGACTCTCAACTATTCTTGCCTTATACTACAAGTTCTGCCATAATGATGATTGTAAATACGGGCCTTAAGCTATATCCGGGTCTTAAGCCCATCTTTGGCCCAACGTCTTCAAGCTTGGCGCCGGGCTTCTGGCGATGACCATTATGAGTAACCCGGCCCCTCCTGGTGGGTGACTCTAAGGTCTATATCCTCAACATTAGGCCCCAGATTGATTTGAGCCGGCTCATGTCAATCTTCAATTCTTTCGACAGAAATTCTCCGGCTTACACTTGTGTGAAGGCCATAACCCGGCGTGACGTCATCCTCTGGACTCCGGGTAATCCGCCGTGACGTCATCTTCCATTAAGTCCATTTTTACTCCACTATATCCGCAACGGATCTTATCTTTACTGCCATCCCGAAAATCGAGGCGTTTTGTGGGGAGATAACCACGACGTGGTCTCCTCGTTTCTCGCGCCCACTTATGAGCTCGCCCTTATAAGTAGTCCGACCCTCGGGTCTTTCCATTCTTCCCCTTCTGTCGTCTCCTTCCTCTCGCTGCTCCCGTGCTGCCCGAGCTCCGCCGCCGCCGCCGCAACAGAGCTCTGCATCCTCGTCGTCCTTGGCAGCTGCATCACCCTGAACCGTCCAGAGAACCGCGGCGAACCCCTGCATCCGTAAGTTCCTTCCTCCTCGTAGGATAGATCTACGTTCCGCTCCTGCTGTTCTTACGTGTTCTTCACCGTCACCCACGAGTTCTTGGTAGTTTTCATTTTTACTGCCTCTTCTTGATCTTAAGATAGCATAGAACCAACGCGGCGGCTGTTTGACACTCATTTCAAATGCAAGTAGACCTCTTTTGACTGCATAACGGCCCCGTTCGAGCCCAAGAACTTCCCTCGCGTCTGTTTTTAGGTCTAGAAACTTTCCTTTTAGCCGACCGTTTTAATCCAAATTATTTACTGTAATGTGTGAAAACTGTTTTCACGACACTTAGTAAAAAACTGCACCCGTTGAGTCATGGCGGGTTACATTTCCGGTTTAAAGAAACCACGCGCCGTAGGACCTTCCGGCTCAAAGGAGGCCATGCGCCATAAATTTTTCCGGCTTATCTGTGACAAGGTCGTAGACAATCAAATTACTTCTTAATACCCCCAGCGGCTTAGATAACCCAATGCAATTAGATATATGTCATTAGGCCCCTCCATAAGCCGCCACTTTAATACTGAACTGTAAATTTCTTCTGGCTTATGATTAAACCGGGCATGTTTCCTTTTATCATAGGCTTTCGACTTTCACCATGCCTCCCAAAGCTCCTAAAGCACCCATCACTTGCAATTGGATGAGGTCCAACGTCACCGATGAGACCTTAACGGATTTCATGAAGTCAGGTTACCTACCCAAAAAGGACGTCATGTCCTACCGTGCCCCCGACCCATCAGAGGAGAGACCACAGCCGAGGGACGGGGAAGTGGTAGTTTTTGCGGATCATATGAGCTGGGGCTTCGCACCGCCCGGCTCAAAGTTCTTCAGAGATGTGCTGAATTTCTTCGACCTGCGGCCTCAAGACATAGGGCCCAACTCGGTGTCAAATATATGCAATTTCCAAGTGTTCTGTGAGGTCTACCTTGGAGAAGAACCCAGCCTGCTGCTCTTCAGAGAGCTCTTCTACCTGAACCGTCAGAACGAGTGCGCCAACGGGCCAAGCTTGGAACTTGGTGGCATCTCCATCCAGCGACGGAGGGACTGCCTTTTCCCTTACGTCGAGCCGCCAAGTCACCCAAAGGACTGGAACCAGACGTGGTTCTATTGCCAAGACACGTCGCCGGCTGATGAGAGCCCGCTGCCCGGCTTCCGCCCTTCCCGTCTGGAACCAACTCACCCTCTGTCTGACAAGTTACCTCAGGCGGAACGCCAACCTATGCTCCCCACCTTCAACAAGATCAAGGCTCTCCTGGGCAATGGTCTCAACGGAATTGATCTGGTCCGGGTCTGGATCTCGTGGCGGGTGATCCCATTGAGCCGCCGCCGTAGCTTAATGTGTGAATACACAGGCCGGAAAGACGACCCTCTACGACATAGCCGCAACGACCTCCCTGAAGATGTTGCCGAGGACATGACCAAGGCTCTCTTGAACGAGAGCTTGGCAGACTGCGGGAGGACCGGGTTAGCCCCCTTCTGCAAGACCAACCCAGCCCCAGCGGTAAGCCGCTGAACTGAACATCTTATCTTCTTCTGTAGATAACCTTCATCTGAATCTTTAAGAAATCATCATTGTATTTTTCAGGCTGATGACAAATTTTGGAAGGTCAACTATGACCATGAGGCGGCCAAGAAGGCCAGGAAGGCTAAGAAAGCCGCCAAGAGAGCCGCTCCCCGCAAGAAGGGAAGTAGACCTACTGCTTCAGAGCTGCTGCAATTAAGCGACAGCTCCGAGTCAGAGGTAACCCCTGAACCTGTAATCTCTTGTTGTATTTGTTATTTTCTTTCTGTCCGCCTTATCAATACTGTTCATCAACAGGATGACACCGGAGCCAGTAACCCGGTGGTTGAAGAGGTAATGATACTTTCCTCCGACTCGGAGCCCTTGCCAAGGCTGAAAGTCCGAAGGGTAACCCGGAAAGTAAGATTTTCACATCCTTTAGCTTATCAAGATCCTCAATTTCTTTTGAAGCAACAAATTCATGAGAGCCGGCGACACACCCGGACCAACAAGGACGCCGACCTCTCTTCCGCTTTACCTGACGCGTCGAGGAAACGCCGGACCGAGGTGATCTCAAAGTTGTAATGTTTTCATCCTTTGGCGGGTGTTATACGTCAACCGCTCAACTCTTCTGACTCAAATTATCAGGAAACTTCCCCCTCTTCTGGCGACTCTATGCAGTCGAACCTGCCGGCTTTCAAGACCGTGCCCGGGTAATGATGATCATCTCATGTTGTACTTGTCTTCACTTACACTTTTGTGCTTATCCTTTTTGTCTTTTCAGTGCCCAGGCAAAACTCACCAAGAAGGCGAAGAAGAACAAGCCGGTCGAAGAGCCGGACTTGCCTGAACCGGAGGTAGCAGCTCAAGAACCGCCAGCTGCCTCCGCTCCCGAAGCCACCGCTCCAACCGACAAGGCAACTGCAGAAGCTTCTGCTAACCCGGAGACCTCCAGCTCGGCTCAGCCGGCCAATGACCCGGACGTGGTAATCACCCGGACGGAGTTTGTTGAGCCGGGGAGACCTACTGCACTGGCCAAGTGCTCCGCCAAGGAGGAGTTGCTACAGCACCGCCGGGTTAATCTCGACCTCACCGACTATGCCAACCTGAACATCGGAGAGATCGTCTCCGGCTATGTCAGCCAAGTGCACAAGAGCCGGGATGTAGAGATCAGCATGGTGAACCAGATTCAGCAGAAGTCTGAGGTACTACTCTTCTTTCTCCTTGCTTACTGCATAGTTATCTTGTTATTCTTACCATACTCTAGCCCCCAAGTCTACGACTTATGATAAAATATGTTGTAGACTTAAGTTCCGGCTTACTCGCTTGAACCGACCATTTGTAAATAGAAACGTTCGATATGCATTAGCCCCCAAGTGCCAACTGTCTTTGCTTGGAAAGTGCTTGGGACTTTAAAATTGCATAATAACTGTTCATCCTATAACCCGAAAATTATGTAGGCTGCTTGCAAGAAGTTTGAAGCTGACATCTCCGATCTGAAGACCCGCCTGAGGACGCAAGAAACTGAGACCCGGAAGGCCAATGCCAAATTTGTGTCCAGTATTGCTGCGCAAGAAAAGCTGAAGACGGACTTTGATGCTGAACGGAAAGCTTGGGCCGAAGAGAAGGCTACTCTGGTGAACCGGGCCGAACAGGCGGAGAAGGCTCTGACAGAGAAGACCGCCGAACTCTCCGGCTTAAAGCGCCAAGTGTCCCAGATGGTTGCCGCAATCTTCGGTAAGTCATTCCACCGGCTTTCATCCAGTTCATAATTTTTATGTCTCATAACCCATCATTGCCGGCGGCTTATCTTACTCTGTTACACAGGTTCCAGAAGCGCCAACCTTAACCAAAGCGTGGTGACCAAGCTGAAGGCCGTGTACACCCTGGTGGAGCAACTCTACACCGGGTCACAGCGCGCCTTGGCCGTGGTGGCCCTATCTAATGAGGTGCCGACTCATCTGGCGGAAGTTCTTCGCCGGCTTGCCGTTCTTCCCCAACGTGTCCAAGAGCTGCGGCGGGCCTCTGCAAGAGCCGGAGCTATCGCCGCTCTGAGCCGGGCCAAGGTGTTCCTTCCAGAGTTAGACCCGGCGGACATTGCCCTCGGCTATCCCAGTTTGAAGGAAGACGGCACACCCTTCGACCAAAGGGACTTTGCAGCCTGCGTGAAGATCGTGCGCCCGGTGGCCACCCTCATTGGAAACGACACAGATCTGACCAAGTACCAGCCGGGTTACAATGCAGAAAATCAGAGGATCCCCACTCCGCGTTATGAAGCTATCAGCTTAGTCCCGCCAGCTCGTAAGCACACCTTCGCCCCGGAGATTGACCCGGCCGGGTTAATTGACGAGGAAGCTCAATTTGAAGCTCTGAGCGGCATTGACTGGAAGTCGTCAACTTTCCAGGTCTTGGGAACAGCCGGAGGAGAGGAGAGGGATGAGCCGGAGACTTCAACTCAGCAAGCATCGTAACCCTGCAGGCGGCTTATTAAACAATGCTTCACCCTTTTGGACTCGATGAGTCTTGTAATAGAGTAGGACCAACACTTTAACTTTGCCGTGCCATCGTGCACGCGTTGAATGCTGAATTCCATTTAAGTTGTCTCCTTTATACCTCTCCGGGTCATAATTGATCATTCATTTTCCTTAATCTCAAATAGTTGCCTTTAACTATCCTGCATAGAAAGACAAATCACAAGTCTCTAGGCGGCTTACCGCACTAAGAATCGTAGTTTTAGATATATAACCCGGAAGACGAATCAAAAAAGACTGTCCTCAATTATGTCTTCGATATACCCGTAATAACACACTTACCGGCCTGCAAGCGCACTGCCGGCTTATATAACCCGGGTAATAAGGTTGGTACCTTAATTCCGGTTTACCAGTATTAAGAACGCTGATTGTATTCAATGAGTACTGTAAATCAAAGTTTAAGCCGGCAAAGTGAGACCCGCCGTGCGTACTTGAAATAATCAGAAGAACTTGCTAGAAATCAGAGAAACTTAGAGGCTTCTGGTTCGAATACGACCAGAGACCCGTCCCAAAGGGGTTATGCTAAGATTCGAGTGCGATCATATAGCCCCCAGTGGGTGTGGCGATGCCAACCAAGAGGGTACCGACAGCTGTGTTCTCTTTGGTTCGAATACGACCCATGTTTGAACAGGAAGCCCCCAAATGATCTTAAGAATTGTTTAACGACGCTGATTCGAATACGATCCATGTCGGTTCCCAAAGGGGTTAAACTATGATTCAAATATGATCAAAGAAAACTCCCCAATGAGCTCGGCACTTTGCCAATCAAATGGGTATCGACAGCTGTGTTCTCTTTGGTTCGAATACGACCCATGTTTGAACAGGAAGCCCCCAAGTGACTATATTGTGTATGGCTAGATTCGAATACGATCATAAGCCGGACCCTCCTTCAAATTATCATATGATCTTGTAATGAAAACAACACGTTTATCTTTGGGGGAGAAAAAAGGACAGAGGTCCTGCTTTATTGCTTATCATAATATATACATGGCTTAGGGAAATATGTACATTATGAGAGCCAGTGGCTCAAGTGTAATAAGGCCGAAGCTGAGCTATGTTCCACGGCCGACGGGTCTCTTCCTCCGACTTACGTGAATCTTTGTGCTCCCGAATGTCAATGAGGTAATATGACCCGTTGTGCAAATTCTTGCTGACCACAAAGGGCCCTTCCCAAGGCGGGGATAGCTTGTGCGCATCTGTTTGATCTTGGATGAGCCGGAGCACCAGATCGCCTTCCTGGAAGACCCGGGATTTAACCCGGCGACTATGATAACGGCGCAGGTCCTGTTGGTAAATCGCTGAGCGAGCTGCTGCCACATCACGCTGTTCGTCCAACAAGTCAAGAGCATCTTGGCGCGCCTGTTCATTATCCACCTCAACATAAGCCGCCACTCAAGGTGAGTCATGACGGATGTCACTGGGAAGGACTGCTTCCGCTCCATAAACCATGAAGAAAGGCGTGAAACCTGTAGACCTGTTAGGAGTAGTGTTGATGCTCCACAACACGGAGAGTAACTCCTCCACCCAACAACCCGGCGTCCGTTGTAAAGGGACCAAAAGCCGGGGTTTGATGCCTTTCAGAATCTCTTGATTAGCCCTCTCAGCTTGACCATTGGATTGAGGGTGAGCCACTGATGAGACATCAAGCCTAATATGCTCCCGTTGACAAAACTCCTCCATGGCGCCTTTGGATAGATTGGTACCATTGTCAGTTATAATGCTGTGTGGGAAGCCAAAACGAAAAATCACCTTTTTCATAAACTGAACTGCCGTGGCTGCATCACACTTGCTAACTGGCTCCGCTTCAACCCACTTGGTAAATTTGTCAACTGCCACCAAGAGGTGGGTCTTCTTATCCTTGGACCTTTTAAAAGGCCCAACCATATCAAGCCCCCAGACCGCAAAGGGCCAAGTAATTGGGATCATCCTCAGCTCCTGAGCCGGCACATGAGCCCGTCGCGAGAACCATTGGCAACCATCACATTTACTGACCAAGTCCTCCGCATCAGCATGAGCCGTCAGCCAATAAAAAACATGACGAAAAGCCTTGGCCACAAGAGACTTTGAGCCGGCGTGATGGCCACAATCCCCTTCATGAATCTCACGCAAGATCTCTTGACCTTCCTCAGGGGAGACACAACGCCGGAACGCTCCCGTAACACTGTGGCGATGCAGCTCTCGATTAATAACAATCATTGACTTAGACCACCGGGTTATTTGTCTGGCCAAAGTTTCATCCTCGGGCAAATCTCCCCGGGTCATGTAAGCCAGATAAGGCACTGTCTAGTCCGGGATGATGTGGAGAGCCGCCACCAACTGTGCCTCCGGGTCAGGGACAGCCAAGTCTTCCTCTGTAGGCAGCTTGACAGAAGGGTTATGCAAGACATCCAGGAAAGTATTAGGCGGCACCGGTTTTCGCTGAGAGCCCAGCCGGCTTAAAGCATCAGCCGCCTCATTCTTCCTGCGATCGATGTGCTCTACTTGGTAACCCTGAAAGTGTCCAGCAATGGCATCAACTTCACGGTGGTAAGCTGCCATAAGAGGGTCCTTGGAATCCCACTTGCCCCATACTTGTTGAGCCACCAAGTCTGAGTCGCCGAAGCACCTTACCCGGCTCAAGCTCATCTCCTTAGCCATCCGAAGACCGTGGAGCAAGGCCTCGTACTCAGCTGCATTGTTGGTGCAAGGAAACATCAATTGTAGCACATAATAGAACTTGTCACCTTTAGGGGAAGCCAATACGACTCCAGCCCCCGAGCCCTCCAATTGCCTGGACCCATCGAAGTGAATAGTCCAATAAGTGTTATCCGGTTTTTGTTCGGGCACTTGTAGCTCTGTCCAATCATTGATGAAATCCACCAAGGCCTGAGACTTAACAGCAGTGCGTGGCACGTACTTCAGACCATGAGGTCCGAGCTCTATAGCCCACTTAGCCACTCTCCCTGTGGCCTCTCTGTTTTGAATGATATCCCCAAGGGGGGCAGAACTGACCACAGTGATGGGGTGACCCTGAAAATAATGCTTAAGTTTCCGGCTTGCCATGAACACACCATAAACAAGCTTCTGCCAATGCGGATACCGCTGCTTGGACTCAATGAGTACTTCGCTGACATAATAAACCGGCCGCTGAACCGGATGCTCCTTACCCTCTTCCTTGCGCTCCACCACCACGGCCACACTGACGGCTCGTGTGTTAGCAGCCACATACAGTAATAAAGGCTCCTTGTCAACCGGAGCAGCAAGGACTGGGGGCTCGGCCAGCTGCCTCTCCAAATCCTCAAAAGCAGTATTAGCTACATCATTCCAGACAAAGTCATCAGTTTTCTTCATCAATTGATATAATGGCATGGCCTTCTCCCCCAAACGGCTTATAAAACGGCTTAAAGCAGCAATACGACCCGCCAAGCGCTGGACGTCGTTTATGCACGCCAGCTTAGCCAGAGAGGTGATTGCCTTGATCTTCTCTGGGTTAGCTTCAATACCTCTGTTAGAAACCAAGAAACCCAAGAGCTTGCCTGCAGGAACACCAAAAACACACTTGGCCGGGTTAAGCATCATCTTGTAGACCCGTCGGTTATCAAAGGTTTCCCTCAGATCATCTATCAAGGTTTCCTCCTTCCTGGATTTAACCACAATATCATCCACATAAGCATGAACATTGCGCCCAATCTGGTTATGAAGACAGTTCTGCACGCAACGCTGGTAAGTCGCCTGTGCACTCTTGAGTCCGAAGGGCATAGACACATAGCAGAAGGCTCCAAAGGGAGTGATGAACACCGTCTTCTCCTGGTCCTTAACCGCCATCTTAATCTGATGATATCCAGAGTAAGCATCCAAGAAACTTAAACGCTCACAACCCGCCGTAGCATCAATGATTTGATCAATACGGGGAAGGGCAAAAGTATCAGCCGGACACGCTTTGTTCAAGTCCGTGTAGTCCACACACTTCCGCCAGGTGCCGTACTTCTTGAGCACGAGCACCGGGTTAGCTAACCACTCTGGGTGAAAGACTTCAACGATAAACCCGGCCGCCAAGAGCCGGGCCACCTCTTCACGAATCGCTTTCCGCCTCTCTTCATTAAACCGCCGAAGGAATTGCCTGACCGGCTTAAATTTCAGATCAACATTGAGAGTGTGCTCAGCGAGTTCTCTAGGTACACCTGGCATGTCAGAAGGCTTCCATGCAAAAATGTCCCTATTCTCACGGATGAACTCGATGAGCGCGCTTTGCTATTTTGGATCCAGATTGGCATTGATGCTAAACTGCTGAGATGAATCACCTGGAACGAAATCAACAAGTTTAGTCTCATCAGCCGACTTAAATTTCATTGTCGGCTCATGCTCTGTAGTCGGCTTTTTCAGAGAGGTCATATCTGTTGGGTCAACATTGTCCTTGTAAAACTTCAACTCTTCCGTTGCGCAAACAGATTCTGCATAAGCCGCATCGCCTTCCTCACACTCCAAGGCTACCTTCCGGCTGCCGTGAACCGTAATGGTCCCATTATGACCCGGCATCTTGGGAATATCTTCTTCACGAATGCGAATCTGATGATAACCCATACAAAGGTCAAGCTTGGAGAATACTTTAGCACCTTTGAGTTGCTCTAATAGCTCATTGATGTTGGGAAGTGGATACTTGTTCTTGATTGTCTTCTTGTTCAATGGACGGTAGTCGACACAAAGTCGGTCCGTGCCATCCTTCTTCTTGACAAAAAGAACACCACAACCCCATGGAGAAGAACTCGGTCTAATCAAACCCAGACGCTCTTGTTCATCGAGCTGTTTCTTCAATTCCTTCAGCTCGTTAGGTCCAAGCTTGTATGGACGCTTGCAAACGGGTTCAGTGCCAGGCTCTAGTTCGATAACGAACTCAACTGGCCGATGAGGAGGCATACCCGGAAGCTCTTCTGGAAAGACATCTTGATACTCACAAACGACTGGAATTTGAGAGATGGCATTCAATTCGCCCTTCTCATTGAGAGAAAAAAACCGAATGGTTTCATCACGAGCGGCATAAATAATCACATCCTTAGACGAGTGTGTCAATTGAATTTCCCTGGCAGCACAATCAAGTTGAGCTTTGTGCTTAGAAAGCCAGTCCATCCCGAGAATTATATCAATATCCGAGTCACCAAGAACAACTGGTTTAGACAGAAATTTATAGTCGCCCATCTTGATGGAAACATCCGGGACACAATTATTAGATGTCATTTGCTTGCCCGGAGACACAACCTTCAACGGGATAGGAATCTTTTCCATCACAAACTCATGCTTGGCAACAAAAGGTCTTGAAATGAAAGAAAGCGATGCACCAGTATAAAAAAGAACTTTTGCAGGAATATCATTAACTGAGAGATTACCCATTATCACATCAGTAGATTCCTCCGCTTGAGCTGCATTCATCATGTTCACCTTAGCAGACTTTGGATTATGCTTGACCACTGCATTGCTGGAAGATCTGACAGGAGGAGGAGGAGGCAGACGCCTTTGGTTGAAGCACTTGTTAGCATAGTGACCTTTCTACTGACACTGGTTGCAAGTCACCTCTGAGAGTGGACGGTGATAAGGAGCATTCGACTTTGGAGCTTGATTCTGAGACTTGTTCTGATAGCCAGAGTTGGAAGAGTTGGAAGAACCATGGCCACCTTTGTTCTTCTGCTGGTAAGGCTGACGAAACGAAGGAGGAGGAGGCAACCAGAACTTCTGTTGCTTAGCAGTCACAAGTGAGGAAGAAGAAGACTGAACAGCGTCTCTGAGTCTCTTCTTAGAAGCCTCACACTTGAGCTAAGCAGCCTCTTGCTTCAGTGCCATATTGTAGAATTGATCAAACTGAGTAGGCTCAACAAGAACGAGAGCTAACTGCAGATCCTCTTTAAGGCCACCTCTGAAGTGATAGATCATACTCTTTTCGTCAGGAACGTCTTGTTTATCGAAGCGAGCAAGTTTCTGAAACTGGATGTTGTATTGATACACAGACATGTTGCCTTGCTTGAGATTGCGGAACTCCTCACGCTTGCTCTCACCAACACTTTGTGGAATGTGGTGCGCTTTGAAATCCCGACAGAAGTCAGTCCAAGTGATCACACGACCTCCTCTGGAATCTTTGTATTGTTGATACCAATCAGCAGCTTGGTCCTTGAGCTGGAAAGAAGCGAACTTGACATAGTCCTCAGGCCTGACATTGCTACATTCAAAATGCTTGTTGATGTCCACGAGCCAATCATCGGCATCCGTGGCCTCGGCACAGTAGCTGAAAGACTGGGGCTGATTTGCGAGAAACTGGTTGAGGGTAGCGAAGTGAGGCTGATTGTTGCCTTGACCTTGATTGCCTTGATTGCCTTGCCCTTGGGTGCGTTCTTACAAGAGTTGCAGAATCATCTGAGCATTGGCGTTGGTGGCTGCCATGCCTCCGGTGGTGGAGGTGGTGGCGGAGGGTTCGCTTGACTCCCTTCATTGCGTTCCGGATTCTGACGCGTTGGCGGAGCCATCCTGAAGAGGGTGACATCCCTTAGCATCTTGATAGACAAATAGATAAGTAGAATCAACGGATAGAAATTGCAACATATAGTCTTCACAATAAACATTCGAACGAAGATGAACGAATGAATTCCGTAGTAAATCATCACACTTCCATAAATTGAGAAGCCACTTGAAAAAGATATGGAATCAACATCTGACTTCGAAGCAACTCGAATACCACAATTCAAAACAAAACAAAGTATTGGCTTGCAGAATAAGCCGGAACAAACATATGATAGAGATTTCGTCCGAAGTTTTCGTGGTGGGGCCCACACGGGCTCAATTGTACAGCACCATCATGTACAAGGCTGTGCACATGACATATGAAGCGTCCCCGAGTCAGCATAGCCAAGGACTCTTTAAGACACTACGAGACCACTGTAAAACCAACCGTGGAAAGGCGGACCACTAGACGTCGAACCCCAATCTCATATCATGCGTCTGTCGGAAAGATATCCTAGGAACTACTTGAATTCCCTTTTATAAACTCCCGAAACTTTCTGGTTATGCAATCTGGTGTTGGGGATACAGGGGACACAAAATATATCACCCAAACTAGCAATCCCTAGATCCAGCTGTATCCATCCGTCAACACATAACCAAGAAACCTTCAGAAATCGTGTACCTCAACCTTCGAAAAGCATCCGTTATACGAGTTATGGCAATACTCCTGAACTCCCGCCACAGTACTGGGTGGCGTCGAGGTGATCTCACCAACAACTGCATAAAAGAGATTTTCGATGTCGGCGAAACTCAAGTATTCCAGAACTGCAACGATAATATTGTGACGACAACACCTCGGAGCTCAACTCCCCGGGACACTGCCACAACCCCTAAATGTCAGGAGGCACCAAGAACAATGTTCTCATCACAAAACCATCGGAACGATTCCAAGATACCCGCGTGATCCTAATTTTTTTTTAGTGAAATTTGAGGAGAGAATAGTCAAAACTTCTACGTCGGGAGGCCTCACCAGAGCGACGAAGGGACTGAGGAGTAAAAAGAATCCTACTCTCCGATATATATAATCCTAAGACTCAAAACATTTTTGTTCTAGACTCAACAACGCCAGCGATTCGATCAAGCAGGGGGCTCCTAAGTCGGGGATGGCTCTGATTACCAACTTGTAACACCCACGATGCGGCTATATCTCCCACGTGTCGAGGCACGACTTAGAGGCATAACCGCATTGTCGTTTTGTCGCAAGAAGGGTCATCTCCCCACAATCCCATGTAATGAACAAGAATGGGATAACGAGAGTTGGCTTACAATCGCCACTTCACATAATACATAAATACAATTCATACATCATCCAAAATACAAACATATAGACTGACTACGGTCAAGATCCAAATGAAAATAAAACAACCCCAAATGCTAGATCCCCGATCGTCCCAACTGGGCTCCACTACTGATCATCAGGAAAAGACACATAGTAACGACCACGTTCCTCGTCGAACTCCCACTTGAGATCGACCCCATCATCTGCACTGGCATCGTCGGCACCTGCAACTGTTTTGGTAGAATCTGTGAGTCATGAGGACTCAGCAATCTCACACCCGCGAGATCAAGACTATTTAAGCTTAAAGGAAAAGGATGGTGTAATGAGGTGGAGCTGCAGCGGCAAAGCACATATGGTGGCTAACATACGCAAGAGAGAGCGAGAAGAGAAGCAACGGAACGGTCGTCATCTAGAAATGACCAAGAAGTGATCCTGAACTCCTACTTACGTCATACATAACTCAGACCGTGTTCACTTCCCGGGCTCCGCCAAGAAGAGACCATCACGGCTACACACACAGTTGATGTATTTTAACTGGGTCAAGTGACAAGTTCTCTACAACTGGACATTAACAAATTCCCATCTGCCTCATAACCGCGGGCACGGCTTTCGAAAGATAATACCCTGCAGGGGTGTCCCAACTTAGCCCATTATAAGCTCTCACGGTCAACGAAGGATAAACCTTCTCCCAGGAAGACCCGATCAGTCTCGGGATCCCGGTTTACAAGACATTCGACAATGGTAAAACAAGACCAGCAAAGCCGCCCGAATGTGCCGACAAATCCTGATAGGAGCTGCACATATCTCGTTCTCAGGGCACACCGGATGAACACTACGTACAACTTAAACCAATACTCGAGTTTCCCCAAGGTGGCGCTGCAAGTGGCTCTAGTTTGGACCAGCACTCAGAGGAACACTGGCCCGGGGGTTTAAATAAAAATGACCCTCGGGCTCGCGAAAACCCGGGGAAAAAGGCTTAGGTGGCAAATGGTAAAACCAAGGTTGGGCCTTGCTGGAGGAGTTTTATTCAAGGCGAACTGTCAAGGGGGTCCCATAAATCACCCAACCGCGTAAGGAACGCAAGCTCAAGGAACATAATACCGGTAAGACAGAAGCTAGGGTGGCAAGAGTGGAACAAAACACCAGGTATAAGGCCGAGCCTTCCACCCTTTACCAAATATATATAGATGCATTAATTAAATAAGAGATATTGTGATATCCCAACATATCCATGTTCCAACATGGAACAAACTCCAACTTCACCTTCAACTAGCAACGCTATAAGAAGGGCTGAGCAAAAGCGGTAACTTAGCCAAACAACGGTTTGCTAGGAAAGGATGGTTAGAGGCTGACATGGCAATATGGGAGACATGATATAGCAAGTGATAGGTAGCGCGGCATGGCAATAGAGCGAACAACTAGCAAAGCAAAGATAGAAGTGATTTCGAGGGGTGGTCATCTTGCCTGCAAGGTTCTCAGAGTTGTCGAAAGCTTGATCCTCGTAAGCGTACTCAACAGGTTCGTCGTTCACAAACTCATCTCCCGGCTCTAACCAAGACAAGAACACAAGCAACGGAACCACAATCAATCACGAGAAATGCACAAGCAACATGATGCAAAACATGTATGATATGCAAGATATGATATGCGATGCATATGCGTGCTCCGGAAGGAAAATGATGAACAAGGCAGTAACTTGGCAAACCAAGCATGCCACTGGAAAGATGAGATGATTTCGGTCGAAATCGATATAAAGATCACCGGAAACGGATGCACGGTTTGCAAATGGCAAGCAAAACAAGAATGACACGAATCTGCGATTAACAGCATGATAGCACTTAAAATGCAACATGTAACAATGCTACAGCACTCCAACATAGCAACAAAGAATATGGCAGTAATCTACAGGAGATGCTTCACAAAAGATGAACACTCAGCTATGGCTAGTTCACAACATAACAAGCTCAAACAAGCATGGCAAAAGTGCAAAAGATAACAGGTTCACAGACAGGTAGTTAACATGGCAAAGCAAGGCATGGTAGTATTCTACTAAATTCATATGACAAAAGTCCCTTACTGACCATAAGCCACAAAGGACAAGAAGATATGATGGCAAGCATGTAAACATAGCAAGTTTCGTTAATAGGTTTCAGACTTTGCAGAAAACAGAGCATGGCAGAAACAATAATATGAGGGCATCTTTGTGAGCTTGATGCACTGACCACAAAGCAATGCATGACACAACTAGCATACCTACAGCAAGATGGCATGTATATGAAGCTATCCATGGCAAGAACAAAAGCATAGCATCTATGGATCAACTACAGTAAGCTTGGCAAAATTGCATATCATGTTAAGAATCTGCCAGAAATATTTTATAGCAAACGTAGAGCAAGCTTTAGTCATGCTATGGCACTCCATAATTGCAAACAAGTGCAGGAATGGATCAATTGCAACTATAGCTTCAAATCATCCTTACTAAACATCTCCAAAATATGCATGGATCTCTCTGTAGCATCAAGTTTACATGGCAACAAAATAACAGCAGACAAACACTTAGAGAAATCACTAAGTCCCTGAAATCAGAAACATTACGGGGCCTAGTTTGCATGCTTGTGATAGTCACCACAGAGATCATAAAAATACATGGCATAGACGATTGGAAAGATAGCATGGCATAAAACAAAACACATGTAGAGCTCATGCCCATAAGATGCACGGATTAAATGATACAAAAATGACAAATCTCCAAGTTCTGCTAAGAACCAGCAGATAACAGCAACTAGCCCTCTTGCAACAGAGATTTGGGTATCAAGATGGCCTCTAATGAACATGGTGCAATTGACCAAAATGTAGAGCATCACGAGACGAACAATTTGACATATTACACGCGCGAAACAGAGCTATGTACAGAGAGTTATGCACTGTTGAACAGGGGCACATGCTATAACAGGAAAAGACTTGGAAGATTTCGGGCTACGGGAAAAGTCAACGTACGGTAGATCTCAGATCGGATCGAGGCCGAAGCTCTCGAGCTCGCCGGAGCAAGCAGTCGGCGGCGGAGGGAGGGCGGAGGAGAGGTCGCTGCGCGGGGGAGAGGCGGCGCCGGCCGGGGACGGCGACCGGAGGGGGCGCGGTCGCCGGCGGGCGGCGGCCGGCGACGCGGCGGCGCGGTGCACGGCGGGGCAGGCGCGGGCGGCGCGGGCTCGCGGGGGCCCGACGTGGGTTCCGTGGGCCGGCGCGGTACGGGCGGCGGCGGACGTTGACGTGGCGGTGGCGCGATTTGTCCGGTGCCAGGCGGACGTGTCCGGCGCGCGGAGGGACGAGGGTTAGGGTTTCGTCTGCGTTTGTTTTCAGGAGGGGGTGCACTTATATAGCTAGAGGGAGCTAGGAGAGTCCAAATGAGGTGCGGTTTTCGCCCACACGATTGTGATCGAACGACCTAGAGCATGAAAGAGAGTTTGGTGGGTTTTGGGATGTTTTTTAGGGGAGTCTTGCTGCAACACACAAATGGACTTTGCGGATGCCCAGTTAACCGTTGGAGTACCAAACGACCTCTAAATGGAACGAAACTTGACCGGTGGTCTCCCGGTGGTATACTAAGGTCACTTGACAAGCCTCGGTCCATTCCGAGAATGTTAGACACCCGCACACGAAAGAAAACAAGAGGGGTGCGCTGGAGGAGATAGGAGCGCCGGATTGCAAAACGGACAACGGGGAAAATGTTCGGATGCAAGAGACGAACACGTATGCAAATGCAATGCACATGATGACATGATATGAAATGCATGACATGAACAAAATGCAAAACGAAAGAGAAAACCCGACCACGGAGGGAATATCATAACACATAGCCGAAAATGGCAAGAGTCGGAGTTACAAATATGGCAAGTTACATGCGGGGTGTTACAACCATAAAGCACCGTTCTTTAATATTAGGTATAGATTCATGTTTTAAAAATGGGTTTATGATTTTTTAGAAATTTTAGATTGTTTTCCAAAGCTGACCAACAAACCTGCACGCTATTGTGTTTTGGTTACAGTGTTTTCGGGTGTGTTCTTGGCCGTTGCGTATTAGAGCAACTCCAACAGCTCTAGTATCTCTAAATTAACTGTCATTTACAGAAAGTGAAGGTCTAAAAACCTCCAACAGTTCCTCGCCTTAATTTCAAAGGAATTTGAACAACTACCACCATGTGCACCACACCCCTACCACCGCCGGCAGTCCTTATGCACCCCATCGTTGCCGCCACACCCCTGCCGTCGATGCTCCCCTACTGCCGGCATCATGCCCTGCAGTCGCCGCCCACTTCCGCGCCGCCTCGCCCATGTTACCACCCGCGTTCGCCAGCATGCCCATGCCACCGTTGCCCGTGCCTACAGCTTCGCCTGCTACCTCACGCTGGCGTGCAACGCACGGCCTTGCGCCGCCCCTCGTCGGCGAACACCGCAACGCACACCATCACGTGTGTCGCTTACTGGCGGATCCTAGGCACTATCTTCTTATTTTATTAAAATAAATAGAAAATGAATTATGTGCAAGAAGTTTAGGGAAACTGACAACTGACAAAAGTACCTTCCAGAAAACTTCCCCTAACTTTTATGGAAGGAAAAAAAAGTTTTTCGGGGAGATTTTTGAAGGAGTAGTTGGGGTTGCTCTTAGATACTACAAGGTTTGTGTAGGTTCTTTTTCAGTGTTGTTGGGGTCACCACGCCCTGGTATCGCCGCCTGCTTCCGTGCCGCCATGCCCGTACTATCGTTCGTCGCCTCATACTGACGGGCAATGCATAGCATCGCCCCTCACCGGCATCACCGCATTGCACACCATCAGTGTGTTACTGACTGGTGGATCCTAGCCATTATTATTTGTGTTTATTAAAAATAAAATAAAAATGGATTTAGGGGAAGAAATTTAGGGGAATTGACAAAAGTTGCTTCGAGAAAATTTTCCCTAACTTTTACAAGAAGGCAGAAAAAACAATTTTAGAGGAGGATTTTTAAGGGAGTTGTTGGAGCTGCTTTTAGGTGCTACAAGGTTCATGTAATGTTTTTTTTCTTGAGGGGCCGGCCTGGTTGGCTCACTCTTGTGCGGATCAGAGGCAATTTGAAGCTTAGGCTATGTTTGGTAGCAAAGTATTAGAAAAACTGAAGTATTGAAAACCACAATATTTTTGTCAGTGGGTACAAGATACCACGGTTTTGATATACCAAAGTATGTTGAAGTATTGAGATTACTGTGACCTGTTTGGTTGTTGCCGCAAAACATAGTATTGATGCGTTCAAACACTCAGCTACCTAGCCATTAGCAGTGCAAGCACACGCCTGCTGGCCGGAGCTGATCAACATACGGGCCATCCCATCAGGAGCCCGGAGGAAGAAACAACCAGCCCATATGTCCCCCTCACTCCTTCCCGCCGGCTGAGCCAAGCTGAGCCACCGTTCCATGCACTCACCTCTAGCCCACACCCCGTGCTAAAAGTATCATGTGTAGTTTGTTGTGGTATGGTTTGAACAGGGATACCTAAATCTGAATTGTTTGAATGAAAAACAGCAAAATCTCTATGGTATGACTGTTAGATTTCAGACAAATCATGCGGGGTGTTGCGGCCGACAACAATAGAGCAGTCGGCCGGCCAGAGTTCAAGCAATCAACATCATCGGCTATCCGCTACCACCGGCCAGTGCCAATTGTGATGCTGGTGCGTTGTTGCTCCCCAAGGCGCTGGGGTCGTCGCCGGCGGACCAAACATGGAGCTCCTCGTAACCTCCTCGCCTTCTCGTCAGCAACGATCGGATGGCGTCGAGGGTTCAAGGTTTTGCATCGTGACGCCGTCCGCAGGTTCCAGCAGCATGCAGAGTGGAGAAAGGCACGACCGTGCGGATGAAGGGGCCGGCGGTCGGCGGGGAGAGGTGGGAGGAGCGATGAGGGAGGATGAAGGGCAGAGTAATCACCTTTGGTCTCTCCATCGCTGTCTCTTCGCTTCCCCATGGCCGCCGAGGGAGATTCCTCCAAAGACGACAGGGCGGCGGCGGCGTGGGAATGAGGCCAGAGCAAGTAGCGAGTTGTTGAGCAGAGTGCGGAAGGATAACGACGCCAGTCCCTTCTTTTCGCCTTCTTTGTTTTTTTAAAAACAGGTCTTGGGTTCTTTTTATTTTTCAGAGAAAAAACTGCAGTTTGTCGAATACTACAATATTAAAACAACAGTTTTAGCGGCAATCAAACAGCTCATTGTAAATAAAACTACAACAAAGCTAAAATCCTGCCGACTGGTGGTTTGCAATAGGCGCGTACGACGCGCGAGCCGCTCGATCCGCATCCAATGTCGCGCGTCGTCCATGGTGCGCGCAGCGCGCGTGGCGATAGCCGTTACGTTGTTTATCTGCCGATGACAAGCAGGCCCCGCGCAACCGCCCGTCTCGCCCAATGCGCACAATCCCCACTCGCCCCCTCTCCCTCTTCGCCCGCATTACTTCTTCCTCGTCTGCTGCGGCGGTTTCCATTCGAATCCCCTCTCGCTGCCCTCCCCCTCGTCCGCGACGGTTGCTGGTGGTGGCGCGGTCCGGTTGGCGGCGGACGGCGTTGGAATCTGCGGTGAGGAACACATTCCCCACCCCTTTTGTCTTCCTGTTTTGCTCCGCCGATAGCTTCCCGCCAGTCTGCTATTGATTTTTGCTGCACGGAGCCTTCGAATCCGGTGGTTTGTTGTTTCCATTAGGTTAGATTATGTTAGTTTAGGCTGGCTTCTAGTTTCTGAATCGACATTGAGGAGCGCATCCCCCTCCCCCCACACCTGCCCCCGCTCTGGATTCCTGTTGCTCCGCCGGCATGCTCCGCCGTTGATTTTTGGTGTTCGGACCCTTCGATTCCGGCCCGTTGTTGTTCTCATTAGGTTAGATTAGGTCGCCTTCTAGTTCCAGTTGAATATGGCTCGAACTGGTTCAATTTGTGTGAAATTAGTTGGCTGGTGGGTGTGGTTATGTCTTCGTGGTGGTAAGCGTGGTCGGTTCTACTAAGGATTTGCCCACACGTTTTTTGTTCTCCTGTTAGTGTTGTGGATGTGGATTTTAAGATGTGCATTAGTGGATGAGGATTTGAAAAGTAACCCTAAGTTTATTCACAAAATGTTGTTATGTTGGTTTTGTTTGATGCAGTCTGTCTATCGATTAGGCTTGTGGTGCTCTAATTAGCATGTTTACAATGCTTGAATTTCCTGTGATGGTTTGTTCTGTTTAATTATCAAGATGTTTGTACTGAACTTGCCAATGACATTGCACTCAAATTACCAGATGCTGAAGCACTGCTATTATCGGTGTTGTTTGTTATGGTTAAATTATCATGATGATGGTATTACACTTACCATTATCATGTTACTGTAGTTACCAGTTGATGCGGTCTGTCTATCGACTAGGCTTGTGGTGCTCTAATTAGCATGGTTACAATGCTTGAATTTCCTGTGATGTTTTGTTCTGTTTAATTATCATGATGTTTGTATTGAACTTGCGAATGACATTGCACTCAAATTACCAGATGTTGTAGCACTGCTATTATCGGTGTTGTTTGTTATGGTTAAATTATCATGATGATGGTATTACACTTACCATTATCATGTTATTGTAGTTACCAGTATTTTTCTAGTCTAACTACATGCAACACAATGCTCATTTCTTATTCAATGGTCTGGTTGTTTTTTGTGTGCTTACCGACATCATTTTTGTGATTATTAATGACCATGTGTCAATGCTAATTTTATCACTGGTAATTTGGTTGTACATCATCAAATTGATGTCGCCTTTCTAACTTACCAATACTAGTGTGCCTCATTTATCAGTTACACATGCTTTTATATACCTGTGCCATCTGTTTTGCTGTAGTTTAGTAGGTGTGGTGAACCAAGTGCAGTTTGCTTGATTTATTTATTAGATGTATTATTGCTTTGTCAAACACCAGTTTTATAAATGTTGCTGTTAATTGTGATATAAGTTTTTCACAAGTCATCTAATTGGTTTCGTTCGCTTTCTTTTTTGTTCCTACGTGACATGGACACAATGCCGAGGAAGCGCAAAGGAGATGGTGATGGAAACGATGAGGTTCCTTCGAAAAAGGCAAAACGCCCTCCTCCGCGGAACAGAGCCTCACCCAGTTCGCTTCTTCCAGCATGCAAGGACATGAAAGATGGCAGGAAGTGTTGAGGATATAGACCTTAGAGTCACCCGCCAGGAGGGGCCGGGTTACTCGTAGGGTCGTTGCCAGAAGCCCGGAGCCAAGTTTCAAGATAATAGGCCAGAGATGGGCTGAGACCCGGATATGGCTTAAAGCCCGTAGTTACAATCATTGTTATAGTAGACTTGTAGTGTAAGGCAAGTATTGATTAGAGTCCGAGCCGGACGCTCTTATGAGCCGGCCGGGACTCTAAGGGCTGCTGGGCGTCAGCCTCCCTATATAAAGGGAGGACCCGACAGCGGTTCAAGGGCGACAACAATCTGATCGAGAGCCGGGCATAGCTGTTTAGCTCCCTGGTTATCGAAACCCTGATTAATACCACCTCAACTGGACGTAGGCTTTTACCTTCACCGTAAGGGGCCGAACCAGTATAAACCCTCGTGTTCCTTGTCCCACTTAACCCCTTCAAGCTTCCCAATTGCGATGGCTCCACGACTAAGTCCTAACCCGAGGACATCTGCCGTGATAATTCCACGACAGTTGGCGCCCACCGTGGGGCTGGCGCACGGTGGATTTGAGTTCTTGAAGGGCAGCTTCGAAGGGCTCAAGGGATACGCTGTGGGCCGGATGACCAAGAGTCGTCGCGGCAAGCTCTACATCGACGATGCGGACTGGGGCCCCGACGCCGGCTCAGTGGAGTACGGGTACCGGGTCCCCTTCGGTGGAATTCATGTCTTCATCGGCAAGATTGGAGAGCCGGGCCCCGAGCCGGATCTCCGCGCCGGTCTCATCAAAACGGCTCAGCGCGCACGACCCGCCCGGGCCCGGCCTGCCTTAAAGCGCGCTTTTGTGGGATGCATCCACGGAGGGCCCTCTGATCCATCTGGGTCTGGGGATGAGGCGGCCGCCGGCTCTGACGGCGAGTCGGCCGCTGATGAGTCAAAGTCGTTGTACCAACTTCAAGATGGCAGGCTCATGAGTTATTCCGATGGCAGCAGTATTCCGGACCTTTTTGAGCCGCCAAGTCAGGTTGGAGTTTTTATGGCTGGTGCGCAGCCTGTTCAGAACCCCGCTTCCGGATCGGAAAACCCGGTGCCTTCCCCGGCTCAGGTGCTGATGGATCTCACGGATAAGATGACGGCCCTGTTAACCGCAACGGTCGACCCGGCGGATCAAGTTCAGCATGATGCGGCGGTGGCACAGCTAAAATTGGATCTGATAAAAGCTACAGAGGACCTTGCAGCGGAAGGGATCAGACTGGCTGCGGAGCGGGCGGCTCTCGACGCCCGGACTCAGTTGATTCAGGCGCAGTCCTTCCAACTCACGATGGATCAAAACGCGGCCAACGAGGTCATGAGAAGGAGGCATCAGAAGGCCCAGTCTCGACTCCCGCCGGTTTACGATCCGCGCAATCTCTTCAACACGCCAGGTGCGGGATCCAGTAACCCACCAGGAGTCATTGCGCCCGGGTCAGGACCCCTTATTCAGCCACGAGTGATGGGGCCTCCCCAGGTGCCCCCTGCCCCGCCTCAGTATGTGCCAATACCCCCGGGTCATTACGATAATCCGCTGGAGAACATGATAGCTGCGGCAGCACGACTGGCGACTCTTCCCGTTGACGGCGATTCTCCGGCGGCCGTTGAAGCCCGCCGGGTCAGGGAACTCCTGCAGACGGCTCTGGCACAGCAAGAGGCGTACTCCTACAGCCGGGACAGGATCCACTCGACTCCTCGCCCAGGCCAGAGCCCGAGTTACAGCCGGCACATGGTCTCAGCAACCGGCTCAAGTAATGTCCGACGCCATGACCCACCCCCTGGCCATGGCCCGGCTCATGTTGGAGCCTTCTACGCAGCAGACCAAGCACGGCAAGAGGCGGAGCAGGTGCCGCAATTGACGGCTTACCAAACCCCCCCGGTTTATCCGACGGCGTCCGTTGATGTGGGTATTTCTACCAGGACCGGGGGTGTCCCTTGTTTGGTGCCGGCCATCCGTAATGAACGTCTACCTAAGGACTTCAAGGGCCCTAGGAAGGTGCCTAACTATACAGCTGACATACAGCCTGCGGCCTGGATTGAGAGTTATGAGATGGCTATGGAATTGCTAGAGGTCAGCGAGGCGGCAATGGCCAAATATTTCACCATGATGTTATATGGAACTGCCCGCACGTGGTTAAAAGGGCTACCACCGAACTCCATTGGGTCTTGGGCTGAGCTGAAGGCCCGGTTCATTCAAAACTTCAAGGATACCTGTAGGCAGTCTATGTCAATTGTGGATTTGACTAACTATAAGCAGCAGGAGGGTGAATCCACGACCCATTGGGTTCACCGGGTCAAGGAGATCATACATTCATCAGATAAGATGGATGCCGGCTCTGCAGTCTTGATGTTGGAACAGAACTATCGCTTTGTGCCCCTAAAGATGAAACTTGGGCGGCTTAAACGCGACTGCACGGATATGGGTACGCTAATGGCGGCTCTTGTCAAGTACGCCGATTCTGATGGTACCAAGGATCCCCCTTCAGATGATGAAAGGACAGGGAAGGGAAAGAAGAACGGCAATGGCAAGAGTCCTCAGTTTAACCCGGGGAATCAAGGAGGAGGCAAGCGCAAGGCCGATGGCACCCTGGAGTTCGTAGCCAACACCCAAGGCAACAACCAGCGACGCAAGGGGAGGCCCCCTCCCCGAGGCGGCGGGTCAGGACCTTCTCTGGAGCAGCTGTTGAATGAACCTTGTCCGAGACACGGCTCTAGAGAGAAGCCAGCGACTCATCTGTGGAAGGATTGTGCTATCATGTTGATCCAAAATTTAAGCCGGTCAGACAGTTCCTTCGGCGATTTAATGAAGAGAGGCGGAAAGCCATTGGTGAGGAAGTGGCCCGGCTCTTGGCGGCCGGGTTCATTGTTGAGGTTTTTCACCCAGAGTGGTTGGCTAACCCGGTGCTTGTACTTAAGAAGAACGGCACCTGGCGGATGTGTGTGGACTACACGGACTTGAACAAGGCGTGTCCGGCTGATCCTTTTGCTCTCCCCCGTATTGATCAGATCATTGATGCTACGGCAGGTTGTGCACGCTTAAGTTTCTTGGATGCCTATTCCGGGTATCATTAGATTAAGATGGCAGTTAAGGACCAGGAGAAGACGGCGTTCATCACTCCCTTTGGAGCCTTCTGCTATGTCTCTATGCCCTTTGGGCTCAAGTGTGCGCAGGCGACTTACCAGCGTTGTGTACAGAATTGTCTCCATAAACAGATCGGGCGCAATGTTCACGCTTACGTGGACGATATTGTGGTTAAGTCCATCAAGGAGGAAACCCTGATAGATGACTTAAGGGAAACCTTCGATAATCTCCGGGTCTACAAGATGATGCTTAACCCGGCCAAATGTGTTTTTGGTGTTCCTGCGGGCAAGCTATTGGGCTTCTTGGTTTCTGACAGAGGAATTGAAGCTAACCCGGAGAAGATCAAAGCTATCACTTCTCTAGCTAAGCCGGCATGTATAAATGATGTTCAGCGTTTGGCAGGTCGCATCGCTGCTTTAAGCCGGTTCATAAGCCGCTTGGGTGAGAAGGCTATGCCCTTATATCAGTTGATGAAGAAAACGGATAACTTTGTCTGGAATGATGCAGCTAATACCGCCTTCGAGGATTTGAAAAAGCAACAGGCAGAGCCCCCCGTCCTTGCTGCTCCGGTTGATAAGGAGCCCTTGCTACTGTATGTGGCGGCAAACACACGAGCCGTCAGTGTGGCTATGGTGGTGGAGCGTAAGGAGACGGGTAGGGAGCATCCGGTTCAGCGGCCGGTTTATTATGTCAGTGAGGTGCTTATTGAGTCCAAGCAGCGATACCCGCACTGGCAGAAGCTTGTATATGGTGTGTTCATGGCGAGCCGGAAACTCAAGCATTATTTTTAGGGTCATCCCATCACTGTGGTTAGTTCTGCCCCTCTTGGGGATATTATCCAGAACCGAGAGGCTACAGGGAGAGTTGCTAAGTGGGCTATTGAGCTTGGGCCTCATGGCCTCAAATATGTGCCACGCACTGTTGTTAAGTCTCAGGCTTTGGTGGATTTTATTAATGATTGGACAGAGTCGCAAGTGCCTGAGCAGAAGCCGGATAACACCTATTGGACTATTCACTTTGATGGGTCCAGGCAGCTGGAGGGCTCGGGGGCTGGTGTTGTATTGGCTTCCCCTAGGGGTGACAAGTTCCAGTATGTGCTACAATTGATGTTTCCTTGCACTAACAATGCGGCTGAATACGAGGCCTTACTCCATGGTCTTCGGGTGGCTAAGGAGATGAGCTTAAGCCGGGTACGGTGCTTTGGGGACTCAGATTTGGTGGTTCAACAAGTATCAGGTACTTGGGATTCTAAGGATCCCCTCATGGCGGCTTATCGCCGCGAGGTTGATGCCATTGCTGGGCACTTTCAGGGATATCAAGTGGAGCACATTGATCGCAGGAAGAACGCGGCGGCTGATGCTTTAAGCCGGCTCGGCTCTCAGCGAAAGCCGGTGCCGCCTAACACTTTCCTGGATGTCCTATATAACCCTTCGGTTAAGTTGCCTACAGAGGAGGACTTGGCTATCCCTGACCCGGAGGCACGGCTGGTGGCGGCTCTTCATGTCATACCAGACTGGACACTGCCGTACTTGGTTTATATAACCCGGGGAGAGTTGCCTGAGGATGAAACTTTGGCCAGGCAAATAATCCGGCGGGCCAAGTCAATGATTGTTATCAACGGCGAGTTGCATCATCGCAGTGTTTCAGGGGTATTTCAGCGTTGTATTTCCCCTGAGGAAGGTCAAGAGATCTTGCGCGAGATCCATGAAGGGGATTGCGGCCATCATGCCGGCTCAAAATCCCTTGTGGCCAAGGCATTCCGTCATGGTTTTTATTGGTTGACGGCTCACGCTGATGCGGAGGACTTGGTCAGTAAGTGTGATGGTTGTCAGAGGTTCTCCCGACGGGCTCATGTGCCGGCTCAGGAATTGAGGATGATCCCGATCACTTGGCCCTTTGCGGTCTGGGGGCTTGATATGGTCGGGCCTTTTAAACGGTCCAAGGACAAGAAGACCCACCTCTTGGTGGCAGTGGACAAATTCACGAAGTGGGTGGAAGCTGAGCCAGTTAGCAAGTGTGATGCAGCCACGGCGGTTCAATTTATGAAAAAGGTGATCTTCCGCTTCGGCTTTCCGCACAGCATCATAATAGACAATGGCACTAATCTATCCAAAGGCGCTATGGAGGAGTTTTGTCAACGAGAGCATATCCGGCTTGATGTTTCTTCAGTGGCTCATCCCCAGTCCAATGGTCAAGCTGAGAGAGCTAACCAGGAGATTCTGAAGGGCATCAAACCCCGGCTTTTGGTCCCTTTGCAACGGACGCCGGGTTTTTGGGTGGAGGAGTTGCCCTCCGTCTTATGGAGCATCAACACTACTCCTAACAGGTCTACTGGCTTCACGCCTTTCTTCATGGTTTATGGGGCAGAAGCGGTCCTCCCTAGCGACATCTGTCACGATTCACCTCGTGTGGCGGCTTATGTTGAGACGGACAATGAGCAGGCGCGCCAAGTTGCTCTGGACTTGTTGGATGAACAGCGTGATGTTGCAGCAGCCCGTTCAGCAATTTACCAACAATACCTGCGCCGTTATCATAGCCGCCGGGTCAAAACCCGGGTCTTCCAGGAAGGCGACCTTGTGCTCCGGCTCATCCAGGATCAAACAGATGCACACAAATTATCCCCACCTTGGGAAGGGCCCTTTGTGGTCAGTAAGAACTTGCACAACGGGTCATATTACCTCATTGATGTTCGGGAGCGTAAAGATTCGCGTAAATCTGAGGAGGAGACCCGTCGGCCGTGGAATATCGCTCAGCTTCGGCCTTATTACACTTGAGCTACCGGCTCTTGTGGTGTACATATTTATCTCAGACATATATATATATTATGATAAGCAATAAAGCAGGACCTCTGTCCTTTTTTCTCCTCCAAATATACGTGTCATACTAATTTGAAAGGAGGATCCGGCTTATGATCGCATTTGAGTCTAGCCGTAAGCAGTAAGATCACTTGGGGGCTTCCTGTTCAAACATGGGTCGTATTCGAACCAAAGAGAACATAGCTGTCGATACCCATTTGATCGGCAAAGTGCCGAGCTCATTGGGAAGTTGCCTCTGGTCATATTTGAATCATAGTGTAACCCCTCTGAGAACCGACATGGATCGTATTCGAATCAGCGTCGTTAAACAATTTTCAGAATCACTTGGGGGCTTCCTGTTCAAACATGGGTCGTATTCGAACCAAAGAGAACATAGATGTCGATACCCTCTTGATTGGCATCGCCACACCCACTTGGGGCTATATGATCGTATCCGAATCTTAGCTTAACCCCTTTGGACCGAGTTTCTGGTCGTATTCGAACCGGAAGCCCCTAAGTTTTTATATTTTATCACAAGTCTACTCTGATCATGTCAAAGTATGTACTGCCGGGTCTCACTTACTGGCTTAATTTTGGTTTATCTTGTTAGTTGAACATCATGGATCTCATCAAGACAAGTAAATTCGAGTTAAGGTACCGACCGTGCTACCCGGGTTATTTAAACCGGAATATGCTTACAGGCTGTTAAGTGTGTTATCACAGCTATGTTCAGAGTATAGTTAAGGGCCAGTCTTTTCGGTTCGTATTCCGGGTTATCCATCTCAAACAACTGATTCTCAGGGCGGTAAGCCGCCTTGCGATTTGTGATTTACCTTTCTATGCAGATACTTAAAGGCACCTTTTAAGGTTGAGAAGGACAAAGGGATAATTACGACCCGGAAGAACACAAAGGATAATTTCAAGGGATTTCAGCGTTCATGACGTGCACGATGGCACGACAGAGATAAAATGTTGCACCTAGTCTATTACAAAATTCCTCAAGTCTCAAGGTTGGAGCGTTGTTCGATGAACCGCCAGCCACTTTACGATGCCTGCTGGGTTGAAGTCCCCGGCTCGTCCTCTGCTCCGGTTGATCCCGAGACCTCGAAGGTTGACGACTTCCAGTCGATGCCGCGGAGAGCTTTGAACTGAGCTTCTTCGTCGATTAACCCGGCCGGGTTAATCTCCGGGGCGAAGGTGTGCTGGCGAGCCGGAGGAATCAGATTGATAGCTTCATAGCGAGGGGTTGGAATCCTCTGATTCTCCGCGTTGTACCCCGGCTGATACTTGGTTAAGTCGGTGTCGTTCCCGATGATGGTGGCCACTGGGCGTACAGCCTTAACACATGCCGCGAAGTCCTGCTGGTCGAAGGCGGAGCCGTCTTCCTTCAAGCTCGGGTAACCCAGTGCGATGTCTGCCGGGTCTAGCTCCGGCAGGAATGCTTTGGCCCGGCTCAGCGCGGCAATTGCTCCGGATCTTGCGGAGGCTCGGCGTAGCTCCTGGATCCGCTGTGGCAGAACTGCGAGCCGGCGCAGGACTTCGGCCAGATGGGTTGGCACCTCGTTGGATAGGGCCACCACAGCTAAAGCGCGCTGTGACCCGGTGTAGAGTTGTTCCACCAGGGTGTACACGGCCTTTAGCTTGGTGACCACGCTCTGGTTCAAGTTGGCGCTTCTGGAACCTGTTTAACAACATCAGATGACCCGGTGATAAGGATGAATCAGGAGATGTAGACATTCTAACATGAATGAAAGCCGGTGAGGCGACTTACCGAAGATGGCAGCTACCATTTGGGACACTTGGCGCTTTAGGCTGGAGAGTTCGGCGGTTTTTTCAGAGAGTGCCTTCTCCGCCTGTTCCGCCCGGGTTACCAGTGCGGCTTTCTCTTCAGCCCAGGCCTTCCGCTCAGCATCAAATTCGGTCTTCAGCTTTTCTTGAGCAGCGATGCTGGAGACAAACTTGGCGTTTGCCTTCCGGGTCTCCATCTCTTGTGCCTTCAGCCGGCTCTTGAGATCCACCAGGTCCGACTCTAATTTCTTGCCAACAGCCTGCATATATTTCCGGGTTATTAACAGTTATTCTATAAAGTCCCAAGCGCTTTCCAAGCAAAGACACTTGGCACTTGGGGGCTAATGCATATTGAACGTATCTATCTATGTACGGCCGGCTCAGTTCAGTAAGGCGGAATCTAAGTCTACAACATATTCAAGTATAAGTGCTAGACTTGGGGGCTAGGATGACAAGGATCACTATGCAGAAATAAGAAAACAGCAGAAGGTTACCTCAGATTTCTGTTGGATCTGGTTGACCATGGCGATCTCGGCGTCTCGGCTCTTGTGAACTTGGCTGATGTAGCCTGAGACAAGCTCTCCAATGCTTAAATCGGTGTAGCTGGAGAGATCCAGATTCACCCGATGGGGTTGCAGCAACTCCCCCTTCGCGGAGCATTTGGCCAGTGCGGTCGGCCTCCCCGGCTCAACATACTCCGTCCGGGTAATTACCATGTCCGGGTCGTTAGCTGGTGGGGCTGAGCCGGACGCCTCCGGGTTAGCTGACGCTTCGGTTGTTCTCTTGGTGGTCGGGGCAGGGGCTTCAGGCGCCGTGTCCATGGGAATGGTGGCTTCGGGGGCGGAGGCGGCTGGCGGCTCTTGAGCCGTCGTCTCCGGCTCAGGCAAGTCTGGCACTCCGGCTGACCTGGTCTTCTTTGCTCTTTTGGTGAGCTTTGCCTGGGCACTGAAAAGACAGAAGTGTTAGGTATACAAAAAGTAAGTACAGACAGATAATGTAAGGAGATTGTTATTACCCGGGTGCAGTTTTGAAGGCCGGTAGACTTGACTGCATGGAGTCACCCGAAGAGGGGGAGGTCTCCTGGTAATTGGAGTCAGAAGAGTTGAGTGGCTAACGGATGACACCTGCCAACGGATGAAAAGGGTACAGGTGAGAAAAAACCTCAGTGCGGCGCTTCCTTGTTGCGTCGGGTAACCCAGTGGAGAGGTCGGTGTCCTTGCGGGCACGGGTGTGACGTCGGCTTTCGTGAACCTGCTGCTTCAAAAGAAATTGAGGGTCTTGATGAGCTAATGGATGAGAAAAGCTTACTTTCCGGGTTACCCTTCGGACTTTCAGCTGTGGCAAAGGCTCCGAGTCGGAGGGGAGTAATGTTACCTCTTCAATCACCGGGTTACTGGCGCCGGTGTCATCCTGTCAATAAGCAAAATGATGGTAAAGTGGACAGCAGCAAACAATAAATATGGCAAGAGTTTAAAGGTTTAAGGGTTACCTCTGACTCGGAGCTATCGCTTAATTGCAGCAGCTCCGAAGCAGTGGGTCTGTTTCCCTTTTTGCGAGGGGCGGCTTTCTTCGCCTTCCTGGCCTTCTTGGCCGCCTCATGGTCATACTTGACCCGCCAGAATTTATCATCAGCCTGAGAAATACAGTAATGAATTCTTGAAATGGTTCAGAGCAAGGTGACATATCAAAGAAGCTGAAAGGTTAAAGTCAGCGGCTTACCGCTGGGGCTGGATTGGTCTTGCAGAACGGGGCTAGCCCGGTTCTTCCACAGTCTGCCAGGCTCTCATTTAACAGAGCCTTGGTCTCTTCTTCAGCAACGTCTTCTGGAAGATCATTGCGACTGTGCCTCTGCGGGTCATCCTTTCGCCCGGTGTACTCACACATTAAGCCAGGGCGGCGGCTCAATGGGATCACCCGCCATGAGATCCAGACCCGGACCAGATCAATTCCGTTCAGACCATTGCCTAGCAGGGCCTTGATCTTGTTGATCGTTGGAAGCAAAGGTTGGCGTTCCGCGGCAGTAAGTTTGTCGGATAACGGGTGAGTCGGCTCCAGGCGTGTTGGGCGAAAGCCGGGCAGTGGATTCTCGTCAGCCGAGGATGTATCTAGGCAGTAGAACCAAGTCATATTCCAGTCCTTAGGGTGGCTCGGCGGCTCTGCGTAAGGGAACAGACAGTCCCTACGTCGCTGGATGGAGATGCCGCCTAACTCTAGACTTGGCCCGTTGGCACACTCATTTTGGCGGTTCAAATAAAACAGCTCTCTGAAGAGCAGTAGACTCGGCTCTTCTCCAAGATATACTTCACAAAAGACTTGGAAGTTGCAGATGTTGGATATGGAATTGGGTCCTATATCCTGAGGTCGAAGGTCAAAGAAGTTGAGCACATCCCGGAAGAATTTTGAGCCGGGCGGTGCGAAGCCCCGGCTCATATGGTCCGCAAAGATCACTACCTCCCCCTCCCTCGGCTGTGGTTTTTCTTCTGACGGATCAGGGGCACGGTAGGACATCACTTCCTTCCTGGGCAGATATCCGGACTTAACGAAGTTGGCCAGGGTCTCTTCGGTGACGTTGGATTTCATCCAGTTGCAAGTGATGGGAGCCTTGGGAGGCATGGTGACGGTTGGTGGTCTATGAGGAAGAGAAAAGTGTCCGGGTTAATTATAAGCCGGGGATTATCATTCAAACTACAGTGACGGCTTATGAAGGGGACTAATGATATATATTGATATGGTGGGGTTATCTAAGCTGTCGGGGCTTTCAGGTTAAGTTGGTCATCTACGGCTTACTGCAGTTAAGTCGGAGGATTTTACAGAGCATGGTTCTCTTTAAACCGGACATGTAAGCCGCCGAGATTCAATGGTTGCGTTTTTACTAAGTGTGGTAAACAGGTTTCACATACTACCGTAACTTTTTTGGATCAAAATAGTCGGAGCAGAGAAAATTTTCTAGACCTAAAAAACAGAGGCAGGAGAAGTTCTTGAGGTTGAACACAGTTCTTATGCAGTAAAAAGAGGATTTCTTGCAGATGAAATGAGTTCCGAACGTCTACCGCAGTGGTTTTACGCAAGGATAAAGATCAACCGACTACAGTGGTGACGAGGACTGCCGAGTTTCTGGGCAAAGGTGACGAACACGAAGAACGGGAGGAACCCTACCACAGATCTGTTCTAGCAAGGCAGAGAAGACTCACCGGAGTTGAGGAAGAGCGAAGGTCGCCGCCGTTATCTGGTCCGGATCAGGGTGATGCAGCGGCCGGGTCGATGAAGATCAGGGGCGCGACGGCGGCGGCGGCAGAAGCTCGGGCAGAGGAACGACAGCGCGAGGAAGAAGAAGGAGAGTGTGAGAAGAGAGTGCCGGGCCGGCCTATTTATAAGGTGAGTCATAAGTGGGCGCGAGATTCAAGGAGACCACGGCATGGTTATCTCCCCCTCACGGCGCCTCGATTTTCGCAAAGACAGTAAAAGCAGAGATCCGTTGCGGATCTGGCGGAGTAAAAAACGGACTTAATGGAGGATGACGTCACGGCGGATTATCCGGAGTCCGGAGAATGACGTCACTCCGGGTTATGACTTCCACATGAATGGTGAGCCGGAGATCTTCTCTGTCGGCAGAGTTGAAGATTGACATGAGCCGGCTCAAGTCAATCTGGGGCCTAATGTTGAGGATATAGACCTTAGAGTCACCCGCCAGTAGGGGCCGGGTTACTCGTAGGGTCGTTGCCAGAAGCCCGGAGCCAAGTTTCAAGATAATAGGCCAGAGATGGGCTGAGACCCGGATATGGCTTAAAGCCCGTTGTTACAATCATTGTTATAGTAGACTTGTAGTGTAAGGCAAGTATTGATTAGAGTCCGAGCCGGACACTCTTATGAGCCGGCCGGGACTCTAAGGGCTGCTGGGCGTCAGCCTCCCTATATAAAGGGAGGACCCGGCAGCGGTTCAAGGGCGACAACAATCTGATCGAGAGCCGGGCATAGCTGTTTAGCTCCCTGGTTATCGAAACCCTGATTAATACCACCTCAACTGGACGTAGGCTTTTACCTTCACCGTAAGGGGCCGAACCAGTATAAACCCTCGTGTTCCTTGTCCCACTTAACCCCTTCAAGCTTCCCAATTGCGATGGCTCCACGACTAAGTCCTAACCCGAGGACATCTGCCGTGACAATTCCACGACAGGAAGGCTGTCATTGATGATATGGATTTCACAAGCCTTCGGAATATCCAGTGTGACCATCTATTCAACAATCTCAGTGTGTGGCTTGTGATCTATACGACCCCGATTCCCGTGAGGTGGCCATACCAGGGCGAGGCAGGCTTCGGGTTAATGAGGAATACGTGCATCGTGTTATGGGCGTGCCGCGTGGAGGGAAGAATGTCCCTTACAACCTCCCTACTGAAGCTGATATTGAGTTAGGGCTTGAGTTGTTTGGCGAGCTTGGATATGCCCCTAAAATGACTGATCTTGTTGATCTCATAAAGGGTTCTGAAAATGCTGATGATACTTTCAAGCGTATATGGGTTTTGCTTGCGGGGAATACAATCATTGTCCCGACCACCTCCAACAAAGTTAGCCCCAGATGGTATGTTGTGCTGGTAAGTTGTTATGTAATTGTGCATTTTCTTTCTTGTGTGCCTGATAACTTTACTGTATGTCAGTGTGGTAAGTTTCATAGTTTTTGTGGTCCATTCGGTGAACTTCAGTTTCTTTTTGTTTTCAACTTGCAGCGTGACATCGATGGTATTAAAAATCTCAATTGGTCCAAATTTATTGCTGATGAACTACACAAGGCGCTGCTGAAATGCAAGCCTACCAGGGGTTGCCTTCTCTTCTACAATGTAAGTGATGATGCTTTCCTCTTACCTTCTCTTTTGTCATTTGTCATCTTTTTGTCATTTTGTGTCTGATTTTTGTTCATGCACTACTACAAAAACAGCTATAGCCAATATGGACACTAATGGCGCACTGTACATGTGGTGCGCCATTACTAAATACTAATGGCGCACCATGTGTTGGTGCGCCATTAGTGTGCAAATACTAATGGCGCACCACATCCACGGTTCGCCATTAGTAAAAATCAACTAGTAATGGCGCACCACTCCCACGGTGCGCCATTAGTAATTATGTTTCAAATTTTTTTTCAATTTTTTTATTTTTCAAACTACTAATGGCGCACCGTGGGAGTGATGCGCCATTACTAGTTGAACTAGTAATAGCGCACCATCCCACGGTGCGCCATTAGTAATTTGGCCCAAACAGAATGCACCCTCCCGGTGGACCGCCTTTTCAGTTTCAAAAATAAATAAAAGAAAATGATAGAAATGTCAAAAAAATAAAAGAAAATAAGATTCCCATGTGATATGTGGTCTAGTTGTTAGCAAAGTTTACAAACACGAATTTTCGACTTTTTTGCAAAATCTCTCGAGAATTTGTAAAAATGGGCATAACTTTTGCATACGAACTCGGATGAAAAAGTTTTTTATATGAAAAATCATCTACTCGAAAAGTTACATCCGAATTTAACCAGGGGAACCCCGTTAAACATTTTCAAAATACTCAAAAACCTAACAGAAAAAAGATACGGGGCTTTTAAGATCTGGAGAGGCAAAAAAATTCAAAAAAAATTCAAACTTACTAATGGCGCACCTGCCCATGGTGCGCCATTACTATCTTCCTGCCTTCAAAATTCAAAATAAATCAAAAAAATAAAAAAAAGTTACTAATGGCGCACCTGCCCATGGTGCGCCATTAGTATCTTCCCGCCTTCAAAATTCAAAATAAATCAAAAAATAAAAAATAAAAATGAGTAATGGCGCACCTGCCCATGGTGCGCCATTACTATGCCGTATATATGGCTGGGCGTGTCCTCTCCTCCTTACCTCTTCATTCTTCTCCTCCACTCCACCTTTCCTCCACTCCATCTCCTCCTCTCCTCCACTCCATCTTCCCTTCTCTCCTCCACCATACTACCCTCCTCCTCTCCGGCGACCTCCTCCTCCTCCTCTCCGACGACCTCCTCCTCCCTCCTCTCCTCCCCTCCCCTCCCCTCACGGTTTCTCCTCCCTCCTCTCCGGTGAGCTCCTCCTCCCTCATCTCCGGTGAGCTCCTCCTCCCTCCTCTCCGGTGAGCTCCTCCTCCCTCCTCTCCTCTCATCCCCTCATGGTTTCTCCTTCCTCCTCTCCGATGCTCCGGTGAACTCCTCTCCGGCGACCTCCTCCTCCTCTCCGGCGATGTAGGCGAGCGCCTCTCCGGTCACCTCCTCCTCCTCCTCTCCGGCGAACTCCTCTCCTGCAAAAGAACACGACAAAAGAACGTACAAGATCCAAAAACGGGAACAAAATTTGAAATAATATCGTGCAAAAAACGAGCAAAAAAAACGAGCAAAAAATGGGCAAAAAAATCGCGATCCCGATCCAAATTCAAAATTCAAAAATAGCAATGGCGCACGGTGGGGGTTAGACGGTGCGCCACTGCTATTTTTCCGGCTTCAAAATTCAAAAATACTAATGGCGCACCGTGGCCTATAATAATGGCGCACCAGTGGCCTATACTAATGGTGCGCCATTAGTATACTAGATACTAATGGCGCACCACTGGTGCGCCATTAGTAAAAAATACTAGTGGCGCACCAGTAGTGCGCCATTAGTAGGCAAAACGGGTGCGCCACTAGTAGGCCTTTTCCTATTAGTGGTGTTTACCATGACGCTTGTATTTTTCTTATCAGCTATTGTACATTCATCCGATTGATCTTTCTGGACTCGGCATCGTATTGCCTGATGGTCCTTTTCCCATCAATGTCTGGACGAAGAAGCTGATAACTCTTGTCCTCAACAAGGATGTTCAGGCTGACAAAGTTTCTTTCGGGAAACTACCGGTAATCTATATCTATGTTTTTCAGTTCACACACTGCTTTGCAACTGCATTTTCTTTTCATTGTTTTTTGTTGTTACTTATGTTACTTGTCACTACATTTATTTCCAGTTGAAGCCTGAGTTTGGCATGAATTTCTGTCTATTTGGTGGTCTGGAAGGTCTTGACAAGTTTATGCGTGTTCATACTGCCCCAAGCTACAGTCAGGAGGTGAGCATGTAACCTCGTTTTTTGTTTTTCTGCTATTCTACGTTTTTTCATAGGCTGATAACTTATGTGTTGCATTCGATGTGGTGACCCTCTTTTCATGTCAACTTGACACTCTTTACTAATGCCATCAGATATTGTTGTTTCCAATGTGTCATATCATCTATAAAGGATGATAATTATGTTTGCAACCTTGTGACAATTTTTAGTGTAATGCCTTGATAACTTTGATACATTCCTGTAATAACTTGGTATCATGATAACTTTGGTTGCATTCCTGTGATGATTTTTTTGTAAAGCCTTTGATAACTTAAGTTTTTTGCTGATATCTAATTGTGCTATTTTAGCTTTCTCGTATATTGGTCTTCATTATCATGGTGTCTGAATGTTTGTTAAGTCATCAATACATTCATGTGTTTACTGCAACGACACCACACATTTTTTTGGTATTGTTCATGCGTGTGCTTTTCGTGAACTCATGATAACTTTTGTTGCATTTTGGTGATAACCTACTATTTATTTTTATATTTTGCATTTTTTCTGTTGAACAGAAATTTGCCAAATCAACTCAGATAGTTGCTCGGTTCACGTCTGCCATGGCTGGCATACTAGGCGATCTTGTGCAATCATTTACTGCTTTGGATGATGAGGGCCATTCAGATGCATCCCATCAGCTAGACGCTGGATTGAATGTTCTTTCTTCTGCTGCCCGTACGACGGCAAGGACCACGCGCTCATCGCAAGGCAGGCGGCCAGAAAGCCCTGGAAAGAATGTTGCTGAAGATTCTGACAGTGATGACGAGTACCACAGAGGAAATGATGCTGAGTCTGATGCTGACTCCGATGATTATGACGATGGTGATGATAGGGATTATCGAGTTGTTCGTCGTCGCCGTAACGATCCTTTTGTTGCTTCAGGCAGTGGTGCCACGAATGTAGATATGGGCAGTGATCCAGCTGATGATGACACCACACATCTGGATGATGCAACTGTCAAAGCTCATGAGGACACAGGACCAGATGTTGAAGACACGCCTGTCCGCCCTGTCGATGAGAACCTCAATGAGTCTTAGATCATGCTCACTGGCACCTCTCACGCAGCATCAGTCGGATCAGGTGATGGAGGGCTTAGCCAGCAAGGTCTGATAGATACGCAAGCTGAGGCGGCCACTGAATCTTCTGTCAAGTGGTGTGGTTCTCAGCTTCTGAAAAATTTGGCTTACCAGAGGCGCAAGAAACTGAGGCTACCATCACCCCCCCGTTCAGCTTCACCAACTGTGCCGCTCCGTCCAACTTCACCAGTTGTGCCTCCCAGCCCATCGCAAAGGCCGTCTTCACGAATTGCACAGTCAGCAGCTGAAATTCATTTAGCTGTGAAGAAAGTTGTGGTCCAGGAGCTTGGTATACGTGTGGCTGAAAAGGGAACTGGTGTCGCCGTCCCACTATCCACTGCGGAAGGAGGCCCCATGCAGGTGAATGATTTTTTATGGTCTTTTTTATTAATGTTGTGCCTGATACAACATGGTAAATCAAGTTGTTTGAGTATGGTAGTTTGGGTAGTTTCATGCTGATAATTAACCTGCTCATATTTCCCTTGTAGGGCACCTGGCAAACAATCTGCTCCTGCTAAGGATTCAGATATTGCACGAGTAAAAATGTATTCACATTCTTACTTTCTTTTATGTTCAGTAGTTCTTTTCTGTTTTTGTATACTATTTTCGTGTGCACTGAAACTGTAGTTATGTTTTGCACCTACCAACACGCTGGTTATTTTGTTCTTTTTGTCTGATAACTTATTTTTATGAACATTGATAACTCAAATATGCCCCCCTGATAATTTAGAGTTACCAATCTTCATGCAGTGCACCTATGAAACAAGTTGCTGCTGCTAAGGGTTCACCAAGTGTACCAGGAAAAAGGTGTTTACATACCTTTCTTGTTTGAAGTTATACAAAACAAATTGGTGGTTGTTTTTGTTCATATCATTTGATAACTTTATTATTTCTAGTCCTTGGTAACTTTGTAATTTTTTCCCTGGATGTTAGTTACACCTGAAGTATGTGACATCATTTTTTGTTTGTAACATGTGGTAACTTAGGTTTAACAACATGTGTAATCTCACTACTACTATTGTGTACCCATATTTCAGTCGTTCAAAAGATAAATCTGCCGTAAAAAAAGTGAAATTCGCCAAGACCACATCCTCTCCATGACTAAGGGCAACATTGTCGCAGACAACATCATTGGAGACAACAGAAGTTATCCATCTTGATGAATCTCCCACGGCGACATCTCCGTCTGATAAAGTAGCAGCAGCTAGCAAGGGCGCATCTGATGCTGTTGCGGCGACATCAGCTGGTATTTCTGATGACCCTGTAGATCAGCTCGCTGCAGCGGCAACTGTTACTACTATTGTTGAAGATATCACTAGTGCGGCTGAGGCTGTTGAATGTGAAAATGAAGTCATTGCCAATGTAGGGCATGATGAAGGTGAAGGTATTTCTGTCTCCCATCACCTTTTTTTCTTGTATGTAATGATGATTTATGTTGATGATGTGTTAAATCTTTTTCTGCTGTAGCCGTTCGTGTCATTGAAGAAGTTGTGGGAGGTACCCTAGTAAATATGCCTATTGATACGACTACAGCTGGAGGTCAAGAGAATGATGCCCAGAATCCTGCGGCCATAGGTTGGTAACTTCACTTTCTTCTGTTGATAACTTGTCTGTTTAAGCCTTGATAACTCAAGTTAATGTTCTAACATTACCAAATACAATTTCCACTTCATGTTTACCTGATGCATTTTTTTCATTTTGTGTGTTACTTTTGGTGTTTGTTGCAGTAGCTGACCCTGTGTTGGAGTCGAGCACCCCTGGAGCTGGAGAATACGATGGTAATTTTACGCCACCCAGCTGCTCTCTTGGGCTTGATGCCATCTTTGGTGCGAGTCCACAAGTGCCACCATCTACTGAAGCAACTCCAACGGCTCAAGCTGCACCAGCATTGGCTCAAGTACCCCCTGCAGCACCAGAAGCATCGGCGGCGGCGCCATCGGCTCAAGTTCCACCTGCAGCACCATAAGCATTGGCGGCGGCGCCATCTGCTCAAGTACCACATGCAGCACCAGAAGCATTGGCGGCAGCGGGATTGGATCAAGTTCCACCTACAGCACCGGAAGCACCTGCGGCGGCGGCATCGGCTCAAGTACCACCTGCAGCACCAGCTACTTGCCTTGTCGCCGTTCTAGGGCTTGCATCTCCTGTTGCTGTTGGCTCCAAGGGTAAGACAGTGGTGAAAGTTACCAATGCGCAACCGGTTGCTTGGGCTCCACCACCCAACTCTGGTAAGTTAAGACCTTGCGTCTTCGCTTTCTGCAGCGAGAGTGATGGATTGACATATCTCAGTGTACATCATTTTGTTTGTGGTTTGGTGTGCTCCCGTTATTTATGTGTTTGGAATTTGCTATGCTTTCGTGTGTATGGATGAATGTAATACCACTTCTATGCTTTGTGTGATGTAAATGAACATCTGTGCTTTCAGTACCCGGAATATATATTTCTGTTGTGTTCCCTACAATATTTTGTACGACGCTAGCATAGATGATAACTCCAACCTCTTTACCCCTGGTAACTTTGTCAGTTTTGAAAGCTGATGTTATCCATTACTAACTTTTATCCGTACTAACTTTAGTAAGCGCGTGATACATACATCTCCTATCATTGCATATTTATTTTCCTTAATTTGTTGTCATGCTTACAAAACATTACTGCACTGGTAGTAGCAGGTGTGTACTCTTATTCACTGAAATTTGTTATTATTCCCTCATTTTTTTAATTACCCTGATAAGTCTATCTGACACTATCTTGGTAACTCGAATGTTCAAATCCTGATAATTTATGAACCATTGACATGATAACTCCAGCCACACATATACATTCTTTACTAATTCTGGGCTATACAATTCTTTTTGCTCTTCTTTTTAATACATGTTTTGATGATATCACACCTGTTCCTCATTATGCACCAGTGCTATCTAATTTGTTCTTTAAAAAGCCCATACTAGTGTGCTGGTAATCCACATTCACATCACCTGGTATTTTCTATAATGTGGGCCTGATAACTTATTGTATATTGTCTCAATTTTTAATACTTGTTTCTTTTCAATATATTATCTTGTTTATCACTACTGTTCATGTCCTCATCGCTCTTTATTTATTTATGTTACACCAGAAGGTGGTCGTGTGCAAGTGTATGATGTCGAGATTGACGATGATGAGGTTCTCATGTGGTGGGAAGAATTTGAACATGACAATCCGGGATTAAAAGGGAAATCTAATGTTCAAATAGGTGATTTTTTTCTGCTCCATGAACATTGCAACCCTTGCACAAACCCCTTTCTTTGTTTTTCAACTGTGGACCACCACTTGATAATTAAAACATGTGGCAGTTGATAAGTTATGACCCACCACTTGATAATTCTTTCACCCTTCTACTGATAACTCATGTTTTCATTTTTTTGACTTTTTGCTTCACTCATGTCCTTGTTACATTATACATCTTAGTTATGTTTTCTCTGTTTTTACCAGACAACCCTCAAAGTCCAACATTTGTTACACCAGAGTTACCACCTCGCACAGAGCATTTAGTACATAGTTCAACCCCTAAATCCTTTATTCGGAAAGCTAGGGCCACCCACCCGTCCAAATACCTGCTCCCGCCTTTTGCCACCCTCACACCGACCGAGGAGGAAGAGATTGTCTACAATGAAGTTATCAAGCATATAACTGATTCTAACTCTAAGATTAAAGAGTATGTTTCCATCCTTTTCTCATTTTTTAAACATAAATCATTATTTGTGTGCCATTTTTTGGAATGTATTTTTACATCTTTTTTTTGTATTTGTAGTGTTAGGGTCATCGACATTGATGGTAGGTGGGTCACCCTCGGTGAGCTTTCCAATTGTGTGAAGGGAGTTGGGCAACTATCAACCAGCATTGCTGAGTTACATGTTCGCATTCTCCAGTATAAGGAAACGCCAAACAGGCTCATCTTCCCTTGGCTGCTATCTATGTATCTGTTGATAGGAGACTTCAATTCCAAGTGTGTATTAAAGTATTTCCGACGGGACAAGTTTTACATTCTTAGTCACCAGGATCAGGTATGTTATGTTTGCTGGATCTGGTATGTTATGTTTGCTTGCCCTGGTAACTCTGCAGTTAGAGTCTTGGTAACATCATGTTAATATCAGTACTATTATCTTTTTTACACTGACATTGTTTGTTATTCATTTCATGATAATTTCTATCCTGCACACTGGCAACTTTGACCTTTATGCCCTGATATTTTTTTTCTAGTTGCCTCCCATGTGAATTTCATGACTATTTGTTATCTTGGTAATTTTGTTTCTTTCTCTCCTTCCATGCTTACTGCCTTTTAATTTTTTGCAGCTGCTATTCCCTGTTTTGCAAAAGTTGGGCGTCGGTCCAAATGACGGGCATTGGTATGTGTTGTCACTAAATCTCAGGGCGAAGCGGTTCGAAGTTCTAGATTCATTGCGTGAACAAGATAGTCCTTCTCTTCTCGAGCATGCGACAAGATACATGAACGCTATAAAGAAGGCTTGGTTGATAAATTACAAGGACTCGCATAAGCAGATTCAGGACTATGAACTTGTGTACATTGATGTGTTGAAACATGATAATGGGTTAGTTGTGGATTATTCACTCTCTTTTTAACACCCCACTATATGTTATTATCCCTTTTTATTGACCCGGTCGCAAACTCCAATTAAACTGATTGTGTGTTCTTTTTTTCATCACAAATGTTTCAACATTGATTGCGGATTTTTGCCTGCACGTATCTTGAGGTGTGGGATGGAAAAAATGTTCCGGCCTTAACTCATGATCAAATTCCAGCTCTCCGGAAAATTTTGACATTGAGGTGGTTAGATCATGATCAAAACAAATGCAAGCAGTGGCGTTATCATCTGTTCGGCAGTGGGTGATGAGGTGATAATTTTTTTACGACAGTTTGATAACTTCTACCAAAATGTGCTGATAACTTTTTCATGAATCTATCATGACAATGTCATGGAGCAAAGTGTTCACATGCTGTTTTACTATAGTATACACAGTCCAAAGTCACTGACCAGATGATAAATTCACTGCTATGATTATAATTTGTATCATATTTGATCGATAACTGCAATCATCTTCTGGTTGAAGAACCGGGATTACTTGATTCTAATTTTTAGAAGTCCAAGCATGCGTAATTTTTTGTTCATAAGTAATACAATGCAGTGTCGGTAGCCTTCAAAAAATGTAGATATAAAAATTTTGGATTTACAAATCCATGACAATTCCATCATACATTGCTAGTAACTGGCATAATAGGGTACTGATAGCTTGCATAAAATATAGATATACACTTTTTTGCATTACAAAGCCATGATAAATCCATGATACAATGCTGATAACTGGAATGTTATGGGCCTTGTAGCTTGCACATTATGGTCCATGAAAAGAATGTAGCCACCATCTTCCCATTTAATAGCACCTTCTTCATTTATCTTGCTAGGGGAGATTTGCATTTGCGTTTGTCATGGTCCAGACTCCCGCACACACCACATTTCCTTTTTGGCTTGGTTTTTGCAATCTCAAAACCTGACTGCTTTCTTTTTTACTTTGGCCGCCCCTTCGTTGTAGTATTGGGAGGGTCTAGTATCAATTTGTGTTTGAGGACGGAGCTGCATCAGGATGTTGGGGTTGGATGACAAAAGCATGATTGTTTTTGCTAGCATGTATCGTCACACGCACACTTTCTTGCTGTGTGGCAGGGTTACCCTATCGCTGCAAATTAGTAGCACTTTCTTGTTGTGTGGCGGGTTTCTCCTGTCGCTGCACATTAGTTGCACTTGCTTGTTGTGTGGCTGGGTTCTCCTGTTGTTTTGCATCGGGGGCGTTTTGGTGCTGTGTGACGAAGTTGTCTTCATTCACCCGTCCCACAGGTATTGTTGGGGATATTACCACTAAGTATAAACCGGCCAGGAGGGGCCGGGTTATACCCATAATGAGTTATTCATATTGAAGCCCATGAAGATAAGGAGTATGGCGCTTTACGGAGGAGATCTACACGAAGGCCCAGGGCCCAAGGGCGGATTAGGGCCATAGACATAAACCGCCATATGATATGTAACTTGTGTTGTAAGCTAAGGAAAGTGTAGACACCGAGCCGGACACGTTTATGAGCCGGACGGGATTCTGTGAACCGCCGGGCGTCAACCTGTGTATATAAAGGGACGACCCAGCGGCGGTTTAGGGACAACAAACAACAACTCGAGAGCCAGGTCAAGCGGATTCGCTTCCTGGTCATCGAAACCCTACTAATTCCACGACGACTGGATTAGGCTTTTACCTTCACCGCAAGGGGCCGAACAAGTATAAACTCCTTGTGTCCTTTGTCCGCTTTAACCCCTTTAAGCTAACTACGTTGCGATGGCTCCATGACTAAGTCCTGGCACTAGGACATCTGCCGTGACAAGACCACGACAGTTGGCGCCCACCGTGGGGCTATCGCACGATGGTTTCAAGTTCTTAGAGGGCAGCTTCGAAGGGCTCAAGGGATACGCTGTGGGCCGGATGACCAAGAGTCGTCGCGGCAAGCTTTACATCGACGACGCAGGCTGGGGCCCCGAGGCCGGCTCAATTGAGTACGGGTACCGGGTCCAATTCGGCAGCATTCACGTCCTCATTGGCAAGATCGGCGAACCGGGCCCTGAGCCGGACATCTGCACCGACATCGTCGAAACGACTCAGCGTGCGAGACCCGCCCGGGTTCAGCCTGCTATGAAGCGTTCCTTCGTGGGAGTTATCCACGGAGTGGAATCGGAGGATAGATCGGCATCTGGTGGTGAAACCGTCGTTTACTCTGATGACGAGTCATCTACCGGGGAGACCGAGTCGTTGTACCATGTGCAAGGTGGCCGGTTTGGGGGCTGTTCCAATGGCGACAGTATTCCCGACCCCTTTGATCCGCCGAGCCGGGTTGCGATCTTCATGGCCGGTACACAGCCTGTGCAGCACTCTTCGACTGCAGCGGCGATGATCTCCGGGTCAGCAGCGGCGACAGCAGCCGAGGCAGGAGGCCCTGCGCAACCGCCGGCTCAGGTTTTGTCTGACTTATTTGATGCTTTGGCAACGCTACTAGCGGCAGAAGTTAACCCGACGAATCAGGATGAGCATAACGCGGAAGTTGCGAAAGTAAAGGATCAGATAGATCAGGCCAAGGCAGACCCGGCAGCTGAGGACGCCAGGATGGCTGCAGAGCGGGGCGAGTTGGATGCATAGGCTTACCGGCTTATGTTGGATCAGAGCGTGTCAAATGATGTCATGAGGAGAAGGTACCGATCTCACCTGCCTCCGGTTTATGAGGCAATGAATCTCTTTAACACTCCAGGAGCAGGAACCAGTAACCAGCCAGTGGTAAACCGGGTGGAGGCACCTGGAACAGGGGCGCCGGTTCAGCCACGCACGATGGAGCCGCCTCGTCAGAACAATGTCCTGTCGCAGCATGTTTCAACGCCTCCGGGTCATTACTCTAACCCGTTGGATAACATCATTGCCGCCGCTTCACGATTGGCAGCTCTCCCGCTCGAAGGCGAGTCTCCAGTAACAGTTGAAACACGACGGGCTAGAGAGCTCCTTCAGACAGCTTTGACTCAGCAGCAGGCCTATTCGTACAGCCGCGAGAGGATGCATTCCACCCCTCGCCCAAGCCGGAGTTACAGCAGGCATATGGATGAACCGGCCGTGTCGAGCAGTGCGCGGAATCGTAATCCGCCTCATAGCCATAACCCGGTGGGTGGCGGTGTTGATGCTCAGAACATGGTGGACCAAGGAAGAGCACGTCGAGAAGCAGAGTTAGCGGCGCAGTACGCGGCCCGTCAGCTTACTTCGGTTCGTCCGACAACTTCGGTAGAGCCAGGATTTACCTCCAGTTCTCTGGGGTTGCCGTGTCTCACCCCAGCTTTACGTAATGTACGGCTGCCCAAGGATTTCAAGGGTTCACGTAAAGTGCCCAATTACACTGCCGACTTATCCCCCGAGTCATGGATCGAAAACTATGAGATGGCGATGGAGATGCTAGATGTGGAAGATGCGGCATGTGCTAAATATTTCATCATGATGTTGGAGGGAACAGCTCGCACTTGGTTGAAAAACTTGCCAGCTAATTCCATTGGGTCATGGGCCGAGGTAAGGGCCCGGTTTATCCAGAATTTCAAGGACACGTGCAAGCAGCCCATGTTAATTGTGGACTTAGCTGCCTGTGTCCAAGACAAAGGAGAATCGACAACCCATTGGGTGCACCGGGTTTCAGAAATCTTGCATTCATCGGACCGCATCAACGCTGATACAACAGTTTTAACGTTGGAAGGCAATTGCCGGTTTGCGCCTCTGAAGCTGAAGTTGGGATGGCTCAAGCCTCATTGCAATGACATGGGGACACTTATGGCAGCTCTGGTTAAGTATGCCGACTCTGATAGTACCAAGGACCCTGAGTCTGACGGTGAAAAGCCGGGAAAGGGAAAGAAGAGTGGCAGCACCAAAGGGCAGCAGCATAACCTGGCTGGTCATGGAAACAACGGTAAGCGTAAAGCAGATAACAGTTTAGATTTTATGGCTAACACCAACACACAGGATAATGGTCAGCGTCGTAAGGGTAAACCACCCCCGCGGAGTGGAGGATCAGGTCCAAATCTTGAGCGCCTGTTAAACTAGCCTTGCCCAAAGCATGGGTCGCGAGAAAGGCCAGCCACGCACCTCTGGAAGGATTGCTTTATTATGCGGGCGTTCAAAAATTCGGATATTTTCCGATACGATCATGGACTGTCCGGCAGTTCAGGACCCGGTTCTCATGGGCCGGGTTATGGTGGAGGCAGTCAGGGCAGCCAGGGTGGTTATAATCATCAGGGGAGTCAGCAGCAGCAGCAGTCGGGTTACCAGAGCAACCCGAAGTAGTTGAACAGTGGGCAGTATCATGTCTTCACCACTAGCCTGTGCAAGCGCGATCAGAAGCTTCATAAAAGGTCAGTGAACTCCGTTGAACCAGCGGTGCCCCGTTACTTGCGCTGGTCTGAACAACCCATTGTGTGGAGTCGAGAGGATCATCCGCCCCGGGTTGATAATCCGGGTCATCTGGTATTGGTGGTGGCGCCTCAGGTTGGAGGATATAAGTTCACCAAAGTGCTCATGGATGGGGGGAGCAATATCAACATCCTTTATTATGAAACCTTCCGTCACATGGGGTTAACAGATAAAAATCTTAAACCGTCAAACACCGTTTTCCATGGTGTGGTGCCTGGTAAATCGGCGTATCTAGTTGGTAAGATAGCTCTGGAGGTTGCTTTTGGAGATGAGCATGATTCAAGATCAGAGACCTTGACTTTTGAAGTGGTAAAAATCAAGAGCCCTTATCATGCCCTGTTTGGGCGGCCGGCTTATGCTAAGTTCATGGCAAGGCCCAATTATGTTTATCTACAGCTCAAAATGCCGGGTCATAAGGGGACCATCACAGTACATGGGAGCCGTAAGATCACTTTGGAATGTGAAGAAGGTGATGCGGCCTATGCTGAGTCGGTTTGTGTGACAGAGGAGATGAAGTTCCACAAGGACAATGTTGACCCGGCGGATATGACCTCATTGAAAAAGCCAACTACAGAGCAAGATCCGGCCTTGAAGTTTAAATCGGCTAATGAGACTAAGCTGGTTAATATTATTCCTGGCGATTCATCCAAGCAGTTTAGCATCAGCGCTAACTTGGATCCAAAATAGGAAAGCGCGCTCATCGAGTTCATCCGTGAGAACCGGGACATCTTTGCATGGAAACCTTCTGACATGCCGGGTGTATCGAGGGAACTTGCTGAGCACACTCTTAATATCGATCCCAACTTTAAATCGGTCAAGCAGTTTCTCCGCCGCTTCAATGAAGAAAGACGCAAGGCTATTGGTGAGGAGGTAGCCAGGCTCTTGGCGGCTGGGTTTATCATCGAAGTATTTCATACTGAGTGGTTGGCTAATCCGGTGCTAGTACTTAAGAAGAACGACACTTGGCGTATGTGTGTGCATTACACAGATTTGAACAAGGCTTGTCCAGCGGATCCTTTTGCTCTCCCTCGTATTGATCAAATCATTGATGCTACGGCGGGTTGTGAGCGTTTGAGCTTTCTGGAAGCTTATTCTGGTTATGATCAGATTAAAATGGTAGTTAAGGACCAGGAGAAGACAACTTTTATAACTCCCTTTGGGGCCTTCTGCTATGTATCTATGCCTTTTGGGCTCAAGAGTGCCCAGGCAACTTATCAGCGTTGTGTGCAGAATTGTCTTTATAATCAGATCGGGCGCAATGTTCATGCTTATGTGGACGATATTGTGGTGAAGTCCAGAAAAGAGAAGACGTTGATAGATGATTTGAAGGAAACTTTTGATAATCTCCGGGTTTATAAAATGATGCTTAATCCGGCCAAGTGTGCCTTTGATGTTCCGGCAGGCAAGCTCTTGGGTTTTCTGGTGTCAAACAGGGGCATTGAAGCTAATCCGAAAAAATCAAAGCTATTACGTCTCTGGCTAAACCGGCGTGTATCAACGATGTTCAATGTCTGGCGGGTCGTATTGCAGCGCTGAGCCGGTTTATCAGCCGATTGGGAGAGAAGGCTATCCCTCTATATTAGATGATGAAAAAGACGGACAATTTTTTCTGGAGTAATGCTGCTAATGCGGCATTTGAGGACTTGAAAAAACAGTTAGCTGAACCTTCTGTCCTTGCTGCTTCGATCGAGAAAGAGCCGCTGTTGTTATATGTGGCTACTAATGCCCGGGCTGTTAGTGTGGCCATTGTTGTGGAGCACAAGGAGGCTGGGAAGGAATATCCGGTTCAACGGCTGGTTTATTATATCAGCGAGGTGCTTATTGAGTCCAAACAGTGATACCCACATTAGCAGAAACTGGTGTATGGCATCTTCATGGCAAGCCGGAAGCTTAAGCAGTATTTTCAGGGCCATCCCATCACTGTGGTCAGCTCGGCCCCTTTGGGATATATAATCCAAAATAGGGAAGCAACTGGCCGGGTTGCCAAGTGGGCCATTGAGCTTGGACCTCACGGGTTAAAATATGTGCCTCGTACGGCAATCAAGTCCCAAGCGCTTGTGGATTTCATCAATGACTGGACAGAGTTACAAGCACCGGAAGAAAAGCCAGATCATACTTATTGGACTATTCATTTTGATGGATCCAGGCAATTGGAGGGCTCAGGGGCTGGAGTCGTGTTAACTTCCCCACAAGGTGATAAGTTTTGTTATGTTCTCCGTTTAATGTTCCCTTGCACTAACAATGCAGCTCTATGAGGCTTTACTCCACGGCCTTCGAATGGCTAACGAGATGAATTTAAGCCGGGTTAAGTGCTTTGGTGACTCGGACCTGGTGGCTCAACAAGTATCTGGTACCACTACAAAAAAATACACTTCCGTGATGATACATGTTTGTAGGTCGCGTTTTTTGTCATGCATGTACATCCATGACAAATTTATGACAGAATCAAGATAGTCATACCTGTGTTGTCGTAGAAGTGTTCCATGACATTACCAAAATTATCATCACGGAAGTACTTCCATGACGATAAATCGTGCATCACAGAAGTGCTTTTGTCAAGGGTGACCGACACGTGGCATCCACCGCGGAACGCCGTTAAGCTATCGTGTCGGGTTTTGGATCCGATAACCCGTTAACAACCCCGACCAATAGGGATTTTCCACGTGTAAAATCATCATTGGCTGGAGGAAACACGTGTCGGCTCATCGTTGGGACAGATGTCATCCACTCATTGGACAGAAGGCGCCTATGATACGTCGACATGTGGCACGGCCCAACAGTGGCCCATTCTTGTGAAAAGGCCGGCCTGTTTGACTTGGTCGAAAGGTGGCGGGCCGGCCCATGGAAAGCGTGTTAATGGCCTGTTCGTATATAGCCCATTTACAGCCCGCTAACCCAAGGCCCGTTACGCCCTATCCGAATTAGGCCCAGTAGCGTCATCTGGGCCATCCAATATGATTCCAGCCCGTTTTCACTTCTGGCCCATGAATGGCCCATGACGTCTTTCGGCCCATATGAGGCCCTATGTAACTCTTGGCCTATTAACGGCCCGTGGTGAAACTGACCCGTAATGAACAGTGTATCACTTTACACCCATTAACGGCCCGTGGTGAAAGTGGCCCGTAATGAACAGTGTATCACTTTATACCCATTAACGACCCGTTATTCCGTTGGGCCGTTTCCAGCCCATGTTATCTTTCGGCCTTCTCAGAGCCCATTTATTCTTGGGCTCATTTCCAGCATTCGTTTACTTACGGCCTGTTACTTTCATTTTCTGCTTGTGGGCCAAATTCAGCCCGTGGTTACAGTCGGCCCGTTTGTGGTCCGTTAATACGTTGGGCCGTTTTTATAGCGTCATCAAATACGGCCTATTAATGATGGCCCGTTATGGTCGGCCCATGAACGGACGATTCCAACTCTAGCCCGTTTACGGCCGTAATGCGGCCTGTCATTGGCCTATGTTTGGCCAATCAATCATACGGCCCGTATAAGGCCCATTGATGATACGGCCCATAGAAGGCCCATTGTTTCTACGGCCCGTAGAAGGCCTACTGTTTCTACGGCCCGTAGAAGGCCCACTGTTTCTACGGCCCGTAGGAGGCCCAGTGTCACTACAGTAAATATTAGCCCATGGTTATTGTGGCCTAGTTTTAAAAAATAGGTTATTGCAGCCACTAGCAAACCGCGAAAAAAGAACTGCACTGACTACAAGCAAACAAATAAACAAGACAACAAGGAAATAAATAAGCAAGCAACTTATGCTAGGCTATCACGGCTATTACACATATTACATCCACTGGCATCAAAGTTCGCCACCAGTGCAAATATAGGGAACAAAGCAGCATATAAACGCCGCAGCAAAACAAGTCCAGAACTGAAACCACTTCAGAAGAGTTCAAGAAACAATATCCTGGGTACCCATAATGCTGGCAAGATGCTTAGCAAGCTTATTAACTTTCTCTTGTTTGGCGCTTAAATCCTCCAGCGCTTGCTGTTGCACAAGAAAGTACGCATCTGAATTCTGCAGGGACTTCCTCAGTCCTTCGGCTTCTTGTCGCAGCACAGCTGACTGATGCCTTTCAGCTTGTTGCTGAGACTGAAGAAGCCGAAGTGATTCAGGCAGCGAGTTCGAAGATCTTGTGCCAGCGGTACTGGCCAGTAACTCGAACACTACATCAACGCAGGACTGTGGGGTTTTCTCACTGTCTACAAGATCATTTTTATAACCTTTCTTGGAGACCAACAGGGTTGTCTCACTATCTCGAACCTTATCTGCATTACTTTCTCTACCATTGCATAGTCGGGTGCTCTTCTCCAATATTCTGTTTGCATACTACAAGAGAAACAAGCAGACACATCACAGGTTTAGCTTGTAGTATACGAAACTCATTTTGGTAAACCGGTTCTGTAGTAAGGTGGACAGGATAATAGCATGAAACAAACATATATCTATGTACTATGGTCACTGTATTGTCCATATCATTCTAGTTTATGTTCCCTAATCAAGATAGAGACACAGTTCAACTCATATATTTTTAAGACACGGCAGCATAGACAGAATATAAGTGTGAGAAACTACACAGCATTGGTAGCACTTGTAATGTGCATCACATGAGAACATAACTGTTTATACAACTTAAACAGAAATCAACATAGAGCAACAAGTTAGAACAGTAATCCAGTTAAAGAAATAGGTTTAAAACATACCTGTTGCGCCATTGGAGTTTCAATTGGATCCTTCAAATTCGAAAGTAGTTGGTATGAGTAAATACAATGATGCAACATCAAAGGAGTATGGACCATAGCTACGGAATCTGACCTGAGAATAGTTGCTCTTCTGCTTTAAACGTGGAGTTTGGGTTAGCTGTGGTGGTCTTTGTGCTTTGGGCACCGCAGTAGCTTTACAAACTGCTCGTGTGGGGGTACTCTGTGGTGGACATGGTGCTTTGTCAACTATAAGTGGGTTACTATCCGCTGGGGTTGCGGTTAGATGGGTTGTAGCTGGTTCTCTGCCCAACGGTGTAAGTGTGCAATCTGGAACAGTCTCGATTATGTGTGGTGGGGCTAGTTTGTGGGCCAGTACAACCACGGTTCTATCTGCATCGACGGGTAGCACTATCTTTTGTGAAGAACGGGTTTTTGCTCCCTTAGATACTGCCATCACCCCGTCCAATTCAAATGGCTGGTAAACAAGAAAAGAAATTGAACGTACAGACATTGTATGATAGAAAGATGTGGTAATTCACATATATGTTGTCTAACCAAACAGGACAGCATGACACAGTTTCACATATATGATGCCTAACTAAACAGGATAGCATGACACAATTTCAGATATATGATGGATAACTTAACAGGATATAATGGCATAATTCAACATATGATGAGTACCTAAATAGGATGACATGACAAAACTATATGATGTCTTTCTAAAATAGGTTGGGATGAAATAATTCACATACATGTTGTCTAAGTATACAGGATGGCATGATATAATTGACACAATTGAGTCATATACTAAGCAGCTCGCACTCGCATGTATGATCTCTAAACTAAGCAGATAGAATTCAATATTGTGCATATGATGTCTAAACTAAGCAATGCAAGACACCATATGCATCATATGAGAAATATAAACATTGCAACTTAGAGCATACATGTTAGGTGGGATATAGGACTGGTCATCTGTCTCTGAATCCTCCTCTGAGGAGCTCCCTGTAACCATCGAGATATATGCTTCAACAGGTACCATTGCCTGCTCTGAAGACCTTGTTTTCACTCCAGATTTTTCCATAACCGGCTCAAATGGCTGATACACATGAAGATTAGTTCAATATACACAGATTGTCGACAAATGGAATACATAATGAAAAAAAAGATGGCATGAGATAATTCACATATATGATGCCTGGCTCCATGGCGGTGCATAATTCACATATATGATAACTGGCTGAAAAACATGGCATTGCATAATTCACATATCTGATATAGAAAGCAAACAGGAGGCATTCACACAAAGCATGCCTAATCTAAGCAGATGGCATGGCAAAGCAAGACACCATATGCATGATATGAGCAATATAACCCAGCTAAGTTAGAGCATGCACCTCGGGGGGGGGGGGGATACAACTGGTCATCTCTCTCTGAATCCTCCACTGAGGAGCTATCTGTAACCAGCAAGAAATCTGCATCGACAGGTAGCACTGACTGCTCAGAAGACCTTGTTTTCACTCCAGATTTTCCCATGACCGACTCAATGGCTGATGCACAGAAAGAGTAGATGAATGTATAAACATTGTTGACAAATGGAATACATTATGGAAAAAAATATGGCACAATACAATTCACATATACGATGACTCGCTAAACAGGATGGCATTGCATGATTCACGTATATGATGCCTGGCTAAAGAAGATGGCATTGCATAATTCCCATATACTCCCTCCGTTCCTAAATATTTGTCTTTTTAGAGATTTCAAATGGACAACCACATACGGATGTATATAGACATATTTTAGAGTGTAGATTCACTCATTTTGTTCCGTATGTAGTCACATGTTGAAATCTCTAAAAAGATAAATATTTAGGAATGGTGGGAGTATGATATAGAAACCAAACAGGTGGCATTCACACAAAGCAAATCTAAACTAAGCTGATGACATATAAGGTGTATAATGTAAGCAATGCAAGGCGCCATATACATGATATGACCAACATCAGCATGCCAGGTTAGAGCAAACACCTCAGGTGGTAAACAGGCGTGGTCGGCTCCTTCTGAATCTCCATCTGAACAGTTATCTTCCTCTGGAATACAATCTGGAAATGCAGGAGGGGGGGGGGGGCACTTCGCCCACCATGGAGCGGCGTCTGCATGACATTATATTCGCACGCAACGGTCTTCTCTTTTTCTCTACATGTTCTGTACGATTGTGTACAATATCTGACATGCATAATAAAAAAATAGTTAGATTTTGTAAGGCCTAAGGGGAGCATGCAAAAATCAAGACTGATGGTAGCAAATGAGTGGATGGATCCAAAACTAATGATAGCAGGTAGATTATAGCTTCAGTTTAAAAAGATAGACAATGGATCATCTATTGTTTGTTGCCCACCCAACATGAACCACATAGAAGACCCCAGATGAACCAGATAGTAGAGAGATACTATTCGTTGCTGGCTCGATATGAGACCCATGGGCAATTCAAAACTCAAGATTGAACGATAAAGTAGCAGGTGATAATAACCGATGTATAACGTAAGCAAACATGAAAGACTGCGACCTCTCTTCCGGAACTGTGTAGTCCTCAGGTTCATCTGCTTAGTCGATGGTGGTAATGCAGTTGGCATGGCTGCCGACAACGGGGAAGATGATCTGAGGCTGCGAAAGGAAGTCTGCAGGGGGGATCTCTGCTGCAGTGAACGCTTCTGTCGATGGTGCACCTCAGGTGGGGTGGATGACGGCACGGCAGGAGCAGGACATAACACACAGAGTTTTCTTTGATGCCTATCTGAAAATGAAGTAAATCTGTAAGGGCTCCTTAGAATTGGAGGATTCTATAAATGCAGGGACAGGAAAAACACAGGAATAGGATATGAATGCACGTGCAAAACAGAGCATTTGGAAACATAGGATTTCAGTCAACCTGGGTGTTTGGCTCACATGAATTGGAAGAACAGAGGAATGGAGAAAAAAGTGATGCGACGAGTATAAAACCTCTTTGGCATAGCCTTGTGGACCTCAGCATCATTGGGTTGGACGTGGAGGATGGTGATGATGCTGGTGTGACTGTCGGAGGCGGGGAAGAAGATCTGAGGCCTCTGGAAACGGCGCCGAGGGTACTGCTCCGCTGTGATGGATGGTTCCATCGTTGGAGCAGCTCCGCTAAGGTGTACGGCAACGAGGCTGAAGCATGACAAGACAGACAACGGTAATCTGAAGTGGGGCCCTAATATCATCTGCAATAGATGATGTAAAATACATTACCAAAAAGTGCTAGATGTAAAACGCATCAGCCGCGCCACGGCCGCTCCGATAGATGTTGTAAGTACTGTTCACTCTGAACTTAACTGAAGAAAATGAACTTCACAGTCGAAACTGAATTTTACTGTCGAAACTGATTGAACTAGTAATAGAGCATTGCAATAGATGTTTAGGGCGTTCGAGCACTAGTAGCAGAGAAGCAGTGATCTAAATCAGCAGATGCTCGAGCAGGGAACGCACTAGCAGAGAGCAAGTCGTGCAGTAGCACCGCGAGCGAGTGCTAAAGCAGCAACTCCTGTAGCTGCCGGAGGTCGTGCAGCAGCAGCAGCGCAAGCGAGAGCAAGAGCAGAGCAGCAGCACGAACGAAAGCAGGAGCATTGCAGCAGTGCGACCGACATCAAGAACAGAGCCGCAGCGCGAGCGAGAGCCGGAGCAGCTGCAGCTAGTGCCGTTGTGGAAGTCGCCGCCGAGGAAGCAACGACATGGGGGAGAGGCGTCGTGGATGATGTGGCCGGCGACGGCGCCGTCGATGGAGACACGCCATGTCTGCTCGGTATCGAGCACCGGCAGCCCCGTGAGATCGAATAAAAGATAAAATGCAGCGGTGAGTGCAGAACCTCCTTGGTGGCGCCGAGTTGGCCTCGACTTCATCGTAGGAATTGGTGAGGGTGCTGTGGTTCCGGTGGGGCAGGTCAAGACGGCGCTGTGGGATTGAGGTGGCGCGATAGACGAGGCGAACGTCGGGGCAGCTCCTTGGAGGTGGAGGACGGAGCGGCTGATCCGGCGGGACGACGAGATCAACAACGGGTCCTCATCCGGTGCGGTGGATGAGGGACGGCGAGCTGTTGCGGTGGACGACGTAGTCAGGGAAGAGTCTCCTACTGGGTGGCGGTCGGGAGGCCGACGGAGGAGCGTGGAGTTTCGCGGGTTTTGGCGGCCTCGGTGTATGAATGGGGGGCAAAGGGGAGGGGGGAGCCAAGCTTAGGGACGCACTTGTCCGAAATGTATGGTAAGTTACCAGCGTACTCCCACCGGTTTTGACACCGCGACGTGGAGCTTCATTTCCGGCTGAGGGGTAGAAGGGGGATTTCGCGTGTCTGGGCTACGGGAGCGATTTCGGATGAGGAGGGAGTTCTCGCGCGCGTCCAAATTTCGTGATAACAAGGCGCGGCGCGGGTTGAAGAAGCGGGAGTTTCAAAGCAGGTGAGACAAAAGATACTCGAGCTTGAAAATTTCGGGATAACAAGGTGCGGATTCCTTGTTCGGCAGAACAAACTTAACGTGTAAAAAAACAATTCATACAAGACAGAAGAGAGTCATGTCCCCTTTTACTATATTGCTATAGATGCCATTGAAAAAACTACACGAAAAATGTAAAAAAATCGGGAGAACAAGATTACCCTGCACAGTACCAAATTGATTCGCACTTCCCTCAACAACAACAAAAAACAAATCAATTCCCACCAAAGAAAGAGTAATGTCCCTTTTTATATGATTACAGATGCCATGATCTCGAATTTCAATTTTTGAATCCACGTTATGTTGAATTCAAATATATCGTTAGGTGACCTTGCGGTTTATAATTGATGTAGTCGTACATTTTGATCTTCCATCATATATGAACATTTTACTCCACCATGTGAACATATATATTGTCGTCTACCATATGGACTAAATTTGAATCAATTTTCCTAATTTGAATACGATTGTTGTCAAGTTATACAATAATTTAAATATTATCTTGATAACAAAAAACATACATATAGCAGTAATCATATTTCACTATGAACTACATGTACCATACGCTCTCCAATTCAAATATTTATATCCATTTTATGTTGAATTCAAATCATAGTACATTATTGGTCTAGGTAGCGAGATGTTTGGGATAATCTAAACCATGTTTTCATATGTATAATTTTTGGCTGAATTGGGACAAGTTTTGGTATAAGCCTCTTGCAAAACCGGAGATTCTCTCAACAAGCCTCGTGGTTCCGAGAGGGAACGTGTCACCTTTGTGTGCGAAACGATATACGCTGCCTCCCCCCTAATTTTATTTACAGAGGCAACATAGAACTATATGAGTGCCCTGTTAAATTTTGGAATTATTTCGGGTTCATTTGGCCTTTTTATACATTAATTGAGTTTCTGGACTTTTAATGTGCATAATCTAAATATGAATTGCATGCACATGCTCCGGTGCACCAAAGTGGGTTGCAAAATCACATGTGTGTCCTTGGTTGAATTTCTAGGTCCCATGGAAGAAATGAGAATGAAATTCAAACATCTGGCGTCATGACTCGGCCGAGATCATCGAGAAACTTTGATATTAAATTCGTGTAAATCCAAAACTCGCCTGGAAATCATGAAACTTGGCATGGTGTCATGTCATGGCACTAACATGTTGTGGTAAAAATTGGGCCAATTTGGAAGCTCGTCGTTCTAAGAGGGAACGTGCCACCTTTGAGTGTGAAACGATATACGCTGCCCCCCCCCTTGAGTTTCTTAACAAAGGCAACATAGAACTACATTAGTGCCCTGCTAAATTTTGGAATTATTCCGGGTTCGTTTGTCGTTTTTATACATTAATTGAGTTTCTGGTCATTTAATGTGCATAAGTCAAATTTGAACTACAAGCACATGCTCGCGTGCACCAAAGTTGGTTCAAAATTCACATTTGTGTCCTCGGGTGAATTTCTAGGTCCCATGCAAGAAATGAGAATAAAATTAAAACATCTGGGCATCGTGGCTCGGCCGAGAACATTGAGAAACTTGGTTTTAAAATTCTTGTAAACCAAAACATGTCTGAAAATCATGAAACTTGGCATGGATGTCATGTCATGGTACTACCATGTTGTGGTAAAAAAATTGGCCGAATAGGAACAGATTTTAGTATAAGCTTCTTGCAAACCGAAGCTTCTTTCAAGAAGGCTCGTGGTTCTGAGAGGGAACGTGCCACCTTTGAGTGCGAAACGATATACGTTGTCCCCCTTGAGTTTATTTACAAAGCCACATAGAACTACATGAGTGCCCTGTTAAATTTTGGTATTATTCCGGCTTCGTTTGGCCTTATTTACACATTAATTGAGTTTTTGGTCATTTAATGTGCATAATTCAAATTTGAACTACAAGCACATGCTCCCGTGCACCAAAGTTGGTTGAAAAATCACATTTGTGTCCTCGGGTGAATTTCTACTCCCTCGTTCCATCTATATAGGTCCTAATGCATTTTTCGAGGCTAACTTTGACCAAATGTTAGAGCAATAATATATGACATGCAACTTACACAAAGCATACCTTCAAATTTGTATGTCAAAGGAGCTTCCAATAATATAATTTTCATAGTATACATCTCATGTGCTATTAATCTGGTCAATGTCAAAGGCTGTCTTGAAAAACACATTAGGCCCTATATAGATGGAAGGAGGGAGTAGGTCCCATGCAAAAATGAGAATAAAATTCAAACATCTCGGCATCGTGCCTCGGTCGAGAACATTGAGAAACTTGGTTTTAAAATCATGAATCTTGGCATGGTGTCATGTCATGGTAGTACCATGCCGTGGTAAAAACAATTGGCCGAATAGGAACAAATTTTGGTATAAGCTTCTTGCAAATCGGAGCTTCTCTCAAGAAGGCTCGTGGTTCTGGGAGGGAACGTGTCACCTTTGTTTGCATAATTCAAATTTGAAATACAAGCACATGTTCCAGTGCACCAAAGTTAGTTGAAAAATCACATGTGTGTCCTCGGGTAAATTTCTAGGTTCCATTCAAGAAATGGGAATGAAATTCAAAATTCTGGGCGTCGTGGCTGGGTTGGAAACATTGAGAAACATAGTTTTTTAATTCCTATAAATCCAAAACACGCATGAAAATAATGAAACTTCGCTTGGTGCCATGACATGGCACCAACATGCTGTGGTAAATTTGCAGTCCGATTTGCGAAGGCGCACACATTAACAATCAACAAAGTCATTTTGGAACAAGTGCTGTCACGTTACAATCGGAAACAGAAGTATTATTGAAACCGTGGGCATTCTACTTACTAGTACCATTTACGTGCCGCCACGCGTCCCCATTTTTTATTAGCTAGGAGGCGCCGTGCAGGGTAGCTATTTGAGTACGAGAGGCGTGCGATCAGACCCCTGCGCGTGCTTATCGGGAGGAGAGACCTTTGACCTCCATCTATCGTCCACATCTCTCCCAAGGTCTCCATTAATGGCGCCCGAGCCTCTGTTTAATGGCGTGGCTATGTCTCACTCGACTGAGATTTAAGAGAGAAAAAAGAAAATCTGAAAGCACGGATCTTGATGTAAGATCCGACGGACCTATATAGCATCTACTGCGACTCATAGCAAGACTGATGAATATATAAGGACGATTAAATTTTTTTTTGATCAAAGAAGGGCTTGCCCCTTCCGATTTTCATTACTGAAAACCACCACAATTCACAAGAAGTTCAGCACAACTCGTTGAGAAACCACAATTCAAGGGGTGGAGGCACAAGGGGCAGTGGAGCACGGTGAGGTCCATCGAGACCTTAGAGAGCTCCATCGCCGGGTCCTGTTCGGTCTGCATGATCTCGCCCTCCTCGTGCACAACCATCTCTCGACTTGGGCCGGGGTATTACAAAGCTTTACCGTCACATATTTTATACTACTTCAAGGTGCATTAAATCAACACATGCAAGTATCAAAAGGAGAGTCACGGCATGCATGTATGCATTGTAATTAATGCATCGGTAAACGCAAATTATTGAAATATATCGAGTGCAGTGCTTTGATGTGTCGCGTCAACTCGTACATCAACGAGAAGTTTGATTATCCTCTCCCTCGCGGACTTAACTACACCTGCCTTTGGCTGTATGACAGGTTGGCCACACACCTGTTGGGCCCACCTGTCATACACGCAAAGGCAGGAGCGTCCCTCCCTCGCCCATGAGCGTGGTGGCTGGCAAGACTAGGAGAAGCTTTCGCTACATGCTCTCCCTCCCACACGCGGTGGACATGCAGCAGTTCAATCGGTGTCAGATGGCCAGAAGCGTACTGTAGTACTCCTCCAGTGCAGTAGTACTCCATCATTGTTCGACTTCCCGAAGAGGCGAAGAGCCAAGCGCAGCCCGGACGCTCGTGTGGCAGTTTCATGTGTAGAGTAGTCTAGGATAGCGTGTACCGTGCCTGTAAGCTTAAAATCATTGGGGTCGGCTCCATGCTATGTGGCCGTCTCGAAGTTTTTAAAAAAATAAAAATAGTCTTCTGGCCCTACCTGACACCCTGGTGATTGTAGTTTGTACGCTCATCTGGTCAAGACAAGAATATATATTTTAATTTGTTTTTTTCGAAAAGGGGGGACTCCCCGGCCTCTGCATCGGAACGATGCATACGGCCACATATATTTTAATTTTTGGTGGGTACATGTTAGAGGTTGCAGCAAATATATTGTACACTGCGGGTCTTTCAGCCAAGTTTAGAGGCAAGCATGTGGGGCCAGTGCTATGATGTGTCGCGTCAACTCATACAATGAGGAGAAGCTTGATTTTACTACACGCCTTCTCCCTCGCCCATGCGCGCGGTTGCTCACAAACGAGGACGGGCTTTTTCTTAGTAGTACTTCTACAACAAGCTATCCGTCCCACTCGCGGTGGACGTACATGCAGCAGTGGATTCGACACTGTAGAAGCAGTAGTAGTAACATCATTGTTCGTCTTCTCGAAGAGGCGAAGAGCCAAGCACAAACCGAACGTTGCAGACGCGAACATTGGGGCACGCATATAGCCAGGCTCTTGCATGAGACAAAATTGCTATGTGAGCCCACTATTGTACTAGTACGTACAACTACTTGCTAGTATAGCCCTGTAAACAAGAAAGGAGTATTTGCCCTTCTAGAGATTTCAACAAGTGACTAGACTACACCGAGACGGAGTACATATGGAGCAAAATGAGTGAATCTGCACCGTAAATAAATACGTACTAGTTCTATCATTTTCCTCTCCGAGGTGCACAATATTGAGTATAGTGACTAGTCTCTTTTTGACACGCATTTACGTTTTTTTACACAGTACAGACGCAAGCGCTCATATACACGCGCATACACTCACCCCTATGAACGCACACACGCACGGCACTATCATCTTGAAATTTACGAAGTCACCATAGGCACCTCGTCGTTGACAATGTAGGAAAATTATGAGGGGGTCTCTCCAACAGTGTTCCTTGGCTCGCACCTAGCATCACGGTGGTCGAACTTGGAGTCATTCATCTGGTACACGTGGCATCTTAGATTTGGACACAAGGTGACGCGACCTCTCACTTCCTCCGCCATTTGAAGCGGCGCGCCGGTGGAGGGCTAGCATACTCCAATATTAGGTTGGCTCTATGTGATGTGGCAACTTCATATACTAACCAGATGTCGGCTATACTCCCTCTATAAATAAATACATGGTGTATTGTTTTATTCCTATCGGCGAGGTAACTTAATGTCTTTTTGCTACTGAATAGGATTACATGCAATGAACTAACCACCGCATGTGATGTTTGGTAGTCTCAAGTCATTGAAAGCATGCACGGGCACGGAGGGGGACACAGCTTCATTGACTTACTGCACCCGCCTTTGGGTGTATGACACGTGGGTCCAACGGGTGGCTGACCAACCTGTCATACAGCCAAAGGCAGGTGCAGTAGAGGGCCGAGGAGTAGATGGCCAACACGCACGTGAATTCAACGCAGTCTGCACTTCTCATATAAAGGCTCCCGTGTCACGACCGGCTTTTCAATAAAAATATTTATCGAGAAACCGATCCCTTTTACGGACCAGTAGAGAAGAATTCCTCCTCACTGGTAGACAATGTCTTGATCACAGAAGAAAAACCAGGAGTACTAAATATAATACAAGACTGAGCCGAGACTGCTCAACAATTTATTACAAGCTCGCCAATAATACATAAAGGCGGATAGGGTGGCGTACTACTGACTCGCAAAGAAACAACGGTGGTGGATAAATCACAGTGAAGTGGGTGACATGACTCCTGAAACTAACAGCTCTTCGAGCGTCGGAGTGAGGCTCAAGGATACTTATTGTGGGTGGCGGAAGCGTATATAATACAAGTGACCAATATCCAGGATCGCACGGGACTGACTGGGACTCCTCTAGGCATCGGACTCGCTATCAAACTCTTCATCCATGAGATCTCCTTCGTCAACATCTGGCCAAATCAACAAGCCAGGTGAGTACTATGAAAGTACTCGCAAGACAGTTCGGACATAAGATATAACAAATGTAAACATGATGCATATGAACAGATTAATAGAGTTCACTCAAACAACGAGATGGCAATGCATGGGAAATGAAAGGGAAGTCGGGCGGTAGTCCTCCCGAAATCCCAAAGTAATACTGAAGGCCAATCGAGTGTCTGAATGACTCCTCGAAAGGATACAAATGAAATAACAATGCCGCAGTCGGGCGTCAAGGCGACACCACATAAAGGGCTTATAATGGAAAATAAAAGACAGTGCGTGCCACAGTCGGACGTCTGAAGCGACATCACATAAAGGGCTTATATTGAAAGTAAATGACAAGAGTGCCACAGTCGGACGTCTGAGCGACATCACATAAAGGGCTTATATCAAAAGTAAATAACGGACATGCCACAGTCGGACGTCTGAGAGACATCACATAAAGGGCTTATATTGAAAGTAAATGACAAGAGTGCCATAGTCGGACGTCTGAGCGACATCACTTAAAGGGCTTATATCAAAAGTAAATAACAAGAGTGCCACAGTCGGACGTCTGAGCGACATCACATAAAGGGCTTATATTTCACAACTTAATAATTCAGTAGCTCATGAATTTAATCCATTTCACGGGAATATTCAAGTACGAGATAAAATAAATGTTGGTCTATCCACAGGAATAACAATTCAAACGGGTATACCACTTAAGCTTGTTCACCGGGGATTTACCACGAGGACTGACATAGATATGGATATACTGGCCATGGTCCTTGATCACGGACACGATGACTCGGAAGGATTTGACTCTACAGAGTTTGTACTTTAACCACAGCCAACGGATTTCAGTAGTCACAAGGACTAGTTCCGTTTATGGTGTTTTAGGAGAAACACATCTAACCAGTACACACCCATTCAACATTCCGATGCCAGGAATCACCCTCGGCAACGTTCAAGAAAAACCTTGAGACGGGGAGGCTACAACCTCGCGTAGCATGGGATCAAATTTATATACGCGCGCTCTAAGGGGTGCCCCCCTCTCGGTCCCAACCGGAAACACCCATGCCCCCTGACCGGATGACTGGCTTTAATCCAGGGCCATGGAACCCTCATCCCGGCCCCTCTATTTGGTGTGTACAAGGAAAGAGGTTAACAACTTACTAAACCATATTCTTTGCAGAAAACATGTGGCAGCACGAAAGGGGAAGAACGGTAACGTGGCTCGGTCCACGTTAACGTCGGAATTTATCGGATGACGTAAGACTGGCGTGCTACAACAATACCATCTTACTACCTTTCATGTCACCACATGATCAGGTCATCTCTCATCAGAGATCACGATAACTTCGAAACACATGGTCAGTTGCCTTGCATGCAACGTAATACTCACCGATGCTCTTATGCCATGCACAAACCATTCATGCAAACATGCAAAACACCTATCATATCAAAGGTTCAAACATGCTTGCCTGGTTCGGAGAAGTCGGAGTCTAGCTCGGCGAAGTTCACGGCTCCGTCACCTCCTCCGGAACATACGGTATAACGAAACCGTATACTAACGTGAAAATCGTTGCGTGCATAAAAATTGTTCCAAAAAATTTCCAAATAAATACTATAAAAAACTAGACAAAAATACAAGACTGACAGAAAAAGAATCAATCAAAAATCATCTTTTATTAAAAAGTTATGAGGGTTTTAGTCCAGGGACTGATCTGTGATGAAACAGAAAAGAACCAGGGACTTGTTTGAGAAAACAGAAAACAGTTCGGAATAAAAGGCGCCAGCCCAAAGAGAAAGCGCATTTGCCCAAAGGCGCCAACAGAAAATGGTTCGAGGGGGGGAAAGAAGAGAGGCTGACGGGGGGGGTTCCACCCGTCAGGTTTAAAACTTCGCCGGCGCCCGAAGGATGCGAGGGTCGCCGGCGTTGAACCACGGCGAGGCAGGGAGATCGGAGGGTACCAAGAGGTTCAGTGTGTTCTTCCGCGTCGGTGGGTGGTTGACTTGGCCGTCGGAGAGCACCATGTCGACGGCGACACTTTCTCCGGCGGACGGTGGTTCGGGCGATGGTGGAGAACTCCGGTGGGTGCTGCAAACTCCAAATTGAAGCGCGGGTCAGGAGAGTGGATGTACTAGGAAGCTACTGGCAAGAGCTGAGGGGTAGAGGTGCACGCACGGGAGCGAATCGAGCTGGGTCCCATGGCGGGTCGAGGCGGTCGGAGTTGGGGAAGAAGGCTCCCTCGGGGCTCTTCCAGTGGCTTGGCGGGGTATTGGTGGTGTGTAGAAGTGGTGTGGGTTCGAGTTCGAGCTCGGGGCCTCCTTTTATAGGCGATCCGAGGGGGTGGCCGTGAACAGGATTTCTCCGGCGAGCGATTACGGCGAGGCAGAGGTTGGGTAGGGGGTTTAGGGGGCTAGGCACCATCAGGGAAGATCACTGGTGCCGTTCCACCGCTAAACCTCGGTCGGGCAAGGCGTAATGCGCCGATTCTCGACGGGGCGGCCGTACGGGCACGGCGGCGGCAGAGAGCGCGCTCCACGCCTAGTGGTTCACGACGAAGGATGGCAGCGTGCACGGGTGAGTGGATGGCCACGCGGCGGCCTCAGGTAGCTTGGGCGGCGCTGGACGGCGCCGTCCACCGCTGCGCCTCTCTCTGGCAGCCGCAAAGCCGCTGCTGCCGTCGCTCACGGGTGGCGCACCTCCTCCTGCTCGTCGCCGACGCCCGCAAACCTCCAGGCGATCGTGCGGCGCAGGGATAAGGAGAGAACAGGGAGCAAGGCGCCACCGTGGTACTGGCGAGATCGAGAACGACCTCTGAAGAAAACGACAGCAGTTCCTGAAACTGTTTAACTGAACTCTGAACATTGACAGCAACAGTGTCCATCAGGTGTTCGACGAAATGATTTGGCATGAAGAAAAAAATTTCTGGAGTTGGGACTTGGTGAGGTGACCTCTCAATGCACCCAGAGGCTGCCTGAATTTTCTCAGATTTTTAGGAGGAGAATTCAAATGAATTTCATCAAATTTGGCAAATATGGTCCAAACTTGCAGCAAGCACAATTTGAAATATTTGAACTGGAGACCAGTGGATCTTCATGGATCTTGGTTGAGGGCTCTAAGGACTAGCTAGGGAATTTGGTTTGGAGGCAAAACTCAAAGTAGAAAGGGTAGCTCCTTTGTAAATCTCCAAGAGCCAAAGTAGAGGGCAGAAATTAGTTTTGATGAGAAATAAATGAAAGAAAATTTTATGGGGAGGTTCAAACTGCTGGATTTGAAATAAATCATGATCCAAAGATGGGGAAATGCTTTTGGGAGGGGATTTGCACTAAGGTCATGGCAAGAGGGATTTTTGAAAGGGGAAAAGATCACTCCAAAAGCCATAGGATTATTTAAAACATTTTCAAATATTTTTTTTTCCAAATGAAAAAAATTTGAGCCAACATGAGATGAAAAACCTCCATGACCAACAATCAAGTCTAGGATGAAACCAAACAAAACATTTGTCTTAAAAAAGGGAAAAAAATTGAGAGGGAGAGTTCTTTAGAAGAAAATTTAAATACCCTCTTCAAATCAAAAGATTTTGATAAAACCAAAAATAAAAATTTTGGGTGTCACAGCAACTACCCCCTTAGGAAAAATCTCGTCCCCGAGATTTCAGCTGATCCTCAAATAGATGTGGGTACTCTGCATGAAGAAAGTCTTCCCTTTCCCATGTAGCTTCATCCTTGGTGTGGTTGCTCCACTGAACCTTGAAATTTTTTATCGTTTTCTGACGGGTCCTCCTTTCAGACTCTTCCAATATCTTCACTGGTCGCTCTCTGTAGGTGAGGTCTGGTTGCACATCAATGCTCTCATGAGATACATGCTTTTCCGGGTTACTCACACATTTCCTCAACTGTGAGACGTGGAACACGTCGTGGACGTCTGACAGCTCCTTGGGTAGGTCTAGTTTGTAGGCTACTGTGCCTCTTCGTGCAATCACACAGAAGGGTCCAATAAATCTTGGGGCTAGCTTCCCCTTAATTTTGAACCATTGTAGGCCCCTCATAGGAGATACTCGTAGGTATACGTAATCACCGGGGTCAAAGCTGACCTCACGATGTTTTCGATCGTAGTAGCTCTTCTGTCGGCTTTGAGCTGTCTTGAGTCTGTCCCTGATCTGCTTAACCTTCTCCTCGGCCTCCTTGAGCATGTCTGGGCCGAAGATACGACTGTCACTTGTTTCTGACCAATTCAGTGGGGTACGACACCTCCGTCCGTACAATGCTTCAAAGGGTGCCATTTGTAAGCTGGCTTGGTAACTGTTGTTGTAAGCAAACTCGGCATATGGCAAACTTTCTTCCCAACTGGATCCAGAGGTGAGCACACAGGCTCTCAGCATGTCCTCTAGGATTTGGTTCACGTGTTCCGTTTGTCCATCCATCTGAGGGTGGTACGCTGTACTGAATGCTAGTTGCGTGCCCAGAGCTTGTTGTAAGTGATCCCAGAATTTAGAGACAAATTGGGTGCCTCGGTCGGATATTATAGTCTTTGGGACTCCATGCAAACAAACTATACGGGAGAGATAAAGCTTGGCTAGCCTTTGAGTGGAGTAGGTCGTCTTCACGGGAATGAAATGTGCTATCTTGGTTAGCCTATCTGTGATGACCCATATGGCATCATTTCCGCGTTGCGATCGAGGTAGTCTGACGATAAAGTCCATTCCAATTTCATCCCATTTCCACTCAGGTATCCTGTTTGGCTGGAGCAGCCCTGCTGGCTTTTGATGCTTGGCTTTAATGCGCTGACAAGAATCGCAACAAGCAATGAATGCGGCTATATCCCTTTTCATACCGTGCCACCAAAATCTTTCCTGAATGTCCTTGTACATTTTGGTTCCTCCAGGGTGGATCGAGTAGGGAGCGGTGTGGCTTTCGGTTAGGATTTGTTGCTTGAGTTCCTCAATGTTTGGTACGCAAAGTCTGTACCCGTACCATAATATTCCTTCATTGTCTGTGACGAACTCTGAAGCCTTGCCAAGGCTCATTTTTCTCTTTATACCTTCGATGTTGGGATGTCCCTGCTGAGCCTTCTTAATTTGTTCCATTAGGGTGGGATGTATCTCGAGATTTGATACGTTGCCCTCAGAAACTAACACCATGTTGAGTCTAGCGAACTCCTGCTGAAACTCAGGCCTCAAGTTTTGTGGACTGTCGTTGCCCGGGCTGGGGTTCCGACTAAGAGCATCTGCCACTACATTTGCTTTCCCTGGATGGTAGTGAATGCCGACATCATAGTCCTTGACCAATTCCAACCAGCGTCGTTGTCGTAAATTCAGCTCTGGTTGTGTGAAAATATATTTCAGGCTCTTATGGTCCGTATATATTTCGCAACGGTTTCCCAACAGAAAGTGCCTCCATTCTTTGAGTGCATGGATGACGGCTGCTAGCTCCAAGTCATGAGTAGGATAATTTTCCTCATGCTTCCGTAGTTGCCTGGAAGCATACGCGACAACTTTGCCATCCTGCATCAGCATGCACCCGAGGCCCTTCCGGGATGCGTCACAATACACTTCAAAACTCTTGTGTATGTCTGGCACGATCAAAACTGGTGTTGTTGTTGGTTTCTTCTTGAGTTCTTGGAAGCTTTTCTCGCACGCTTCCGTCCATGCAAACTTCTTGTCTTTCTTGAGCAACTGTGTCATCGGTTTTGCCACAGTGGAGAATCCTTCAATAAATCTTCTGTAATATCCGGCCATTCCCAGGAAACTCCGCACATCTGTCATGTTGGCTGGTGGTTTCCAGTCAAGTATGGCTTTGACTTTTTTGGGTCTACGGCCACGCCTTCTTGGGTCAATATATGGCCTAGGAAACCAACTTGCCTTAGAAAAAATTCACACTTGCTAAATTTGGCGTACAATTGATGTTTCCTTAATTCTCCGAAAACAATTCTGAGATGTTCAGCATGCTCTTCTGGTGTCCTTGAATATACCAGAATGTCGTCAATGAACACCACAACAAATTTGTCCATGAATTTCATAAACACTTTGTTCATGAGGTGGACGAAATATGCGGGGGCGTTCGTCATTCCAAACGGCATTACTGTGAACTCATATAATCCGTATCTGGAGGTGAATGTCGTCTTAGGGATATCTTCAGTCCGTACTTTTAATTGATGATATCCCGATCTTAAATCAATCTTTGAGAACACCTTGGCTTGCGCGAGCTGATCAAACAAATCATTTATCCGTGGCATCGGATATTTGTTTTTGATGGTGACCATATTGAGAGCTCGATAGTCTATGCACAATCTCAGTGTCCCATCCTTTTTCTTGGCGAATAATACTGGCGAACCCCATGGTGAGGAGCTGGCTCAAATAAATCCTTTGTCCAGTAATTCCTTTATCTGCTTCTTCAATTCTACCAATTCTGAGGGTGCCATTATATAAGGTTTCTTATAGATGGGAGTGGTGCCAGGTGCTAGTTCAATGCTGAACTCTATCTCTCGGTCTGGTGGCATGCCTGGTAGTTCTTCAGGGAATACGTCGGGAAATTCGCACACCACTGGAACTTTTCTCAATTCTGATATGTCCACTTTGTTCAGCTTTGGTTGTCGTGACCGTGGTCTCTCTTGAGCTGTAACCTTTATTGTCTTGCCGTGATGATGAGTGAGAATCACAGTCCGATTGAAACAATCAATAAATCCCTTGTTGGTGGTCAACCAGTCCATCCCTAGGATGACATCCAGTCCTTTATTTTCCAACACGATGAGATTAGCCTGAAACTTTAGTCCTTCAAACTTAATGATCACTCCTTGGCAGTAACTCTGAGCGATCTGCTTATTTCCGGGGGACTTGATGATCATAGATTTTTCCAAGGGAAGTATTGGAAAACCATGTTGCAAAATGAAACTCTTCGAAATGAACGAGTGAGAAGCTCCAGAATCAAACAAAACCGTGGCAGGTACTGTGTTGACAGGGAACGTACCGAGTACGATGTCTGGGGCATTCTAGGCTTCTTCCCTGGTCACATGGTTCAGGTGACCCTTCCTGTGGTTGTTGTTGGGATTGAAATTGTTGCGCTTGGGGGCTGGATTATTCCCACCATTGTTCGGCTTGGGGGCCGAGTTCCTTGGTTTTGGGCACTGTTTGGCATAGTGCCCTTATTCACCACAAGCATAGCAAGTGACCCCTGGACGGTACGTAAAGTCCTTGTCCCTTGAATGAAACTGTCTGGTTGGCCTTATAGCAGTCGTTGTGGATTTCCTCGCTTCATTCGTCGGAACCTCAGTCTTGCTTCGATTGTTGTGAGCAAGAGTCGTCTTGTCCCTTTTCCGCTTACGGATATCCTCCAGACTGCGGCGCTCATTCTCCAAGGTAATGGCCTTGTCAACCAGAGTTTTGAAATCTGGGAAAGTGTGTACGACCAGTTGGCATCTTAATGCTGGCGCCAGGCCGTCCAGAAATTTTTCCATCCTTTTGTTCTTAGTCATATGTTCATCGTAGGCATAACGAGATAGCTGGGTAAATTGACCGTTGTATTCTGTCAGTGACATGCCTCTTTGCTTGAGGTCATCAAATTCTCTTTTCTTGATTTTTATGATGCTCCTAGGGATGTGTGCCCCACGAAAGCCTTCCTTAAACTCTTCCCAGGTGATGTTATGTTCACTGGGATGCATGTGTAGGAAGTTCTCCCACCATGCTGCAGCTGCTCCAGTAAGGTAGTGGGGTGCATAAAGCACCTTCTCATGATCTGAACACTGCGCAATAATCAGCTTTCTTTCGATGTCTCGAAGCCAATCATCGGCTTCAAGCGGCCTATCAGTGTGAGAAAACGTTGGAGGGCGAGTCTTCTGTAATTCAGACAACTTGGAGTGTGGTTGATATGGCTCATGGTGGTTTCCCATAATGATGACGTGATTCATCATCTCTTGGTGCTGTTGCTGGCTTTGTTCGAAAAGGCGGCATAATTGAGATAAGGCTGCCTCACTGTCCTGTTGACTAGACTGTCCCTGAGTGAAGTTGTTGCTGGTCTGTGTTCCATAAACTTCTTCTGGTTGATTGGGCATGGAACGAGTCCAAGGACGAGACATTTTCCACTCTGGGGTATTATTTTGCAAAATTTATGAGAAGAACTGTGTGGCATAAGGAAAATCTTGCAAAGGCAAAAATTTGAAAGACCTCAAGATTTTCCAAGAAATTTTTTGACTGCGCACGGAGAAGGACTGCTTAGCACATATCTTACACGCGATACATAAACACACGATACATCACTCAGGATGTGCGTACACACTCCTGACATGTTATTTAGACTAGCACACTCCTCCGGAATGCAGCGCACACAACTACTACAAACTTAACTACGTAAAACATAACATACATGCAGGCACAACGCGCGGCTACTAAGCGCACTCAGTCGGAGATGGTGAAGATGTCCTTCCCCTTGCCGAGGGTAAGACCCAGCGGCGCAGGAGACTCAACCTCCACCTCCTGCCTAGTAGGATCCAGGCGCGTAGCACTGCGCTGAGGTGTTGGCGCGGGAGCGACAGGCGGTAGTGCGGGTGCGGCAGGCGGTCCAGCTCTGACTAGAGTAGGAGCGATGACTCGGTCGAACTCCTCAGTGGTAGGCAGACGGCGAGCAGTGGCCAAAATGGCCGGTGAAAAAGATGTCGAGGACGAGACGAATGTCAGTGGCGGTGCCATGTGGAGAAGCTCCTTCCTGCTGGCAGGACCGCCCCGAACTAAGTCCATGCGGGCAGCCACAAGATCGTCCACGAGGTTGTCGAAAGATTCCTCCAGAGCTTTGAGGTACTCGACAAGCATCTCGATAGCTTCATCCCGCTCTCCCCTATGGCAGGCGAATGCATAGTGACAAGTATATGGCACATGGCATGGGAGGTAGCGGTAGCGACGAGTCTTCATCATAGATATCCCGAAGGCGAGCTATCGCCTCACGGGCGGCCATCTGCATGGCATGCCTCTCCGTAGGCATGGCCCTTCCCACAAAACGGAAGTGGCGTGACGCAGAACGTCCTCCCTTGAATTGCACCACGGCTTGGTGCATAGACACGTCATCGCTAAGCTTGTGCTGGTAAAGCGTGAACACCGGACGCGTCGCTGGCCCGATCGCGAGCTTGGTGATGGAGACGAGGAGTTTGACAAACCCCTGGGGCACATTAGTGAACACCCGAGTCTCGCAGTTGCTGCCAGCCATCTACAAAAGTAGGCAAAAACTCTGAGTAGTCATATCATAAATTTATGATGACCAACAAAAAATAGCTACATTTGCAAAATGCTGAAAAAAAACCAAAGACGCTAATAACCGATTAGCGATCGCACCTAGTGGCTTCCTACAGTCAGCCTGGCTCTGATACCAAGCTTGTCACGACCGGCTTTTCAATAAAAATATTTATTGAGAAACCGATCCCTTTTACGGACCAGTAGAGAAGAATTCCTCCTCACTGGTAGACAATGTCTTGATCACAGAAGAAAAACCAGGAGTACTAAATATAATACAAGACTGAGCCAAGACTGCTCAACAATTTATTACAAGCTCGCCAATAATACATAAAGGCGGATAGGGTGGCATACTACTGACTCGCAAAGAAACAACGGTGGTGGATAAATCACAGTGAAGTGGGTGACATGACTCCTTAAACTAACAGCTCTTCGAGCGTCCGAGTGAGGCTCGAGGATACTTATTGTGGGTGGCGGAAGCGTATATAATACAAGTGACCAATATCCAGGATCGCACGGGACTGACTGGGACTCCTCTAGGCATCGGACTCGCTATCAAACTCTTCATCCATGAGATCGCCTTCGTCAACATCTGGCCAAATCAACAAGCCAGGTGAGTACTATGAAAGTACTCGCAAGACAGTTCGGACATAAGATATAACAAATGTAAACATGATGCATATGAACAGATTAATAGAGCGCACTCAAACAACGAGATGGCAATGCATGGGAAATGAAAGGGAAGTCGGGCGGTAGTCCTCCCGAAATCCCAAAGTAATACTGAAGGCCAATCGAGTGTCTGAATGACTCCTCGAAAGGATACAAAGGAAATAACAATGCCGCAGTCGGGCGTCAAGGCGACACCACATAAAGGGCTTATAATGGAAAATAAAAGACAGTGCGTGCCACAGTCGGACGTCTGAAGCGACATCACATAAAGGGCTTATATTGAAAGTAAATGACAAGAGTGCCACAGTCGGACGTCTGAGCGACATCACATAAAGGGCTTATATCAAAAGTAAATAACGGACATGCCACAGTCGGACGTCTGAGAGACATCACATAAAGGGCTTATATTGAAAGTAAATGACAAGAGTGCCACAGTCGGACGTCTGAGCGACATCACTTAAAGGGCTTATATCAAAAGTAAATAACAAGAGTGCCACAGTCGGACGTCTGAGCGACATCACATAAAGGGCTTATATTTCACAACTTAATAATTTAGTAGCTCATGAATTTAATCCATTTCACGGGAATATTCAAGTACGAGATAAAATAAAGGTTGGTCTATCCACAGGAATAACAATTCAAATGGGTATACCACTTAAGCTTGTTCACCGGGGATTTACCACGAGGACTAACATAGATATGGATATACTGGCCATGGTCCTTGATCACGGACACGATGACTCGGAAGGATTTGACTCTGCAGAGTTTGTACTTTAACCACAGCCAACGGATTTCAGTAGTCACAAGGACTAGTTCCGTTTACGGTGTTTTAGGAGAAACACAACCCATTCAACATTCCGATGCCAGGAATCACCCTCGGCAACGTTCAAGAAAAACGTTGAGACGGGGAGGCTACAACCTCGCGTAGCATGAGATCAAATTTATATACGCGCGCTCTAAGGGGTGCCCCCCTCTCGGTCCCAACCGGAAACACCCATGCCCCCTGACCGGATGACTGGCTTTAATCCAGGGCCATGGAACCCTCATCCCGGCCCCTCTATTTGGTGTGTACAAGGAAAGAGGTTAACAACTTACTAAACCATATTCTTTGCAGAAAACATGTGGCAGCACGAAAGGGGAAGAACGGTAACGTGGCTCGGTCCACGTTAACGTCGGAATTTATCGGATGACGTAAGACTGGCATGCTACAACAATACCATCTTACTACCTTTCATGTCACCACATGATCAGGTCATCTCTCATCAGAGATCACGATAACTTCGAAACACATGGTCAGTTGCCTTGCATGCAACGTAATACTCACCGATGCTCTTATTCCATGCACAAACCATTCATGCAAACATGCAAAACACCTATCATATCAAAGGTTCAAACATGCTTGCCTGGTTCGGAGAAGTCGGAGTCTAGCTCGGCGAAGTTCGCGGCTCCGTCACCTCCTCCAGAACCTACGGTATAACGAAACCGTATACTAACGTGAAAATCGTTGCGTGCATAAAAATTGTTCCAAATTTTTTCCAAATAAATTCTAAAAAAAACTAGACAAAAATACAAGACTGACAGTAAAAGAATCAATCAAAAATCATCTTTTATTAAAAAGTTATGAGGGTTTTAGTCCAGGGACTGATCTTTGATGAAACAGAAAAGAACCAGGGACTTGTTTGAGAAAACAGAAAACGGTTCGGAATAAAAGGCGCCAGCCCAAAGTGAAAGCGCATTTGCCCGAAGGCGCCAACAGAAAACGGTTCGAGGGGGGAAGAAGAGAGGCTGAAGGGGGGTCCACCCGTCAGGTTTAAAACTTCGCCGGCGCCCGAAGGCTGCGGGGGTCGCCGGCGTTGAACCATGGCGAGGCAGGGAGATCGGAGGGTACCAAGAGGTTCAGTGTGTTCTTCCGCATCGGTGGGTGGTGGACTTGGCCGTCGGAGAGCACCACATCGACGGCGACACTTTCTCCGGCGGACGGTGGTTCGGGCGATGGTGGAGAACTCCGGTGGGTGCTGCAAACTCCAAATTGAAGCGCGGGTCAGGAGAGTGGATGTACTAGGAAGCTACTGGCAAGAGCTGAGGGGTAGAGGTGCACGCACGGGAGCGAATCGAGCTGGGTCCCATGGCGGGTCGAGGCGGTCGGAGTTGGGGAAGAAGGCTCCCTCGGGGCTCTTCCAGTGGCTTGGCGGGGTATTGGTGGTGTGTAGAGGTGGTGTGGGTTCGAGTTCGAGCTCGGGGCCTCCTTTTATCGGCGATCCGAGGGGGTGGCCGTGAACGGGATTTCTCCGGCGAGCGATTACGGCGAGGCAGAGGTTGGGTAGGGGGTTTAGGGGGCTAGGCACCATCAGGGAAGATCACTGGTGCCGTTCCACCGCTAAACCTCGGTCGGGCAAGGCGTAATGCGCCGATTCTCGACGGGGCGGCCGTACGGGCACGGCGGCGGCAGAGAGCGCGCTCTGCGCCTAGCGGTTCACGACGAAGGATGGCAGCGTGCACGGGTGAGTGGATGGCCACGCGGCGGCCTCAGGTAGCTTGGGCGGCGCTGGACGGCGCCGTCCACCGCTGCGCCTCTCTCTAGCAGCCGCAAAGCCGCTGCTGCCGTCGCTCACGGGTGGGGCACCTCCTCCTTCTCATCGCCGACGCCCGCAAACCTCCAGGCGATCGTGCGGCGCAGGGATAAGAAGGAGAGAACAGGGAGCAAGGCGCCACCGTGGTACTGGCGAGATCGAGAACGAGCTCTGAAGAAAACGACAACAGTTCCTGAAACTGTTTAACTGAACTCTGAACATTGACAGCAACAGTGTCCATCAGGTGTTCGACGAAATGATTTGGCATGAAGAAAAAAAATTCTGGAGCTGGGACTTGGTGAGGTGACCTCTCAATGCACCCAGAGGCTGCCTGAATTTTCTCAGATTTTTAGGAGGAGAATTCAAATGAATTTCATCAAATTTGGCAAATATGGTCCAAACTTGCAGCAAGCACAATTTGAAATATTTGAACTGGAGACCAGTGGATCTTCATGGATCTTGGTTGAGGGCTCTAAGGACTAGCTAGGGAATTTGGTTTGGAGGCAAAACTCAAAGTAGAAAGGGTAGCTCCTTTGTAAATCTCCAAGAGCCAAAGTAGAGGGCAGAAATTATATTTGATGAGAAATAAATGAAAGAAAATTTTATGGGGAGGTTCAAACTGCTGGATTTGAAATATATCATGATTTAAAGATGGGGAAAGGCTTTTGGGAGGGTATTTCCACTAAGGTCATGGCAAGAGGGATTTTTGAAAGGGGAAAAGATCACTCCAAAAGCCATAGGATTATTTAAAAGATTTTCAAATATAATTTTTTTTCCAAATGAAAAACATTTGAGCCAACATGAGATGAAAAACCTCCATGACCAACAATCAAGTCTAGGATGAAACCAAACAAAACATTTGTCATAAAAAAGGAAAAAAAATTTGAGAGGGAGAGTTCTTTAGAAGAAAATTTAAATACCCTCTTCAAATCAAAAGATTTTGATAAAACCAAAAGTAAAAATTTTGGGTGTCACATCCCGCCAGTCCAATCTACGAAATCCTACGCACCTACGCACCTAAGGGCAAGAGTGATCACTCCAATCGCAAGATCAGTTGACTAGAAGCTAGACCCATGGAGGAGATGAGCGCGAGCATCAGCCGGCTGTGCCAGATGGTCCACGAAGCCGGCCTGCATCCTGGCACCGAGGAATGTCTCCAGGTAGTGCTTGAGACCGCCAGGGCGAGGGGCCGCTTGGACGACAGCTTCATCTCCTTGTTCGACGAGGTCCTCGTCGGCTTCCTCGACAAGTTCACCATCGTCAAGAAGCTCGCGGACGACCTTGACGTACGCCTCCAGCCCACGCGCCCAGGCTCTGCGATGCCTGCCACCCTCAACAGCCTCTATGGTGACAACCTCTTCGACGCACTGGTGGCCCTGCGACTGCCCGCCGCCGCGCCGGAGAATGTCCACCTCGAGGTCGCGCTCGCCGCACAGCGCCTGGCGCAGCAAGATACGATCGACATAATCACCCACGTCTACGTGCAAATCGTCCACAAGGACTACTACATGCAAGAGGAGGACGATAGGATGCTGGCCTTCTTGGACCGCAGGGCAACCTTGGACGACATTGTTTAGAAGCACGTTGAGCTTGCCGCCAACGCCGATGCTCCTCACACGTCGGTTGGTGATCCGGTGCACTAGGGCGTGAGGATGTCGTTGATGGATCCGTATGTATCTTTATCTTTCCGTCAAATCCATGTAGTATTATATGGTACTACTAGTAATTATCTTACCTTTCGCATCAACTTCATAATTTTCCTACGTACTCCATGCATGAACCATGCCAGAACCAAACTTCTCATTACTCTAGGGAAAATCATTATTTCTATCTATCGGTCGCCCCATGGAGCAGAACCAAATTTTACAAGTTACAAGTTCAAAAGGAAAAGCCTGTCGTGTTCGCGTCGCACCCCCACACGGTTTGTCCGGCATGCCGCTCAAGGGGGAATGCGTGTTGTGTTGCATTTTCACTTACAAGTGGGACCGCAGTTGAGCAAACCGACTATCGGCAAACCCCCACCTCGCCCCCTGCGCGATGGCTGAGAAAATAGGACGGAGAAGAGATGGCTGTAGCTAGCACGGACTCCAAGAAAATTGATGTCGGATGGGACTCGTGTGGGTGGCGTGTGCCGTACTGCTAGACATGAATGCTAGTTATGGCCCATGCCACCCCACTATATCGAGGTGCTGGTTACTCCACTATATCGAGTACGTAGAACAAATTTCTTGGAGTCCGTGCTCGGCCCTCCTCTATCTCTCTTCTCAGCCAGCCAGCTGACGTGCGGAGCCCATCGTCTGTTTGCTCATATGCGGTCCCACATGTCAGTGAAAACGCAAGAGGACCCACTAAACCTGCACATCTTTCACCTCGACGTGCTGGTGATGAAAAACCAATCCAATAAAGATCTTCGGTGGCCGCTTTTGGAGTTACTCAAGAGTAGTAAGATTCTATTTACAGTTTAACCCAAGATGCACATCGCGTGGCTTCACCTACCACTCTATTTCCTTGCATGACACGACCTGGATGCTGGATGTCCCACGTGTCGGCAAAAGGAGGAAGAACTCGACCAAATCTTCGGTTGTGCTCTCGGATTAGACTAGTTATGCTAACTTAAAATTTTATTGTGTAGAATGGATGCAAGTTTTGGTATTGGGAAGAAGAGTACAATGATATATTGATAGAGCACAATTTAGTAGATGTTCTAGCACTTTTAGCTAGCATAGAGGCTAGAGATGAGTCTAGTGCACTTGTTGATAGAATAGAGGCTAGACACGTCTACTTCTCTACACTCGAAGAAGAAAGAAGCACGCAAGATCGAGCCTCCGCAGATCAACAATGAATGCATCGAGAAGGCACTAATCCAACTTACAGGAGCAGTTATGGAAGTTGGATATCTTCTAAAATGTATTCTTGTGGTTCTTGTTTTCTTTGGTCTTGCTTTTCTAGTCAAAATTTTGGTGATGTATTTCCATGTACCAAAAAATCAATGATGAAAAAAAGATATGTGTTTGCAAAGAAAAATGACGCGCGTTCGGCGCACGACCACCGCATCTGAGAAATGGCCCGGACACGACCCCATTGCCCTACCCAAACGGACAGAATCTGGGCAAAATAGAGGTCCGTTTGGGGTCGTGCGTTGGAGTTGGCCTCACAAGTGGGACCGCAGTTGAGGAAACCGACTATCGGCAAACCCCCACCTCGCCCGCCACGCGATGGCTGAGTTAGAGAAACGACTAGGTTGAAGAGATTGCTGTAGCACGGACTCCAAGAAATATGGTGTCAGATGGAAGTCGTGCTGGTGGTGTTGCCGTACTCCTGGACGTGAATGCTTGTTCTGGCCCATGCCACCCTACTACTCCTAGTACTACTTATAGTAGTAGTATCGAGGATTCGAGGTGCTGGTTACGTACAGCGAACACACTGTGGCCAAATTTCCTGGAGTCTGTGCTCGATTAAAAAGTGTTCTTTGTGAGGATGGGTGGCTGGTCTCAAGTTTAAAAATTGTTGTATTACGTACGTAGACGTAGAGATAGTGCAGCATGTGAAGCTAGTACAAATAGTGTACTATTGTTGATTGGCCTCATCCGATAACCTGTTGCAATGCACGTACAATTATGTATTCGGAAAATATTTTTTTGCCTCGTCGCAGCACCCACTCAGAGAAGCGACTCGATAGCCATTCATAAATTTAGTAAGTTTATCACAGGCATATCATTTTATTACACAGAACAGGTCATCAACCCACAACAACAACGAGGATAGATTATAAATACTAAAGTTTGCATCACACAACAAATAACAAGCAATGAAATGAACTTCAACTCAACCAATCCTCGGCGTTGGAAACGCTTGCTTTGAACCACAAGTGATTCTCTGGGAAGGGCCAACTATTGTAAATCACGAGGCCAATGCAGGACTGATCATCTAGGCTGAAGCGGCGTACTATATCACGACCAAGGTAGGTAACCACCGAAATGTTCGACGTATAGATACAGTTGCTTATCATAAATGGTAGTAACGTTGTGTCAACAGCAGCTGGATCGGCTTTCACCATCATTGGATAGTTTTGTCCAAGGAAGAGCGAGTTTACTCCAAGAGTACTAATAAATAACTTTGATGTGTCCCGTCAACTCGCAGAACGACGAGAAGCTTGCTTACTACGCCTTCTCCCTCGCCAACGCGTGCGCGGTGGCTCGCAGCACGAGGAGAAACTTTTGCTTACAAGCGGTGGACGTGCAGCAGTTCATTTGGTGTCAGATTGCCAGAAGTACTACTGTAGTACCATCATTATTGTTCGACTTCCGGAAGAGGAGAAGAGCCAAGCGCAAGGTCACCTACTAACCTAGTACAGTACTACTATAGCCAATGCTGCTCCACCTTTTTAGAGCATGGTTAATAAATATAGGCGGCTCTTGCAGCGGCACATCATTTAGAGCAAGTACTCTCTTCGTAGGAACAAAGGAAGTGAATCAAAAGTTGGTGTGGATGCTAGATTGCCAATTAAAAGATGATTACATAGGAAAAAAATCCTATAGCATTCTATCCTATGAATCAAACGACCAATGTAGGAAAATTATGAGGGGCGTCTCTCCAACAGTGTTCCTAGGCTCGCACCTAACATCACGGTGGTCGAACTTGGAGTCATTCATCTGGTACACGTGGCATCTCAGATCTGGACACAAGGTGGCGTGACCTCTCACTTCCTCTGCCATTTGAAGCGGTGCGCCGGTGGAGGGCTAGCATACTCCAATATTAGGTTGGCTCTATGTGATGTGGCAACTTCATATACTAACCGGATGCTGGCTATACTACTACGGTACTCACACTCCAAGAAGTGACTCGAAAACCATTCATAAATTGAGTCTATGACATGCATTCGCAACTGAAATGTACCATTCATTAAATACAACAAGTCATCAACACACAACGACAACGAGGATACATGTTGGATTATAGATTATGTCCAACAAAACATTCTAGCAAATAGTAAAGTTTTCATCACACAACAAATAACAAGCAATGAAATGAACTTCAACTCAACCAATCCTCGGCGTTGGAAACGCTTGCTTTGAACCATAGGTGCTCTGGGAAGGGCTAGCTATTGTCAATATCGAGAGCAACGCAGGACTGATCATCCAGGCTGAAGCGGCATATATCAGGACCAGGGTAGGGAACCACCGAAATGTCTGAGGTATAGATACAGTTGCTTCTCATAAATGGTAGTAACGTTGTGTCAACAGCAGCTGGATCGCCTTTCACCATATCATTGGATAGTTTGGTCCAAGGAAGAGCGAGTTTGTTCCAAGACTATCAATACTGAACCAGGGAGAAGGTGTTTGCGCTAGCACACTAGTATCCATCCTGAATACCATGCAACGGGTGTTGGAATTGGTCAGGAGAGGGCGACGATGGGAGACAACACCTGCTTCCTCAGTAGTAACAGTCTGAGTGCACTGTATACAGACAAGAAGAGGTGATCCATCAGAATTAGTTGCCAGGCGCCACTGAGTATATAAGTTCTGCTCCTCCTCATGCTCATGATCATCACCATCATCATCTCCCCCTTGCTTATAAATTTTTTCAAGTATAGGTGGTGGAATGTTCACAGGACCTTGGAAACACAAGAAGAAGGTTAATTAGTAAAGGGAAAGTTGCTAACCCGCATGCATGTGGATCAAACAATTATAATTACGGTGGACGACAAACGTACCGAAACTACGAGGATACCATGCAAAAACAGTGCCACGAGTGGTGGCAGCAAACACAAGATCCTCGTATTCAATTGCATCACAGTACACATCCGTGTATAGAAACTAATTTTTGAGCAATATCCATCCAGTCGAACCACGAAGGACGGCAACAGGCTTGTTGAAGATAGCAACAACTTGATAGTTCTTGTAATTCCAAGAGCGGTTGGGAACTCGACAAATTGCTATCTTCAATAGACGACAGTCACCATGATCGTATTTGAACGTACGTAGATCATCTGTGTGCTCAACCTCAGGGCACTCGGAGATTTTTGGAAGTGGAATCCGCTGACGAGTGTACACATTCACAAGTTCCCGCTCGCAATTGTACCCAATATAAACAACCCAATCTCCATTTGTGCCAGCCCAGGACTTACCCTTAAGCGATGGCATCTTGACATCACATGTATCATTATCAAGCGGCATCAACTTGCACAAGGCGAGGCCTCCGTCGTCCGCGCCCATGCGAACAAGCTTATAGCAAAGAAGATAAGGGAGATCAAACCGCTCCTGGACCCTTGGGTTCCTTGTAATGATGTTATTAGTTGAGTCGAGAATGGGCTTGAACGAACCTGCCTTGCTAGCCGAGGTGATGACGTCGCACCGATCTATGAGTTCCCCCACCACATCATCTTTCAGATCGGGGCAAGAATAACGGGGTCGTTTCCGGCTTGTTCCCTCCATGGAGAAGACGATCGAACAATGGCAGAAGGAAGGGTGAAGGCAAATGGAGGAGGGAGGAAGAGCGTGCGACAGCAATTCCAAATTGAGAGGGAAAGGCTAAGAGTCGGTGGACGGTTGCCAGTTTGCCACGGTACACGAAGAGGCGCCCCGGCCTACACGTCCTTTCGGAAATTGTACAAAAGGACTCGCCGTCATCTCACTGACATGTTGGAACAGGACCACATGTCAACGAAACATCGTGTGTAATTTCTCGTGCAAAATGCGATCTGGCCGCGTTGGCCCGAGGTGCCGCATTATTTCTTGACTTTATTTTTTTAATGGCGTGCCGTTCAGTTTTGAAGCACGACTAACTGGTACTGTTTGCAGAGAAAATATAAACTACTCTACCACTACTCCACCTCTAGTACTAGTAGTATAAAAAAGATATATAGGCTGGAGCTTCAGAGCTTTCTTGCTAAGGTCTGCCCACTTGCTTCTCACACTATCACCCTCTCTCCAGATCTAAAAAAGACGGCCTCTCTCTCCCTCCTCACCGGTGGTCACAGATCCGCCGGGGAAGAAAAGGACGTGCAGTGTTGACGCACTCGTCGTCGGTGAGCGAGGTCACGCACTGACGACAAGGCCATCCTCTCAGACCTAGCGCCCGCGCGGGATGGCCTCCGTCCCCAAGCTCGCTGTCATAGTGCGTGTGGAGGACGATGACCACGAGCGAAGCCACTTCCCGCCGACCCTCTGGTATGCTACCTCTTTTCGAACCATACCCTTGTTCTATTGCCCCATCTGCCATGTAGCTGCATGTGGATCTTTTTCCACTCCACCATCTTCCCAATTTGCTATCCTCTGCTCTGCTGGTCACGCAGACGAAAACCTTAATTTGCACTATTAAAGGAAACCCTACTTCATGCAGACTAATCCATGTCTGGGTTGAATAAGGAAAGGAAGGGAGACTGTACTGTCCAAGAGAGTAGGCGTCGAACCCGCATCTAGGTTGAGAAGGGGAAAATCAGTAGCTAAGGAACGACTCTCGTGTCTCTTGGTTGAAGAAGGGTAGAAAGGCATGACAACGCAATAGAGAATGACCAGGTCGATCGGTTTGTTGTCCTCACATAGGAAAAAGGTGGCTAAACATAACAAAAATGGGACGTAATCCACATATGCTACCTGGATATTTGTTGCTCTGGGCAACCGTACCTCCCTCACCACTCTATGCGTCCGTGGAGGTACATCGTACTGGTGCGCCCACTGTCCGAATGGGCCTCGCATGCTCTTAGTCTAACTTTTTTGCTGTTAGTATAACGCCAGCAATCAAGTCAAGCAATGCTACTGCTAAAGTGATGCCACATTTAACTAATACCGCACTCAATCTAATGCCACCGATAAATTTAAGAAATGCCATTTAATGTCACTGGATTATTTCAGGGTTAGCTGTTGATTGTGGATGTATTAAAGATTTTCAACTAAGGCATTCTAATGATGTTGCACAGCCAGGATACCAACGATGAAACTTGTTACTACCTTCAGATTTTTGCACTTTTATGCTTATAGATTACATACCTCACTTTCATGAGATAAGTTAATTTTTTTGTACAGTGTCACCAAAATGCCAAGGCGCTGATGTCATTTTATTTTGGTTAAACTGCACAAAAAATTATGAAGACAAGAGGAAAGGTTAAGAGTGGGCACCTCCTCCTCTGGCTGTTCTCTTGATTCGTTCGATCAAGTTTTTATGTTTGATCGATTATCAAGATTGGGATAGCAATTTTTAAGGTCCCCCCGAGTTCGAAATGATATTTACCTTGGAGGTACATGGTTTGCAATTTTTTTATACTGTCATTAGTTAATAATGCTAGTTACCTTCAGACTTTTGTATTTGGTTTAATGCTCATCACAGCTAGTATACCAATGCTGAAACGTGTTACCTTTACATTTTGTATTGTTAATTCTTATAGAAATCTTCTAGTGCCAGAGTTTATTGAAATCTGTTCAGTAAAACCATTGTACTTTACCCTGTAATAAAATAACTACTCTACTGTTGCACTAGCCACTGGATTAGTGTAAATTTGTAGTATTCGAAATTTCGAATGGTGTTGCATTAGCGTATGGACATAAATAAAGGGTGGCAAGCTTTCCCAGATATGTGCTCAAGAAAACTACTACCTGTTTTTCTAAATACTAGTAGACGTTTGGGTACTTTAAACTGAACCGCAAAAACCTCTTATATTAAGGAACAGAGGGTGTAGAGTTCACTCAAATTATCCCGGTAAAGCTAGTCACACCTTTGTTAAAATTAATGTTCATTATGTTATCGGAGGATGTCTGTAAGTTTGTCTCTAATGCCTATCGACTACATACCTGACATCATGATGTAATGTTAAGTCATTTCCTTTTGTACAGTGTCACTGAATTGTCAAGGCGGTGATGGCATTTTATTTTAGTTGAACTGCAGAAAATATGCTTAAAAGAAGAGGAAAGGTCAGGAATCGATCATTCTTTCAGAAAGAACTATATATGCCTTTCTGACATCAGCCTCTGTTGCCTTATTTATTCCTTCAAAAAGGTGGTTAGAAACACTCTTGCTACCTTTTCCCATTAAGAAATTGGAATGCTTATATTTGTGAGTCTATGCTTAAACTAGTGCCACTTTTATAGTAATCACACTTTCAATATCTATGCAAACAGGGATGCTCGAATTTAGTGGAACTGCACAAAAAGTCCAACTGGTTCTACATTAGGAGCATGTTTTCTCCCAAACCTTTATATCCAGTTGGTGGCACTATGAGCTGTTCATTAAGAAGGTACATGGTTTGCTACTATCTTGCTACTCTTTTTGTACTGACATTAGATAGTAATACTAGTGGTTTGCATGTGAATTTATTGGCAGGGTGGACCTACATTGGAGGTGCAGGACATGATTCAATGACTGGATGCTCAATTTCGGTTGTATCGATTTCACCTCTTCCATCACTACGAACATGGATATCCTTGGTCTGATGAAGAATAGGCGCTATATTTCTGCTCAGAACAAGAAAATCAATTCAGTATGAAATTGTCCAGGGCAAAACATGACTGCATCAAATTGTCCAGTGCAAAACTTGACAGATCTAAGCGGAAGAGACATGTTTAAACCGAAAATACAAGGTGGGGTATATGTTTACTAGCTGCTTGATATTTGTGCAGACAGAGATGTCTGCCCGTTGCTATTTAGCAAACACACAAAGTGACCGCAATTTTGGTTGAACTGCACAAGAGAATAGTATAGTCTCTGCATGCAGTGCCATTTGAAAATAGACACAGAAAGATTGGATAGTCACTTCATGGACTGCAGAAAAGTAGTACTGTACTATTTATTGGCCAACACTAGGTGCTTCATTGCTTTGGTCTGATTATACAATGGGCATCATTTTGCCTAAGTTAAAGTTTGTATTCCAAAAATAGTCTCGCAGTGTGATCAAGAGAAGACCAAATCATATTGCAGTGGATGTTCCTCCATCATGTGTGGTTCATTCCCATGGTTCCAGCTGTTGGTGAAACCACTTACGTTTGCAAGAGGAATTGTAGACTTCACAAACAAATTTGTCATTCAGTCTGTACTGAATGTTGGCCAAGAGAAGCATCCATGTTAGTAGGAAGAACATATGTTTTTTCTAGATCTTTGCTTTTGGAGCTACATATTTGTATATGATCTGTGAATCATTGAGATGCATTAACATGTTGATCTTATGTATGGGAATTGTACTAGTTGGTTTTAGTTGTGGCTGATCTTTGCTTTTGGAGCTACATATTTGTATATGATCTGTGAATCATTGAGATGCATTAACAGTTCCTTATATCTGTTCGCTCAGTGTTTACAAGTTACCGATCGATCACTAGCTAGCCTACTAATGCGCGCCTAGCTGTTTTAGTTGCGACGAAAGATCCGAAGTGGCAGTTTTTTGAATAGAAATGCCTACCTCTGAAGAAACTAACAAGCTGCTCTGAAGAAAATGCTATGCGAATCTGAAGAAACTGCTAGCAAAAACGTTCGCAAATGCCTTATCTCCCAGCTAAAGTTCATCAATTAATGCCCTCGGCTGCGACTCGTTGCATGCTGCTCCGCGTACTGGCTGCGAGCGATTTTGAGTGCCCGCATGCAGCCAACCGTAATTAAGGCAGCTAACTGATGCGAAAAAAGATGCACTCGTTTGACCGTAAGGCCGGCGTGCGACCCAGCACGGACGGGACGGGACGGCACAATCAGAATTTCAGTTTCTCTAGTTTTCCACGGCAAGCTGGCGCGCTAAGCCATGCCTGCTTCATTATGCATTGAATTCCGATGACCGTCGCGCTACCTTCCGCTTATAAGTACTGTTTCTCGGCCTTCTATGGTGGCACCGTGACCCAACTCGCCCTATCCTCATAAGCCCCCACCGGCCCGATGTTGCTCGCCACTTGTCCTCGCTCTCGCCACGTCCGCCATGCCCCCGCCCGTCTGCGATAGGCGTGGCCGGAGGCGGTCACCGCCGGAACTAGTGTTTGGTTTTTCACCGGAAGGCAGACGGAGGGAGGAGGCATTCTATCGGTCTTTAGATGGCAATGCGGAGATCGAGGACTTGTTGGAGCACGACCGCCTGGCAGAGGAGCAGGAGTTGTTGGAGCGCGACCGCTTGGCGGATGAGCAGCGTATCGCTGATTTGCGCCGCCAGCGGGACATGGAGCAGTAGCGCACCGACGCTCTGAGTCGCGAGCAGAGCGCCCGCACGTGGGCCGACTACGTGGAGGCCGGTGCCCGGCAAATAGCCCTGGAGGCTGTCGGACACACACGCGTTCGCGACGCCGATTTTTACTACCAGCTCGTCAAGTGGGTTTCCCGCTTAGAAGCCGAAGCTTCGGGGGACTATGCCGGCATGGAAAGGGCCAACGCGCGCGAGCAATGCGCCCTATCGCACCTTTGGCAAGTCCGAGGCGAGGCGGAGGACGCCGGTGCCGGCGTTTAGCGTGTACCGCAGATGGCGGCCGGCATCGTCTAGTTAGCTAAGAGTAAGTTAGTACTTGTATGCTACTAGAGTATTAGTGGAAGTAGATAGTTAACTTGGCTATGATGGTTGTCAACGTGGAAGTTCAGTACTCTATATGTGGATCAGACCTGTTACTTTGCTCTGAATGTTGAACTTTCTGTTCGAACATATGGAATGGGCTGTTATTTTTTTAAATGGGTTGTATTTGTCCTCCACGGGTTTAGAGGTTGGCTGACTTGTGGGCCTACCAAGTTGACGCGTACACAACCCGAGATGATTGTACGTGGAGAGGATGACAACAGGGACCCGCCAAGGTCATGGCAGTACGCAAGCAAAGTGACTCCTTATTTCAGTCCAATAAAAAAATAGCTCCTCGTAATGGATTTCTGACATCTGGGTCCCATGCCATTGTCAACGTAGTCAATAAACGAGAGAGTTGCACAACGAGCCGCTGACATCAGGGACCCAGCAGCTCGCCCAGTTATTTTTGTTTTGGGCTAATTTGATAAATGCCACTCCAAATCTGGTGTTTCTAAGAAATGCCATTGCAATTTCCAAACTTTGAAAAATGGCATTTCATGCCATCCCAGTGGCATTTTTCGAAGTCTGGAGTGGCGTTTTTCAAAGTTTGCAAAAATTGCAGTGGCATTTTTCAAAGTTTTGAAATTGCAGTGGCATTTTTATGAATCGCCATATTTGTTGTGGCATTTATCTAATTTGTTTTTGAGACGGAAGTAGGGTGTCAACTGGGCTGTGCAGGGCACTCTGGCATGTCTAGGCAGCCTTCTCTTTTATGTTTACCACAGACCAGCCCAGTAGTTTTTTTTTCTTTCTGAAAATGGCTAGCCCAATTTTTTTGTGATTTGCCAAGTAAGTCGCTTTGTCAGGCCTATTGGGCTACAAATCTTTCAAGACGAGGAGAGCTTCATTCGGCTGGACGATAAAATGGCCTATCAGTAATGAGAAATGGGTTGTACATTTTTAAAACACATCAAACCGGCAATTACTTTCAAATTTCTTTTTTTCATTTCAAGATTTTAAATTGCATTAATTTTTATGCATGGACAATTTGTTGGATTTTATATTGATATACATTTATTTTTAAAATCAGTTTGAATGTGACTCGAAATTTCGGGATTAAAAACAGTTCGGACCGCACCGAAATATGCAACATTTCGTATAATTTTTTAACCGTGGCCACAATATGGGCTGTAATGCTAACAAAAAGAATATGGGCTCCAAAAAAACATCAGAATTATCAAATGGGCTGTAAATTATTAGAAATAATGGCAGATGGGTTGTATGTTGTTTTCCACAGATTTGAGGCTTTCCTAAAAAAAGGTTGACGCACAAGCAGTGATTGTTGGATGTCCATCCAACGGTCGTCGTGCTTCTTCAATCTCTGCTCTTCCTGCTCCAGCCGCTCAAACAAGCGCCGGCGGGACTACCTGCTCCCTCCTCCCCGCGGCCGGCTGTGCTGCCGCGCAGGCTTCACCACCCCACCGTACTCCCATCGCTGGCCTAGCCATCCCTCTACTCACAAACACCTGTTGTTATTTTCCGGCGACGGCAGACGAACCAGTAAACCCTCGTATAGTCGTACTCCCCTCCGCGTGGGAAACAACTGCCGAGTCTTCCCTGCCTCCGCGTCTTCCCTTCCTAGGCCTCGCCGTCGTCCACCGCCCTGGTGCTACCGGCGCGGCTTGGTCAACGACCGACATGCATCTGAAGTGGACTGTACATGGAGAGGCTGACAGCTGGGTCCACGGCCGCATGCAAGGAAATGCCTCCTTATTACGGGCAAAATAATGATTCCTCCACCTAACATATGGGACCCACCGAAAGGGCCTCTGTGTTTTACGAAAAAACGTTACCTCCGCTGACAGCTCGGACCCACCAGCTATATCTTCGCAGGCAAGGAACTGCGTCCTTATTACGCACAAAAAATGAATACTCCCCCTGCTAGTTGGGACCCAGTATAGTGGCAGGCTGACTTGTGGGCCTACTAAGTTGACGGGGACGGAGGGCTTTGTCAACTTAGTCAATATGCATGATTCTAGCTCCAGTGACCGTATGATGTCCATCCAACGGCCGTAGTGCTTCTTCAACCTCTGGTCTTGTTGCTCCAGCCGCCCAAAGCAGCGCCGGTCGTGCCGCATGCTCCTGCCTCCCGTGGCCGGCTGTGCTGCCGCGGAGAACTCACCGCCCCCTACTATTACCACCGCTGGCCAGGCCCTGCGGTGACGGCAGCCTCACACCGCAGCCGAACCAGTGAACCCTCGTACTCCTCTCCGCGCGGGCTTCCACTGTCGTGTCTTCCCCGGCTCCGCGTCATCCCCTTCCTAGGCCTCGCCATCGTCCACCGCCCTGGTGCTCTCGGCGCGGCGTGGTCAACGTGGTCAAGGAACGGCTTCCATCGGACATGGACTGTACATGGAGAGGCTGACAGCTGGGTCCACAGCCGCAGCAAGGAAGTGCCTCCTTATTACGCGGAAAATAATTATTCCTCCACTTGACAGCGGGGACCCACCGGACGGGCCACCGTATTTCGCGAAAAAAACGTTTCCCCCTGACTGCGGGGACCCACCAGCTACATCTTCGCACGCAAGGAAGTGCGTCCGGGCAAAAAAACGATTCGCCCCCCTGACTGCTGGGACCCACCAGCTACATCTTCGCAGGCAAGGAAGTGCCTGAAAGTCGGGACCCACCTGGTCGAAGTGTACGTAGCATTGTCATTCTGGTCGCGAACGTGTACGTACATACTGGTCGATGTAGAGGCGCGCACGTGTCGTAGTAGAGGCGCACACGTAGCATGTACATGTACGTACAACGGCCAGTGTGCAAGAAAGAAAATACGGCCACGTACGTACATACGGGCAGGGTCTCGAATGCCTACTCGTGCATACGTACGACCAGGGCTCGTGTACATGGCTGGGTCGGAACAGAGAAACATCGTCGTCGTCGTGTTCATGGGGAGCCAACCGGCTGGGTCAGAACGGAATGCGTCGTCGTGTTCATCGAGAGGGCTTGGACGGAACAACCGATGGAAACGAGGCCTGGCGTACCGCAGAACGGAGGAAATGGCCTTGTGTTCGACCGGCCACGTTTGAAACGGGATCCTGTTCATCGGGAGGGGTCTGGCGTACCGCAAAACGGAGGAAACGGACCTCCTACGGTCGAAACGGGGGTCCTGTTGATCGGGAGGGGTGTGGCGTACCGCAAAACGGAGGAAACGGACTTGTGTTGGAGCGCTACGATCGAAATGGGGGTCCTATTCATCGGGAGGGGTGTGGTGTACCGCAAAACGGGACTCCACGGGACACTGTTCATCTCCACCGTCGACCCCCTCCAGCCTCCACGGGCTACTGTTCATCCACCGTCGACCTCCTCCAGCCTCCACCTGCGATTGTTCATCCACGGGCTCCTGTTCATCCAGCCTCCACCACGCGCTACTCCACCGGCTACTGTTCAACCAGCCGTCTCCATGGGCTCCTATTCAACCACCCCTCCACGGGCTACTGTTCATCCAGCCCTCCACCGTCTACTGTTCATTCTGCCCTCCACGGGGTGGTCCAGTTCATCCTGCCCTCCACGGGGTCCTGTTCATCCAGCCCCAACCGGCTCGATCGATCAGGGTCCTGTTCATCCAGAGGCAATACCATGGGGTCCTGTTCATCCACCCCCACCAAGAACTGTTCATCCAAACCCCCCTAGCAATGCTCACTGTTCATCCAGAGGCAGCATCGATCGGCTTCAGTTAGCAGCAGTAGCGAAGGAATCGCTCGACCGGGTTCAGTTAACAGCCATCGATCGATCGCTCGGGTTCAGTAACGCGTAGCCTGCAGTGCAATCACTCGGGTTCAGTTAGAGCCAACGCCTCGCACACACGCGCGTACGTGTACGAGAGAAACGCGCATCGCTTGGCCCCCGACCTCCCACCGTAACCGGGAACTCCCCGAAATGTTCCTCGCACTCGCTTCTACCACGGTTTTTTCCGTCATGGACGGCCCAAAGAATGTCATGCAGCTGCGTCTCCGGCCTGCCCAGGACGAAAAGCCCATTTTCTGTCATGATTTTTTGTCATAGAAGTAGGAGCCCACCACATCTATGATGATACCGGGTTTTGTCACAATTATCGTCATAGAACGAAGTGCCATATGTATGACAGAAAAAAAATCTTTCGGCCCAAAATGTCACGGATGTGTCTTTTTGTTGTAGTGTACTTGGGATTCCAAGGACCCGCTCATGACAGAATATCGTCGTGAGGTGGATACCGTTGCTGGACATTTCACAGGTTATCAGGTTAACCATGTGGACCGGCGAAAGAACGAATGGCGGAGACTTTAAGCCGTTTGGATTCCCAACGTAAACCGGTTCCACCCAATGTCTTTCTGGACGTTTTGCATAACCCGTCAGTCAAGCTACCTACAGAGGAGGATTTGGCTGTTCCTGATCCGGAGGCTCAGTTGGTGGTGGCTCTTCATGTAATCCCAGATTGGATGGTTCCATATTTGGCGTATATGAACCGGGGCGAGTTACCAGAGGATGAAACTTTGGCCAGGCAGATAATCTGGCGGTCCAAGTCAATGACTATCGTCAATGGAGAATTGCATCATTGCAGTGTAACAGGGGCATTGCAGCGTTGCGTATCTCCTGAAGAGGGCCGTGAGATTTTGCGTGAGATCCACGAAGGAGATTGTGGTCACCACGCCGGTTCAAAGTCCTTGGCAGCTAAAGCTTTTCGTCACGGTTTCTATTGGCTGACGGCTCATGCTGATGCTGAAGATTTGGTCAAAAAGTGGGATGGCTGTCAAAAATTCTCACGGCGTGCCCATGTTCCGGCTCAAGAATTGAGGATGATTCCAATCACTTGGCCGTTTGCAACTTGGGGGCCGGATATGGTTGGGCCCTTTAAGAGATCCAAGGATAAGAAGACCCACCTTTTGGTGGCGGTTGATAAGTTCACCAAGTGGGTGGAAGCAGAGCCAGTTAGTAAGTGTGATGCAGCCACAGTGGTTCAATTCATCAAGAAGGTGATTTTCCGGTTTGGTTTTCCACACAACATTATAAATGATAATGGCACTAATCTATCCAAGGGTGCTATGAAAGAATTTTGTCAACGAGAGCACATCCGGCTTGACGTATCATCAGTGCCTCACCCCCAGTCTAATGGTCAAGCGGAGAGAGCCAATCAAGAGATCTTGAGAGGCATCAAGCCCCGGCTCATGGTTCCTTTACAACGGACGCCGGGTTGTTGGGTGGAGGACTTACCTTCTGTGTTATGGAGCATCAATACCACGCCCAACAGATCTACGGGTTACACGCCTTTTTTCATGGTTTATGGAGCAGAGGCGGTTCTCCCTAGCCCCGGCTCATGACTCGCCTCGTGTGGCGGCTTATGTCGAAGCTAACAATGAGAAGGCACGACAGGAAGCACTTGACCTATTAGATGAGGAGCGTGATATTGCAGCAGCTCATTCGGCGATTTACCAGCAAGATCTGCGTCGCTATCACAGCCGCCGGGTTAGAACCAGAACTTTTCAAGAAGGCGATCTGGTACTCCGACTCATCCAGGATCAGACTGATATGCACAAGTTATCCCCGCCTTGGGAAGGACCCTTTGTGGTCAGCAAGAATCTGCATAACGGGTCATCCTACCTTATTGATGTTTGAGAGCACAAAGACTCACGTAAATCGGAGGAGGAGACCCACCGGCCGTGGAATATCGCTCCTTTTTCGGCCTTACTATACTTGAGCCACAGGCTCTTCTTATGTACATAGTTATGACAATGTATATATTATGATCAAACCGGAGCCTCAGCTAAAGCGGGGTCTCTGTTGTTTTTCTTACATCATGTGTCGTTACATGGTGGCTTCTGTTTATAAAGCAGAGTTCTGTTTACCCATTGATTCGGCTTATAAAGCCATATAAAAAAATCACTTGGGGGCTTGGTCGTATTCGAACCATAGCTACACCTCTTGATCAGCGTAAGGCCATCAGGGAAATCACTTGGGGGCTTGGTCGTATTCAAACCATAGCTACACCTCTTGATCGGCGTAAGGCCACCAGGGAAATCACTTGGGGGCCAAAGAGAGTGTTGCAAAAGCACAACTCAAACATAGGCACCCACTGAGCACAGCTCAAAATATTGCTCGGGGGCTCTTTGCTTCTCAAAGAACAAAGAGTCTACACCCTTGTAATAGGCTATCTAGCCAGGCTTGAAAGCCAGGTGTATTCACCTAAAACCCCGGGTTATCCTACCTTTTTTAAGTAAGCCACTCCGTCCACGTAATCCTGGTATGACCTGCCGAACGTTTGGCAAGTCAATCTTATACAAATCCTGAACATGTCAAAGTTAACACGATGATTGGTTAATGTGAGGTCCATCTTAAAAGGCTTTGTAAAATGGTTTAACTCAGTGGCCTGGCAGCCCATGAAAAGCCTCGCATGTTCTTTTTATGTTTTTATTTGCCAAGTTTTTTCTCCTTTGATGAGGTTTATAATATCTTATGATAAACCGGCGTTTATTGACCCGGCTTGGCTTTCAACTGCAAGTTGTCAGTACATGATCAGTTATAATCCGGTGCTTATTTACCAGGCCTGGTTTCGACTATAAGTCGCTAGTATTATATATGGTTACTTCGGAGTTTATTACAACCCAGTACGGTTTTATTATAAACCGGCAAAACATGGGAGGAGTTATCTATACTCGAGATTTGGGTTATCACCCTTATTACAAAACATTGGTAAACCAACGATGTGATTCAATATCACAGGTATCATCTATTTCATATTTGATTATTCTTAAATACAGCCTTGGTTATAATCCGGGTTATATGTTGGGTATTATGACCCGTCCGGTGATAAACCGCCAGGACACTTTAAACTTGTTTTATGCAGAAACAGGTTGTATAAAGCTGCTAAGGATCATAAGCAGACATAGCATTATTATGACGGATTAACAGTGTTATGCAAAAGTGAATATGCACGATGGCATAGCAGACCAAGTGTTTCAACTAGCCTATTACAAGGCGCTTTAATGCCCAAAAGGATAATTTTTTTAACACAAGTGTTGCAGTATGCAGAAGTTAAACTGGCCTCCAGATCATTAATTTTTGCCAGGCTGACTTGAAGGTTGTGGATCATCCTGCGCCGGTTCATCCTCCTCCTCTCCACCCAATGGCTGGAAATTTATGGTTGCCCAGTCAATCCCAGTTAAGGCTTGGAAGACAGCTTCATCACTTAGAAGGGTGGACGGTTCAACATCAGGGGCGTAGGTGTGCTTACGGATTGGCGGGATAAGATTCTGCACATCATAAGTTGGTGCGTTCACCCGTTTGTTGTTGGCGTCATAAATCGACTGGTAATATGACAAATCAGTTTCTTCAGCCAATTTGCTTGCTAGTGGACGCATTTCCCTCGTTAAGGCCCTGAGGTCATCGTTATCAAAATCTGACCCATCCTCTTTTTGGCTTGGATAGCCGTTTCCAATGTCCTCCGGATCAAGGTCAGATATCCATGCCTTGGCCCGAGTTAATGCAGTAAGAGCTCCAGCCCTAGCAGCTGATTTCTTCAACTCCTCAAACCGGGCAGGCATCATAGATAACCTTTCCAATGTTTCCTTGATTAAAGATGGGGGCGGTTTGTTATGAGAAGCTATGCAGATGACCCGTTAAGCGCCGGTATATAATTGCTCTATCAGTGTGTAAGCAGCCTTCAGTTTTTTGCGCATGTCCGAGCCAAGATGAGTAACATGGCTACCTGCAATGATCGAAATATTGGTAAATCGGCAGTTTCAGGGATGTTGTTCATTCAAGGTCTATGAAGAGGATATTTACCAAAGACACCAGTGGTCATAGCATTGATTTAGCGCTTCAAGCCAGTCAGTTCTTCTGCTACCGGTTTAAGAGCTGCTTCAGCGTCCTCCGCCCGCTTTAGCAGAGCTGCTTTTTCAGTCTCCCATCCTGCCCGTTCGCCTTTAAAGCTTTCCTTCAGTTGTTCCATGGATGTTAAAGCGCTGGTCATCTCTTCCTTAGCTTTGGAAGTTTCTGCTTGCTGGGACTGGATATTCTCTTGAAGGTCGGCGATTTGAGACTCCTTTTTGCTCAGCTCAGCCTGCACGAGACATTTAATGAGTTGGTAGTGCATATTTAAAGTCCCAAGCACATAACAAGTTATACACTTGGCACTTGGGGGCTAATGCATATTGCTCTTATCAACTATTACTTTAAGTCCCAAGCACATAACAAGTTATACACTTGGCACTTGGGGGCTAATGCATATTTGTTCAAGACAAGGTTATGGATTTTTCCTTCTTCAATCAGATTACAAGGATGATTATCAAGAAGTTTTGGAAGCTTCATGACAGAAAGGTACCGGTTCATCCTAAAGGTATAAACCGGTCCCTGGGGGCTACGCAAGCAAAAGTAAATATTGATCTGCTACAAGTCCCAGTACACATTAATACTATGAACCGGCCCTTGGGGGCTACTGGAATTGATAGTCTAAACCGGTCATAAGGAAAGAAAGCTTATACAGAGTGAGTGATATTTACCTCATACCGCTCCTTCATCAGACCTACTACACCGGCTTCATAGTCGCGGCTTGTGTACAGGCGGTTTAGGAATCCAGAATGAATGTCTTAGGTTTGAGGTGGGCATAGCTTGATAAATCTGTTTTCCACTTACCCTTGTCCATGGTAGAAAGTTCTTCCTTGGCACTATGCTTTGATAAAGCGACATGATTGCCTGGGGTGGTATGGCCAACGCCGGTAATCATTATATCGTCTGTATTGTCATTAGTAGCTTTGGCTGGACTTGGCGGTTTATCAGCCATTTTTGCTGGGCTTGGCGGATCAGCAGCCTGACTTGTTGTGTCTGTCTCCACTGGCTCACCAAAAGTATCCTGAACTTGAGGTACCGGATCATCCAAGATAGCATTAGCATTTGGATCCAGTGATTCTGGGGTTTTCTCCGGTTCATGTCCAAGTTATCATCAGCCAGTTTATTCAGTTTTGCCTTCTTTTTGGGTCTAGCCTTGGCACTGAAAGGAACAGGCATAAAGGTTAGTACAATAAACAAGTATAAGGCGTAAGGGGTCAAGTTTCATATGCTCACCCAGGAACAGTCTTGAGAGGAGGGAGTTGTGTAGCCGTTGACTCGCCAGATGATGAATGAGGTGTCCCCTGGTAATTCGAATCGGACGGATTAAGAGGTTGTCGGAAATAACCCGCCTTGGGATAAGGAATATCAGAAATATATGAGACCTCGGATCGACGTTTCCGAACTGGAGTGTTCGGTAAACCGGCTGTCGTGGTTTTGTCACGGCAGATGTCCTCGTGAAAGGACTTAGTCGTGGAGCCATCGCGACGGGTTAGCTTAAAGGGGTTAAAGCGGACAAAGGACGTAGAGAGTTTATACTGGTTCGGACCCTTGCGGTGAAGGTAAAGGCCTAATCCACTTGTTGTGGAATTGCTAGGGTTTCGATGACCAGGGAGCGAATCCGCTATGCCTGGCTTTCGAGTTGTTGTTTGTTGTCCCTAAACCGCCACCGGGTCATCCCTTTATATACATAGGTTGACGCCCGTCGGTTTACAGAGTCCCGAGGCCGGCTCATAAACGTGCCCGGCTCGGTTTCTACTCTTTCTATCTTACAACACAAGTTTACATATCATGACGGTTTATGTCTACGGGGTTTAATCCGCCTTTGGGCCATGGGCCTTCGTAAAGCGCCACACTCCTTGTCTTGATGGGCTTCAAATACAAATAACTTGTTAAGGGGATAACCCGGCCTCTCCTGGCCGGTTTATACCCAGTAGTAATATCCCCAACATTAGGCCCCAGATTGATTTGAACTGGTTCATGTCAATCTTCATCACTTGAGAAAAATTCTTCCTTCATAACCTTCACATAAATCTTGTAAACCGCCATGACATCATCTTCAAGGATCATGATAAACCGCCATGACATCACCTGTTATTAAAGATTGCATATAGCTCACCTTTATTAATGAGCCTCCGACAATCGAGGCGACAGCTCTGTCACATATCCAATTTTTGGGCTCCTCGATTTTCGCGCTTGTCACTTATCTCTTTGCCTTTATAAATAGGACCAGGGGGTCCTTTCCATTCACCCCCCTGTGTCTCTTTGCTTCTTCTTCCTCCTCGAGCTGTCCTAACCCTCACGCGCAGCCATCGTCGTCAAGCTCCGCCCTCGACCTCAACACCGGCCGCTGCATCAACCTGAACGAACCAGAGAAACGCGGCGCTCCTCCGCTGCTCTGTCAACATCAGTAAGTTTTCCTTTCCCTTGCTTTAGATCTATCATTAGGGTTTCGGTGTTCCTCGAGGCTTGAAACTGTTCTTCCCTGTTCTTCTTCATAGCGTAAATAATGACCTCAGATCTGCCACTTTCTTACACAGTTGTAGTTATAATCCCCTTTTTCATCCTTAAATCATTTGCTTTGTGTAGAAAAAACTCATCTGGATCTGTTAAACTGCTTAAGCACCTGCGGTTTAGGTCGGAATATATTTTGATTACCAACACACTGCAGATCTGAAATTATCATGTCAATCTATGAAACTTGTTTTTCCCTCACTTAGGCATCTTAGACCTGTACCTTCTATACCAAAGTAGGCGGTTTAACTTTTTAGAAAATGATAATCCGGTAGGTACCATTAGTCCCCTCTTAAACCGCCAATGCATTTATCTTTGTAACTCCTCCAATACCAGACTCTGGTTTAACAAATGTCAGACTCCGGTTTAACAATGCGTATATGCCTCTGTTTCTGCTTCTGATCCTGCGTCGCTTTGTATTTGTCCATCATAAATCTTAAACCGGCAATAACCATGTTTCAGCTTTCCAATGGCCAAACAAGTTTATGAGTGCAACTGGGTTCCTTCCCGGGTTACTGAAGAACAACTAGACAGATGTGTCGCAACCGGCGCTTTAGCAAAGTAAGAAGTCATCCACTGGAGGGCCCCTGGTCCGGAAAAAACTCCTAAACCCAAGGACGGAGAAGTAGTCATGTTCGCTGACCATCTGGGTCGAGGCTTTAGCCCTCCCGGTTCAAAACATTTCCGAGATGTGCTTGCCAGCTTCCAACTTCACCCTCAAGATATTGGACCAAACTATGTGTCCAATATTTGCAATTTCCAAGTATTTTGTGAGGTCTATCTTCAAGAGGAGCCCACAGTTGAGCTGTTCAGAGACTTTTTCTACTTGAACCGCTGTACTGAGTTTACAGATGGGCCCAATACTGAACTTGGTGGAATGGCAATTCAGAAGAGGAAATATGTCAGCTTCCCTCACGCCAAGCTCATAGTCACCCCAAGGACTGGAATCAAACTTGGTTTTATTGCTGAGACATATCTCCAACTGATGAGAATCCTTTGCCGGGTTACCGTCCTCACCGGCTTAGCAACACTCATCCATTTCCTCAGAGGCTGACTTCCAAGGAACGGTCCAACTATGCACCACAACTGTCAAAGCTCAGAGCCTTTATGGCAAACGGTTTAACAGGTGTTGACATTGTCCGCTGCTGGATATCTTGGAGCGTTCTGCCTTTAAGCCGGCGCCCCGGTTTAATGTGTGAGTACACAGGGGATTTGAAAGACCCTCAACGACATATCGACATTCAGCTAACAGAAGCTGAAGTTTCTGAGGCTGTCAAGAAAATATTGAATGAACCGGAAGCTGTCTATAGCCAGACCGGGTTAAGTCCTTTCTGCGTTTCCAATTAACCGCCAACTGTAAGAATCACAACTTTTTTGTTTTAGCTTGCTCCTTTTTAAATACTATCTCAAAATTTTGTCCATCTTTGACAGGGCGATGATCCATTCTGGAAGAAGAAACCACAGGATAAACCGGCCAAGACACCTCGCCCCAAGACCAAGGATATTAAAAAACCTGCCAAGAAGAGGACCACTGAGTCTTCCGAACCAAATGCTCATGCTGACTTGGCTAATCCGGACTCTGGGGTAGAACTTGACTCTCTTGGTTCATTTTTCATACACCTCATTGACAATGACTATTATCAGGACGACGCTGAAGGCAGCCAAGCTGATGATGTAGAGGTAATTATTCTTTCTGCCGGTTCAGATCATCTGCCAGCACCAAAAATCCGTCGAGCAAACTAGAAAGTAAAATTTTCTCACCCCCTTGCTCACTTGGACCCAAACTTTCTTTTGAAGATGCAGCAACATGAAGCTCGCCGCACAACCCGGCACAGCGGCCAGATAGTTACCTCCGTCGGTTTACCGAACACTCTAGTCCGGAAACGCCGATCCGAGGTCTCTTACATTCCTGATACTTCTTGCCCCAAGGCGGGTTGTTTCCGACAACCTCTTAATCCGTCTGATTCAAATTATCAGGGCACAACTCACTCCTCCTCTTGCGAGTCAACGGCCACACAACTTCCACCCCTCAAGACAGTTCCTGGGTGAGTTATGTTTTTAATTTGGGACAATTGCATTTTTACCCCTAGTTGGTTCCTACCCACGGGTTTTGCCCTTACTTTTCGAGCTTGCTCAGTTTTGCCCTTACTTTTTCCGTCAAGGTCCCTCGAATGCCCTTTGACCGTTTGACCAAAACATTGAAAATTCATAACTAATTCATATGAACTCAGAAAAATGCAAATAAGATATCAAAATGTTCAGATAAACATTACTTTTGTGTGCATACCATTTGCATTCAGGACAAAAGCACCCTTTAAACTACCTGAGGTAATTAATGTTATTAACATTATTAAAAATAAAAAGCTATAAACCATATATTTTTTCATGAATAAAAATTACATGCAAATGTAGGTGATGTTTTCTGAACATCCAGATATCTTATTTGCATTTTTCTGAGTTCGTGTCATCTTGTTAAGAATGTTCTAACGACTTTGACCATTATTTGGAAACTTCATAACAAGTTGATACGAACTCAGAAAAATGTAAATAAGATATCAGGATGTTCAAAAACATCACCTACATTTGCATGTAATTTTTATTCATGAAAAAAATATTGTTCATACCTTTTTATTTTTAATAATGTTAATAACATTAATTAACTCACGTAGTTGAAAGGGTGTGTTTGTCCTGAATGCAAATGATATGCACATAAAGGTAATGTTTATCTGAACATTTATATATCTTATTTGCATTTTTCTGAGTTCATATGAATTAGTTATGAATTTTCAAAGTTTTGGTCAAATAGTCAAAGGGCATTCGAGGGACCTCGACGGAAAAAGTAAGGGCAAAACTGAGCAAGCTCGAAAAGTAAGGGCAAAACCGGTGGGTAGGAACCAACTAGGGGTAAAAATGTAATTGTCCCTTTTAATTTTATCCTTGATATCTTATATTTCACCTGACGTATTGACCTTTATGTTTGTTTGCAGCGCCAAGCCTAGACCCAGCAAGAAGGCTCGGTTAAATAAACGGGCTGACGAAAATGTAGTTATTGAACCGGAAAAACTCCAGATCCGGAAGAAACCAATGGTGACATCATGATTGATGATCCGCCACCACAAGATTACAATTTTGTTGTCGAACAAGTGGATATTGACCAAACAGTCCATGTTGATAAAGCGGCAAGCCCGGTCCGAGCCACTGATAAACCGTCAAGCCCGTTCCGCACTGCTGATAAACCGTCAAGCCCAGTCAAGGCTGCGGATGACAAGGCAGATGAGGTTATGATTACTGGCATTGGGCACACCGCTCCTGGTAATCCTGTTGCTTTATCAAAGCATACTGCCAAGGACGAGCTTTCTGCTATGGGCAAAGGCAAGTGGAATGCCGATTTATCAAGCTACGCCCACCTCAGCGCTCAAGACATTCATTCTGGCTTCTTGAACCATCTGTATACAAGCCGCGATTATGAAGCCGGTTTAGTGAACTTGATGAAGGAACGATACGAGGTAACTACTGCTTAACTCTGCATAACCCTTTCTCTTTTACTCAAATATCCACTCCATTAGCCCCCAAGGGCCGGTTCATGGTATCAATCTGAACCGGGACTTTGTAATCTGTCAACTTTGCATGCTTAGCCTCCAAGGGCCGGGTTATCTTCTAAGATGAACCGATACTTTAGACTTGGAATATTGTAACTTTCGCGTGTGTAGTCCCCAAGGGCCGGTTTAACTTATGAAGATGAACCGGGACTTTAGAAGAATACCCATAACGTTACTTTGAGCAAACATACATTAGCCCCCAAGTGCCAAGAGTAATACTTGTATTGTGCTTGGGACTTGCAGAAATTCCTGATAACGAGCAAATAGGCATTAGCCCCCAACTATCAGGTGCATAACTTGTTATGTGCTTGGTACTTCAAATATGTGCCACCAACTCATGATATGTCTGTCTCTTATAGGCCGAGCTGAGCAAAAAGGAAACTCAAACTGCTGATCTACAAGAAAACATCAAGTCCCAGCAAGCAGAAACCTCCGAAGCCAAAGACGAGCTGACCAGTGTCTTAGCCGCCATGGAAAAACTGAAGGAGGGTTTCAACAAGGAGCGGGCGGATTGGGACATAGAAAAATCCGCATTGCAAAAAAGAGCCAAGGATGCAGAAGCAGCTCTTAAACCGGTGGTAGACGAGTTGACTGGTGTAAAGCGGCAAATTCATGTCATGACTGCTGCTGTGTTTGGTAAGTATCCTTGCGTTAAGTTTGCAACATTTCATCCCATACATTGCCGGTTTATTGATGTTCGCAATGATGCAGGAACTCACATTAGTCATCTGGGCTCTGACATACAGAAGAAGCTGAAGGCTGCCTATACTCTTATAGAGCAGTTATATACCGGCGCGCAGCAGGTCATATGCACTGCTTCTCATAACAAACCACCCCCAACCTTTATCAAACAAACTTTAGAAAGGTTGTCAATGCGTCCTGCCCGGATTGAAGAATTGAAAAGATGGGCTGCAAGGGCAGGTGCTCTGACCGCGCTAACCCGGGCCAAAGCATGGGTGCCTGATCTTGATCCGGTGGATGTGGGCAAAGGCTATCCGAGCTTAAGGGAGGATGGATCAGAGTTTGATAATGATGCCCTCCGAGTTATAACCAAGAAGATGCGTCCACTAGCTTGCCAATTGGCTGAAGAAGCTGACTTATCATACTATCAGGCGAGTTATGACGTCAACAACAAATGAGTTGCTGCACCAACTCCTGAGGCTCAAAACCTCATTCTGCCAA